>NC_041391.1:588129288-588160519 GCF_002162155.2 Triticum dicoccoides | reverse complement strand
GAGGGTTGCTATTCACTCAAAGTATGTTTTGTAACTTAGGCGAATGTGGTTCGTAGCTAAGCCCCTGAGTGAGAGGGTTGCTCTTCACTTGGAGTATGTTTTGAAACTTCGGTGAATCTGGTTCGCAGCTAAGCCCCCGAGTGAGAGGGTTGCTCTTCACTCGAAGTATGTTTTGTAACTTAGGGGAATCTAGTTCGTAGCTAAGCCCCCGAGTGAGAGGGTTGCTCTTCACTCGGAGTATGTTTTGTAACTTAGGCAAGTACGGGATCGCAGCTAAGCCCCCGAGTGAGATGGCCATATGCAACCCGTATAGAAGTGCTTCGTACTCAGCTTCATTGTTGGAGGAATCAAAGTGAATCTGGAGTACGTAACTGCGTTTATTGCCCCTTGAGGACACCAAAACCACTCCAGCACCAGAACCATTCAACATCTTAGATCCGTCAAAGAACATGGTCCAGTGTTCCGATTGAACTTGAGTCGGTTGTTGTTGCTCAATCCACTCGGCCAAGAAATCTACAATTGCCTGAGACTTAATTGCCTTTTTTGCTTCGAACTTGATATCCAAAGGAAGAAGTTCAATCGCCCACTTAGCCACTCGACCGGTTGCATCTCGATTGTTCAAAAATTCTGACAACGGAGCGTCACTGACGACTGAAACCGAGTAGTCTGCAAAGTAATGTGCAACTTTCTTTGTGGTCAGATAAATTCCATAGGCAATCTTCTGGTAATGCGGATACCTTTGCTTGGACGGAGTCAAAACTTCTGAAATATAATACACTGGGCATTGAACTTTATAGGCTTTCCCTTCCTCCTCACGCTCGACCGTGAGCATTGTGCTGACAACCTGTCCAGTCGCTGCAATATATAACAACAGAGGCTCTTTGCTTACTGGGGCAGCAAGCACCGGCTTGGTGGAAAGCAGGGCTTTGAGCTCTACAAACGCTGCTTCAGCTTCAGGAGTCCACTCGAATGTATCAGACTTTTTCATTAGTCGGTAAAGAGGCAATGCCTTTTCACCGAGTCGAGAAATGAATCGACTTAATGCAGCCAAACAACCAGTAAGCTTCTGAACATCATGCACACGCACTGGGTTTTTCATTCGGAGAATTGCTCCAATATTTTTTGGGTCTGCGTTGATTCCTCACTCGGAAACGAGAAAACCAAGCAACTTCCCTCCTGGAACTCCGAATGCGCACTTGGATGGTTAAGCTTGATGCCATATCTTCTTAGGTTGGCAAAGGTTTCAGCGAGGTCAGTCAGCAGGTGGGAACTACTTGACCATGATATTGTCCATGTATGCTTCCATGTTCCGACTGATTTGAGTGAGCAGGCACTTCTGGATCATGCGCATGAACGTGGCATCAACATTCTTTAGACCAAAAGGCATGGTAACGTAGCAAAAACACCCGAATGGGGTGATGAAAGCCGTTTTTATTTCATCGGGTCCATACAATCGGATCTGATGGTACCCGGAATATGCATCAAAAAGGACAAATGCTCACACCCCGTAGTCGAGTCGACAATCTGATCAATGTGGGGAGAGGAAAATGATCTTTTGGGCAGGCCTGATTGATATGCTTGAAGTCGATACACATACGAAGTGAATCATCTTTCTTGGGGACCCGGAGTGGTATATCTTGGGGATGAACTCAGCTGACAGGAGTCGAGCCACCTCTTCACAATTTGCTTTCCTCTTCTCCACGGCGGACCGGCCAAGATGTTCCTTGACAGGTTTTGCTTTTGGGTCGACACGCAAATGGTGCTCAACCAGTCCCCTGGGTACACCCGGCATGTCAGATGGTTTCCATGCAAAGATGTCCCAGTTCTCACGGAGGAACTGGATGATCGCTTCTTCCTATTTGCTATCAAGTGTTGTTGAGATGTGGGTCGGAGCAACATTGGGGTCTTCTGGGTGAGTATGGACAGGCTTTGTCTCACCGGACGATTGAAATGCGGACTCTAAGGCAGGCTTCTTAGCTCGCAACAAATCACTCGGATCTGCATTTTTCTTGTATTCCTCCATCTCTACCGCTGCCATTTGCTCATCAACAATTTTTGAGCCTTTTTGAAGGCACTCCTCAGCTCTTTGCCTATTTCCTATAACTGTGATTACACCTCTGGGTCCGGGCATCTTCAACTTAAGATACACATAACATGGTCGAGCCATGAAATGAGTGTATGCGGGCCTACCAAGAATAGCATGATAGGCACTGTGGAAATCCACCACCTCAAACGTCAACTTCTCCTTGCGATAATTCTTGGAATCACCGAAAACCACATCAAGAGCAATCTGTCTGAGTGAATTTTCCTTCTTTCCAGGGATGACACTGTGGAACTGCATGTTGCTCTCACTGAGTTTCGACATTGAATGCCCATCCCTTGGAGGGTCTCAGCGTACAGAATGTTTAAACCACTGCCACCATCCACAAGGACTTTAGTCAGTCGGGTGCCCCCAATGACTGGGTCGACCACTAACGCTTGCCACCCAGGGGTAGCAACATGCATTGGGTGATCAGATTGGTCGAATGTAATGGGAGTCTTCGACCACTTCAGGTACGTCATAGTTGCCAGAGCAACCATGTTCACTTCTCTGTTAATGACTTTCAGTCAACTTTTGCTCTTGACATCAGCAAAAATCATCAAGGTAGCATTGACCTTAGGATAACTGTCATCTTATTCTTTCTCTTCATCGTTATCAGAGTCCTTTTCACTGGGCTGACCCTCTCGGAACTGCTGAATCTGGAGTCGACATTGTCAAGTGGTATGCTTGGGCTGAATCAAGTTACCCTCTTCATCCTTCTTCGTGAGGATATAACATGGCAAATCTAGGACATCCTGGCCTAACTGGTCTTTCACCTTCTTGGGCACGCACTGCCCTTTAGCTTTTCCTTTTGATTTTCCTTGTGCATTCAGGACTGGAGCTTCAGCAGGGCCTATGGGCTTAGCTTTACGCTTTGTCTTCCGATTGGAATTTCCACCTCCAATATCCTGGTTGACTGGTTTCCCTTTACCATTACAGAGTCAGTCTTCTTCTTCGCCGTTTGCATATCAAGTGGTTATTTCCATCATTCGGCTCAGAGACATGTCTCCGGATCAATCGAACTTCAAGATGAGCTCTGTACACCGTACGCCCTCTTTGAAGGCGCAAACTGCCTGGTGCTCTGACACATTTTCCACCACATGGTGATGGGTAGTCCATCTCTGGATGAAGTCTCTCAAGTTTCATTTAGCTTCTAAATGCAGTGCTGCAATTCAGTCAGCCCAGCAGGTCGCTTGCAGGTGCCTTTGAATGTCTTGATGAATACTCAGGCCAAATCTTCCCAACAAAAAATACTTCTAGGGGCCAACTGATTAAGCCAAGCTCTAGCCGAACCCTCGAGCATCAAGGGAAGGTGCTTCATGTCTACATCATCGTTGCCTCCACCAATCTGCATAGCCACTCGGTAATCTTCTAGCCAAGTGTCTAGCTTTGACTCACCGATGAACTTGCTCATGCCCATAGCCAATCTGATGTTGGGAGGGATCTCGGCAGCTCGGATGGCTCTACTAAAACACTCGGGCCCAGAAACAAATGCTTTATTTCGAATCAGACAATCTCTATCTTGTCCTTATCTATTTGCTCGGCCTTTGTCGACCAAACCCTGGACAAGGAGTAACCTCGCATCGAACCCAGGCTCTCTTGTGTCGGCTAGGGCTCTCCTCTCGTCACCATACGGGAGCCTGTTGTCACACCGTCGGGGCGCGTACGACCGGCCCCTCGGAGGGGGTGTAGGCACTCAACGGTGGTCATCACGGGGATACTGATGATCATACTGTCTATGGCCTCGCCCCAGGTACTGATCCTGGTGGTGACCATGATATTCACGCCGCGGACGACTGTCGGTGTCAAAACCGGTGGATCTCGGGTAGGGGGTCCCGATCTGTGCGTCTTAGGCTGATGGTAACAGGAAGCAAGGGACACAATGTTTACCCAGGTTCGGGTCCTCTCGATTGAGGTAAAACCCTACTTCTTGCTTGATTAATATTGAAGATATGTGTAGTACAAGAGTAGATCTACCACGAGATCGTAGAGGCTAAACCCTAAGAGCTAGCCTATGATGCTATGATTGTAATTGTGATCGGCCTCTAAGGACCATCCTCTCCAGTTTATATTGACACCGGAGAGCTAGGGTTTACATGGAGTCGGTTACAAGGAAGGAAACACAATATCCGGATCGCCAAGCCTGTCTTCCACGCAAAGGAGAGTTCCATCCGGACACGAGCCGAAGTCTTGTGTCTTGTATCTTGACGCTTCTATAGTCCGGACGATGTGTACAGTCCGGCTATCCAGATACCCCCTTATCCAGGACTCCCTCAGTAGCCCCTGAACCAGGCTTCAATGACGATGAGTCCGGCGCGCAGTCTTGTCTTCGGCATTGCAAGGCGGGTTCCTCCTCCGAATACTCCAAGGTTATTATCGAACACGTAGGTCGTGTCCGGATCTGCAAAATGATCTTCACATACCACCGTAGAGAGAATGATAATTCAGCTGACAACTTTTAGACGATGTGACATGCCATTAGAGCCAGGTCATTATTCGAACCGTTTTTCACAACTAGCCACAGCGTGCATTGCGAGGCGGTTTCCTTGACACGTCTTGTCAAAGCAGAGATCATATCCCCTTATCACGGGATTCTCATCAATACGGGTATGGGTAATCCCCCCGTGCCATCAATCGTGGCGCTTGGGAAGTAAGCGATTCTCAACAGGCTAGTGGGGAGGCGCACCGCTTTCGTCGCCTGTATAAAGGGATAAGAGTTCCCCATTCTTACCCACGCCTTCTTCCTCCCTCGCATACTCTTGCCCCCTCGAGCTCCAGCACCCTAGTCCAGGTCTTCTCCGCGCAGTTAGTCATGTCCGGAGTAGGAGGCAAGTGGGTGGCTTCCACCGTGACGGAGAAGAAGATTGCGAATCTCCGGGCGGCCGGATACTTGGCCGCAGATATAGCGCACCGGCTACCAGACGAGGGCCAGGTCATTCCAACTCCAGGACCCCACGAGAGGGTCGTGTTCCTTGCCCACTTCGTCCATGGACTGGGGTTTCCACTCCACCCCTTCGTCCGCGGGCTCATGTTCAACTACGGGCTAGACTTCCATGATCTAGCTCCGAACTTCATCCTCAACATCTCGGCGTTCATCGTCGTGTGCGAGGCTTTCCTCCGCATTAAGCCTCATTTCGGCTTGTGGCTCCAAACCTTCTGCGTGAAGCCGAAGATAGTGAGCAGCCAGCAAACGGAGTGCGGGGGAGCCATGGTGGGCAAGATGCCTAATGTCACCTGGCTTGACGGCTCCTTTGCGGAAACCGTGAAGGGGTGGCAATCGGGGTGGTTCTACATCACTGAGCCGCGCGACGCTAATGGGGAGGTGGCCCCCGAGTTCCGATCCGGAACCCCTATGCGGCTCACCTCCTGGGAACGGAAGGGCCTGTCCTGGGGCGAATCTACCGAGCTGACCGGACTCATAACCCGCATCAAGGGCATGAAGGACAAGAAAATCAAGCTTGTCAGCGTGATCCAGGTCATGCTCATTTGCCGAACTCTGTCGTGCCAAAGGCGGGCATTCAATCTGTGGGAGTTCATTCTAGCCGAACACCAGACGCTCCAGAGGCTCTATGGCATGAAGCACAAAAATGCATGGAAGGTGCTATTCAAGGCCTCCGAAGTACCTCCTCTCCTAACCGAGGACCGTGGGCTCCATGCCGCGCGGAACCCTACCCAGGTGAGTTCTCGGACCATCACCAGGTTCGGTTCTCCCTGATATATTCATGGAGAATTCCTAAGTGGTTGTGTATATTTGTTTAGGAGTATGTGGAGGTGGCGGAGCGGATTGACTGTCCGGCTCTACTACCGGAAAGCCCAACTAATGCTCTCCTGATGGAGATGCTGGTTCCGGCTCCCTACAAGGGGCCGGAGAAGAAGGCCAACAAGAAGGCCCCGGGGACCCGAAAGAGTCTCCAGCGCAAGGCTGCGCCAGAAGCCTCGTCCGAAGAGGACGAGGAAGACTCCTCCCCCGAAGGGGAAGAAGGATAAGAAGAAGAGGCCACCCTATCCGGACAAGATGGGGGGCTGAGACGGCGGACCAGGGGACCAGGAGAGGCCCCGGCGCAAGGCCTTCATACCCTTGTCGTCTGACGACGACGAGACAGATTCCCCCCGCGGAGGCGGGGAGGAACAAGAAGAAACACCACCTCCCTGTGTCGTGGGAGGGAAGAAGAGGAAGGCCGCCCCGGTGGGGGAGACTGGGACGTCCAAGAAGGGAAAGGTGTCCCTTCCAGACTACTCCACCACCGCCACCGATAGCGAGGAAGGGTGGCTGCCCAGGAAGAAGCCCCTAGTGCGATCGTAAGTATCCGCACTCAATCGTAATTTTGCTTCATAGTTTAGTTATAACACCGAAATTGTATGCAGTTCGGCCAGAGCCCATCCCGAGGTATCGTCTTCGGACGGGTCATTGAGTGAGTCAGCAATGAACTCACTCCCAATGGCCACTTCTCCTCGGCCTGCAGATGACACGGATGTGTTGTCCCAAAGGCCCCCAGAGATGGGGGAGGTGGCCCTGGAGGCGCCGCAAGGCGGCATCCCAGACGTCGGACTCGCGGGGTTCAAGGTCCCCGCGGATCGTGTTGATGAGAGCCACGGTAAGCCGGGCTCTCAACCGAACACTGTTCCGGAGCCTTTAGTGGTTCCAGACTTAGGCGGGCAGCCCCTAGTTATGGAGGGAGGGCCGTCTGTATCAAGGACTTCCGTTGCGCCCGAGGCGCCGGATTGTCTGCTGGAAGCACTTCGAGGTGCTTCCCTAGATGAAGAGCACCGTACTCTTATGAGTGCGGTGATTCAAAAGGTTTCGTCCGCCAAGGGCGGACTAACAAAAGCCTGCACCAGCCTCCTGACAGGCTTTGAGGTAAGTAAAAATGTATGAAATTACCACCCGATAGGGAGTAGCCCCTGATACTCTGTTTGGTGTTCAGAAAGAAAAACTAAACGGAGGGTCAATTATAATCCGCAGGAGTCTAACAATAAGTTTGAATGTAAATAAACAGGCTGTGTTGCTGGCCGCTGCTGCTCGCACGGCCGAAATCGCCGGCCTAACGCAGGACTTAGAACGGGCACAGGGAGAGCTCGGCCTCACGAGGAGGCATCTCGAAGAAAGCAAAGGTGAAGGATTCCCCTCTCTCATATAATGAATAGTAAATAAAATTTGATTATGCTAATGACGAAATGTCGTGGTATGGTAACAGAGGCCACCACCAAAGTGGCATCTCTCAAGAAGGTGATGTCCGAGGCCGAACACAAAGCGGCCTTGGAACTCAAGGAGCACAAAAAGAAAGAGGCCCGAGTGGGCGAGGTACAAGAAGAGCTCCAGGAGCTCGGCAAGAAGCTCGAGTCTGCGGAGCATGAGCTTAAAGCAAAAGAGGCCAAGCTTGCGAAGGCCCTTACAAATATAAAAGATGCCAAGGCCGAAGCCGAGAGGGCACAACAGGAGATCCAAGAGGCCAAAAAGATAGCGGCGGGTAAGAAATTTTTTATGCAAAGCAAACATGTGGAGGAGGCGTTTCTTTTACTTACCCGAGTCCAGAGCTCTCCAGGGGCATTCGCAGATCTGCCACGCAGCGTATCAGACGCCACGGAGTTCTACCGTGCCCAGGAGGGGAGCTCAACGGAGAAGTTGTTCTGGTCCCAGTATGCTGGGGCCGAACATTCAACGCCTCTGAGTGACTAGCTGAAGCAGTTTGTCGAACTGCACATGGCGGCCGAAGTGGCTATGAAGGATCTCATAGTTCGGATATGGCCTGGTGAGCTTCTGCCCACCAGCTACTTCGGCATGATCAAGCGGATGGTGGAAGCCTGTCCGCGACTGGAAGTTATCAAGCGATCCGTTTGCATTGAGGGTGCCCGCCGGGCCCTTGCCCGTGCAAAGGTGCATTGGGGCAAGCTGGATGCGGAGAAGCTGGTGAAGGACGGGCCACCGGAGGGAAAGCCGCATCATGTCCCCGAGAAGTATTATGATGGCGTGATGAAGGGTGCTTGCCTCGTGGCCGATGAATGTACTAAAGACATAATTTTTGAATGAATTCACCTCTGTCATGTTTGTAATTAGAGATGAAGTTACTTGCGCTATGTAGCGCTTTTGTTATTTAAAATATTACCTTCTATGCGGTTGTTGATCAAATTCTGTAAGTAGGCCATTCCGCCCCCGTGTAACTAGTACTGGGGTGTTCATGGAAAAACCCGGACACTCTTTATCCAAATGTTTGGTCCCTTAAGGAGGTGTCCAGCGCAGCGAACAAGGCAATCGGACTATACGGCTTTATAACCTTCACTTAGCCATAGAAGTCTATAATTTTAAATTTCGGCGAAGCCCCTAGAATCCGGAAAGCCGAATTGGGACGCTATACATGCCTATATCGGACAAAGCCGAATTATCGCCTAAAGCGGGAAAATCTTTAAGGATTTTAAGACCTCTCGAACAGCGACCAGCTCTCGCCACATCATGTCGGACAGTTTTGTGCTTTCTCTACTGAGGTGCTCGTCCAGAAAAACCAGGGTACAATCGCAGTAGTTCTTCCTGTGCTACCTTAGCCGAATTAACAGAACGTAAGGTGCCAAAACAAGGGAGCCGGGCTATCCCAACTGTAACCCAAGACATGATTCGGAGCTGATGCATATAATGCTATAAGTTTGGGGTGCCGCACTGTTGAAAGTGTTCGGACTTGACTTGCCGTATTGTGGGGCGCCATAAGAAGCCCCTAGCAAACTAAGCATACCAAAGTGTACGGATGCAAAATCAAATAGACATTTGTAAAAAATGCTCAAATAAAAATAATAAGCTGACGCTATATATTGTCTCCCATTGATAAATAATACGTTTAAGCGTATGTTTACAACGAATGCATTAAGAGGAGATAAATAGGATTATTTGACATATCCTATCCAGGGGCAGGCTATGTACAGATAGATAAAGCGGGAACAACGATCGTAAATAGATTCCACCTGGGTGTTTCCTGCTGTGCTCGAAGCCTGTTGCCTCCTGGGTTTCCTCTCCTATGTGAGTCCGACAATCCGGCTCTTCTGGAGAAGCTGCACTAAAGCAATGTCCTTAAAGGTAAAAGAAAAGGTTATGGAGCAATACCGTACTGTTGACTGAGCCACTGTTGCGCCTCCGCCTGTGCCCATGGTATTTTGAGTGCGTAATTGTGTACGTGTGTCATGAATGCTGCTTGGGTGGGACTTGAGCGGAGGCCAGACTGCTAGTCATGCTCTTGACGTGTCTGCTGATCTTGTTGCGGGGTGTTCCACCCTCGCTTGATGGAGCTTGAGGTTGTCGTTGCCGGATTGGTGGTTTGCCGGAGGAGGCCGCATTGTACTTCGGCCGCAAGGGCCGCAGTGTGCTCTTTTGTACGGAGAGAGCGGTCCATATTTTCGTTGACTGTTATGACCCCGTGCGGGCCTGGCATCTTGAGCTTGAGGTATGCATAGTGTGGTACCGCATTGAATCTGGCGAATGTGGTTCGTCCGAGCAGTGCGTGGTAACCACTGCGGAAAGGGACGATATCGAAGATTAGATCCTTGCTTCGGAAGTTATCCGGAGATCCGAAGACCACTTCCAATGTTATAGAGCCCGTACAGCGGGACTCTACTCCAGGAATGACACCCTTAAAAGTGGTTTTGGTGGTCTTAATCCTTGAAGGATCGATGCCCATTTTGCGCACTGTGTCCTGATAGAGCAGGTTGAGGCTGTTGCCTCTGTCCATAAGGACTCTTGTGAGGTGAAATCCGTCTATAATTGGGTCTAAAACCAATGTGGCTAAGCTGCCGTGACGGATGCTAGTAGGATGATCCCTACGATCAAAGGTGATCGGACAAGCTGACCATGGGTTGAATTTTGGGACAACTGGCTCCATCGCGTATACGTCCCGTAGTGCTCGCTTACGTTCCCGCTTGGGGATGTGGGTGGCGTAGATCATGTTGACCGTTTTCACCTGGGGTTGGAATTTCTTCTGTCCCCCCATGTTCGGACGCCGGGGCTCATCGTCATCGTCTCTATGCAGCCCCTTGTCCTTGTTTTCGGTGTTTATTTTGCCGGCCTGTTTAATTACCTAGCAGTCTCTATTGGTGTGATTGGCTGGCTTGTCCGGGGTGCCATGAATTTGGCACGAGCACTCCAGTATGCGGTCTAGACTGGACGGTCCCTGATTGTTTCTCTTGAATGGCTTCTTCCGCTGACCATATTTGGATCCGCTAAATCCGGCATTGACTGCCGTGTCTTCGATGTTGTCGCCATTGTTCCGTCGCTTGTGTCTGTTGCGCCGTAGCTTGCTGTTATTGTCACGGACATCTGACGTGCCAGGATGCGGCATAGTGCTGCTGCCAGCCAACCAACTGTCCTCGCATGCGCAAAAGTGGGTCATTAGTGTCGTGAGAGCTGCCATAGACTTGGGTTTCTCCTGGCTGAGGTGTCGGGCGAGCCACTCGTCACGGATATTATGCTTGAAGGCCGCCAGGGCTTCGGCGTCCGGACAGTCGACTATTTGGTTCTTTTTAGTTAGGAACTGAGTCCGGAACTTCCTAGCTGATTCTCCGGGCTGTTGAGTAATGTCGCTCAAGTCATCGGCATCCGGAGGTCGCACATATGTGCCTTGGAAGTTGTCAAGAAATGTGTCTTCCAAGTTTTCCCAACTGCCAATGGAATTTGCGGGCAGGCTGTTTAGCCAATGCCGGGCGGGTCCTTTGAGCTTAAGGGGGAGATACTTGATGGCGTGTAGATCATCTCCGTGGGCCATGTGAATGTGGAGAAGGAAATCCTCAATCCATACCGCGGGGTCTGTTGTGCCATCGTATGATTCGATGTTTACGGGTTTAAACCCTTTTGTGAATTCATGATCTATCACTTCATCAGTGAAGCAGAGGGGGTGTACGGCGCCTCTGTGTCGGGCTATGTCGCGGTGCAGCCCGGCTGCGTCTGACTGGTTGTATTCGGCCCAGCCGGATTTGCTGTTAGTGTATCCGGTATGACGGTCCTCGTCATGTGCTTCGGCGTGCCCCCATGATCCATAGAACGATCTTGGTTGTCCTGTAGTGTTACCCAGTTTATCACGCAGGTCTTGAGTATTGCCCCGGGCCGTAGTAAACCGGCGCGGGGCTATAGGCTGGTATTCCGGCTGATATGTCATTTTATCCCGACCTCGAGGTGGCTGGTCAGCCGTTTGGCGCTCGAGTCCATATTCCTCGGCTGCCAGGACTTCTGTCCATCTATCTGTGAGCAAATCTTGATCAGCTTAAAGCTGCTGCTGTTTCTTCTTCAGGCTTCTTGCTGTGCCAATAAGCCGGCGCTTGAAGCGCTCCTGCTCTGCGGGGTCTTCGGGTACGCCGAACTCGTCCTCGCCGAGGCTAACCTCATCTTCGGAGAGGGGCATGTAATTGTCCTCCTCCGGATACCCGTCTGTCGCCTGTTCATCTGGGATGTCATGCCCGTCTTCCTGTTCGGCCTGCTCGAAGGCGGGCTGTTCGGGGTTGTATTCATCGTCGGCACCGTCCGGATTATTATCGTCTCCGGTGCCGGTATTGCCTTGGTGGGGCTTGGAGCGGCGCTGGCGATGCCCATGCTTTTCTTTTTTCTTGGAGGGGTTAGCCTATTTTGCCTCATCGCCATTGGTTTCTTTTGGAGTGTCCACCATATATATATATCATATGAAGAAGTGGTTGGCCACCGCCCTGTGAGCTGTGGCTCCTGTATGTCTCCTGCATCGTCGTCCATACCGTCGATGTCTTTGAAGTCGAAGTCAAGCACGTCGGTTAAATCATCGATCATGGCGACAAAGTGGGTGGTGGGTGGGCAGTGAATTCCTTCGTCGCCTGCTTCCCACTCAAGCCGTACATAGTTCGGCTCAGAGCCTCCTGACAGACAGAGAGACTTTAATGAGTTCAGCATGTCGCCAAAAGGCGAGTGCTGAAAGATGTCCGCAGCGATAAACTCCATTACCGAAGCCCAACCTGGCTCGGCTGGCTCGAGAGTGTGCGGACCAGGACCAACAGCCGGATATGAGTCCGGGGGCCCAGGGTTACAGGCCTCCACAGAGGTGAGACCTGTGTTTGGCTCCACCACCCATGAGTGTGCGGCCTGCGGGGCAGGGTCCAGCCCTCCGTCCATAGGCAACGCAACCTGCCCTGGATGTAGATCCGGGGCTGCATCGGGGATGATGTCCCGAGCATTGTCCGACAGCAGGTCTAGGGCGTGCTCGTCGTGACTGTCTGGTGTTCCTGGCGCAGGCTCGAATCCATCGAAGATCAAGTCTCCGCGGATATCTGCCATGTAGTTCAAGTTTCCGAACCTGATGTGGTGCCCAAGGGCGAAGCTATCGATCTGCTCCAACTGGCCAAGCGAATTGGCCCGCAGTGCGAAGCCGCCGAACACAAAGATCTGTCCGGGGAGAAAGGTCTCACCCTGGACTATGTTGTTGACGATTGAAGACGCCATCAAGCCTCGAAGCGACGAGACAGAGGAACTCTCAATGAAAGCACCAATGTCGGTGTCAAAATCGGCGGATCTCGGGTAGGGGGTCCCGATCTGTGCATCTTAGGCTGATGGTAACAGGAAGCAAGGGACACAATGTTTACCCAGGTTCAGGACCTCTCGATGGAGGTAAAACCCTACTTCCTGCTTGATTAATATTGAAGATATGTGTAGTACAAGAGTAGATCTACCACGAGATCGTAGAGGCTAAACCCTAAGAGCTAGCCTATGATGGTATGATTGTAATTGTGATCGGCCTTCTAAGGACCATCCTCTCCGGTTTATATAGACACCGGAGAGCCAGGTTTACATGGAGTCGGTTACAAGGAAGGAAACACAATATCCGGATCGCCAAGTTTGTCTTCCACGCAAAGGAAAGTCCCATCTGGACATGAGCCGAAGTCTTGAGTCTTGTATCTTGACACTTCTATAGTCCAGACGATGTGTACAGTCCGGCTGTCCGGATACCCCCTTATCCAGGACTCCCTCAACAACCTCGGACTATGCACCAACCAAACTGTGTTTGCAACCACAGATCTGCTATGAATTCTGTTGCACGACTGAGTAACAGCCGAGTTCTGTTCGCCTGTTGCCCGAAGCCGCGCTCGGATCTGCTACAAACCTCTACCAGCTTCTGAGCGGGACGGCTGGATTGACTCTGCTATGCGTGCTGCTACTGCAACATTTTGGATCGGAGTATGGTATACCTGAGGTTCATTCGGAAACAGATGTCGTGCACGTCGACTGGATTCAGGGATCTACTGACGAGCGCGTTCGTCGAGTGCCTGCTAGAGATTTCCAGACACGTACGCTCAGCCAAGGTGGCCAAGCGTGCAGCCTCCAAGGCCCGAGCCTCGGAGGTCTCCCCAGTGATGGGGGTTTGGAGCGCCTGGATGTTGCGGCATTGCAGCTCCTACCTATGCTCCACAGTGAGGGCTTCGGTAATGTACTCGTCATGATCACGTGGCTGGCCGCCGCTACAGCCGCTGCCACCATGACGGAATCCGGGTGGACTGCGCTGGGAGTTAACCATGAGGACTTCTGCTGCTAGGTCATTGCTCTCCCACTCAGAAAGTGAATCCGAGTGACCAGCCAGCAGGTCGAACAAACCATATAAAGATTCATCGGGCTTGATTGCCATGACTTGAGGGGTGGTCGACTGACGAGCCACCGCGTGCTTCACCCACCGCTGGAGTCGCGAAAGACCGGATCACTTGCGACATCGGACAGCAGGGAGTGAGAATGCCGCGGGAGCAGACTGATACTGGGTCGATGGCTGCCGCAGAAGGACACCACAGGCACTCACACAAAAAGTGCGTCGCCCCGTGGATGGGGAGAGCCTCGATGTCGAGGGGGGATTCTTGGAGCCAGGGGAGTCATCGGCAACGAAGACGAGCGCTCTGAGGTGGACCTCGTGGCCCATGGACAAACCACCGTCGGAAACCATGTTGATGGAGATCGAAAAAATTGCAACCTCACCGGAAGTCGCTAAGATGCCTGCCCCATGGTGGGCGCCAACTGTCGTGGGAATGAGTCTAATAGTAAGAGTATAGGGTACGTATGAGGAGGAAAGGCCCTAGCTACGACGAGGTTGTACGCACAAGTTTACGAGTTTAGGCCCCTCCCAGAGAGGTAAAAGCCCTACGTCTTGGTGCCGCTGATGCTTGTCGAATGGATATGTGTTAGAGTTACAGAGGGTCCGAACCCTTATGCCAGAGGAGGGGGTGGCTTATATAGAGTGCGCCGAACCCCTCGCAGCCCTCGGTTACACATGGTTCAATGTGACTTAAGACATGGGTATTACTGGTAACGCCTGCTATTAATGATCTTTATGACTATAGAGTGAATGCCTGAATATTGCCATCCTGAGGTGACTGTAGGCCTTCTGCACTCCGAGTGACTCTTTGTAAGGTCGGGTGTAATTATCAGGTCGAGTGGAATTAGGATATCCGAGTGGAATCTTCCGTCCAGTGGGTTACACTTCAGGGCGATTTCATTCGGTATCTTTTGTAGAATTTTGTATGTCTTTGACTCTAGGGAAATGTCCTTGGGTAGGGTGTCTAGGTCAGGCCTATGATCGTACCCTAGGTACATGTCATCGTCACACGCCGAGAGCATATTGGCATGTGTTTGAAATTCATGCTACCTTTTCATCCCCAATCTCCCCCCCACCTCTGGAATCTCGATTCCTACTCTAGTTCCCCCAAATTCCCCTCATGTACTCCCTATACTCAAGCGCACTATCATGTCGCCGGTCAACATGGGTCTTCGTGCCGGAGATCCTAAGGTCGGGTGCTGCGTGCTGTCGCCCAACAGTGGTATGGCGGCGCTTGACGACCAGTCTGTCGGCAAAGTGCTGATGGTAACCATCAACGGTGACCGGCCTCCATCTCGCCGGACAACCTTGTCAAAGCTCTTGGCATTGCGCACGGCATCCAAATAAGTGACTTGCTCATCAAAGTCTATCCACTACTGGGTGATTTCTTCGTCAGGTTCTGGATAACTTTCACTTGCAGACGTGTGTTTGAATCTTCCCGGCGTTTGTTCTGCTATGGCCCGCTGGTGAGCTTTGATTGGTGGCACCCAGGATAGGGCTCGGTGCCCTCTGAGCTTGACTTTTTAACAAAGCTTACCTTCCACGGCATGCCTTAACGTTCTTGGAACAGCGAGTCCATGAATGAGCTTATCAACGACCTTGGAGGTGAGCTCATAAGTATGATTGTTCCTCCAAACAGCTGGGCTCTGACGGTTATGGCATGGATGAAGAAGCCGTCCACCATACCGAAGGTGATTGGTGTTGAGATATCGGTGCAGGAACCGGGGTTGTACTATTCGTCGTCACCAAGGCCACCACAGACCACATTAGGGATGTACCTGTATTGAGTGTTCGTGCATGTCGAAGAAGTGGTCAATCCATCAATCGAAGTCCTGTCGCCGCTGCTGGTGTCAGGGTCCGTCGAAGACGTCCATTACACGAGTTAACGTTAGACTTTTCCCGTATTGCTCGGAATGATGGATGGCACATGGCCTACTCCATTGCACGGCGGAGGCCACTACTTCTTTGGGAGAAGAGGCAGGGTTGGCTACCTGGATGTGCTCTAATTTGAGGTAACAACTGAATCTTCTCAGATACTAGTTAAATCCGAGCTATCGGTGTGAAGCACTGATGTGCCAGTACATTTGATTGTGACATGTTCTATTTTTGTACCTGAACTTTTTTAGAAAGGGGTGTACGTCAACTTAATGTGCTAGCAGAACTTATTGTGTTGTCTGTCTGTTTTCATTACACGACATTCAAGATATTTCCCCGTCATTGATAAAGACGTTGAACTGTTATGTACAAATTCGTTGGTTTCAACATAGCCCTACCCGTAGCAATCCACTGCTTCCACCCTGATTGTGCCGCCTGCGTGAAATTTTTGTATGCAACTTTAGTGTGCTATGATGTTCCTTATGATTGTGTCAACTATATAAGTTTTTACTGAGCATCAACAATGCATATGGCTGAAAATGTATTTACGAGCATCGACCGATGGGTCTCTCTCTCTCTCACACACACACACACACACACAAACACACACAAGTGGGACCCATTAAATTATTTCTTCGCTCGCGACAGCTTTTAATTAGGTTCCACTGTACTCTAAATTTTTTTCTTAAGTTATTAATTGAGCTCGGTGCCTTGTTTGGGCATTTCCAGGCGTCGTTGAATGTGGGCTGAGTAGCCATGTAAAGTTGTACTGTACTACACATGCCTCTTTTGTTGAACATCAACAATGCAACTGGACCGACAGTTGTACACATGATCCTAAAATAAGCATAGCCTAGCCTATGTTTCTTTTAATAAAATGCACAACCCAGTTCATTTTTTATATAATAAGATTACCAAGCCCAACTTATTTTTTTAATAATATTCGTATCTCAATATTATTTTTATAATGAATGCTCAATCCATACCATCATTGTTTTTTCACCCATCCTAGAAAATGGGTCCATTTCTACTAAAATCAAATGGCTTGTAAATTATCAGAAATGATAAATGCACTGCATGTATGCAATATTATTTTTCACCCAGCTCAGTAAATAGGTGTATTCGAATAAATAATCAAATCCGCTGTAAATTATCATAAATAGTAAATCGGCTATTATTTTTTTTACCCAACCCAGGAAATACATTGTTTTTTGAGTCAAAGCCCAGGAAATAGATGTATTGGCAAACAAAATGGAATGGGTTGTAAAACCTATATAAATGGGATGCATTCCCCCACAGATTTCGAAGCTGACTTTGTTGGCTCATAGACGAAGCATGCGCAAGGCGTTGTCCATTTAGTGAACAAAATGATTTAATGGTCTAAACCAAAATGTCAACAAATTATTCTGACATTTGTAGTCATTGGATTGACATCCAACGACGATCCTGGTTCTTCAGTCTCTGATCTAGTTGCTCTTGCTCCAACCGCCAAAACCATCGCCGACTGGAATGCCTGCATCTGCCTCCCATGGCTGGCTGTGCCGCCGCGCAGACCTCGCCGCCCTACCCTACTCCCAATGGTGGCCAGGTCATACATGTACTCACCCACACCTTCTGTTGTTCTCTGGCGAAGGTAGCCTCACCCGACAGCTGAACCAGTCCCTCTTACTCCCCTCCGCTAGGGACTCCAGTGCCCCTTGTTCCACGACTCTAGATCGTTCCCATCTTAGGCCTTGCCGTCTTCCACTGCCTTGGTGCTCTCGGCACGGTGTTGTCAATATGGTCAAGGAACGACTTTCATCGGAAGAGGATTGTACGTGGAGAGGCTGACAGCTGGGTCCACGGCCGTAGCAAGGAAGTGCCTCCTTATTATGCACAAAATAATGATTCCTCCACCTGACAACAGGACCTAGCGGAAGGGCCTTGAAAAAAATGTTTCCCCCTTGACAGCTGGGACCCACCAGCTACATCTTCGCACGCAAGGAAGTGTGTCCATATTACGAGAAAAAAATGATTCTTCCCCCTAACAGCTGGGACCCACCAGCTATATCTTCGCACGCAAGGAAGTGCCTCCTTATCCTCCCTGGCAGCTAGGACCCACCAAGTCGAATCGTACGTAGGGTTGTCTATCTGGTCGTGAACGTGTACGTACATGCTGGTCGATCGGTCTCTCTGTAGCGATGAACCATGGACGAGTAAGGCGATGCATGTGTCGTAGTAGAGGCGCAGACGTACCATGTCACGCAGTCCCGTCTATATATATATATATATATATATATATATATGTATATATATATATATATATATATATCATGTACACGTACGTACAACCACGCTGCAAGAAAGTAAATATGGTTACGCACATACATAAGGGCGGGGTCTCGAATGCATACTCGCACATACGTACGGCCGGGGCTTATGTACATGGAGAGGCAACGACGACAGCGATGTCATCCTGTTCGTTGGCATCTAACCGGCCATGTCAGAACAGAGGAAACTGCATCGTGTTCACCGAGAGCCAAGTGACTAGGTCGGAACACGTCATGTTCATCTGAAAGAATCGAGAAGAGGTGTCTAGAGGGGGTGAATAGACTCTCAACAAGAAAAGTTGGTAGTTTTTAAGTTTCTCAAGTTAAGGTGGAGTTTAAGCACAAGTTTAAACATTCACAATACATATCAAGTAAGCATACAAAAGAGTATATGAGCAGCGGAAAGTAAAGCATGCATCTTGCAAAAAAGTAAAGGGATGGGATTGGAGTGTGCAAACACAATTGGAGACACCAATGTTTTTGGCGTGGTTCCGATAGGTGGTGCTATCGTACATCCACGTTGATGGAGACTTCAACCCATAACAAGTAATGGCTGCGCGAGTCCGCGGAGGGCTCCACCCATGAAGGGTCCACGAAGAAGCAACCTTGTCTATCCCACCATGGCCATCGCCCACGGGTAGATCTTCACGAAGTATGCGATCTCCTTGCCCTTACAAACTCCTTGGTTCAACTCCACAATCTTGATGGAGGCTCCCAAGTGACACCTAACCAATCTAGGAGACACCACTCCCCAAATGGTAATAGATGGTGTGTTGATGATGAACTCCTTGCTCTTGTGCTTCAAATGATAGTCTCCTAAGCACTCAACTCTCTCTCTCTCATAAGATTGGATTTGGTGGAAAGATGATTTGACTAGAAAGCAACTTGGGAAGGCTAGAGATCAAGATTTATGTGGTTGGAATGGAATAGCTTGGTCTCAACACATGAGTAGGTGGTTCTCTCTCAGAAAATGAATGCTGGAAGTGTAGGCACGTTCTGATGGCTTTACTCACGAATGAAGAGAGGGTGGAGGGGTATTTATAGCCTCCACCCAAAATCTAACCGTTACACACAATTCACCAAACTCAGTGGGACTGAATCAGAAAACTCGGTCAGACCGATTCAGTTCATAATGTGACTGTTAGGCATTTAGGACCTCATCTCGGTTTGACCGGTCACACAAACTCGATTGGACCGATTTTGGTAATAAGCGAAACAGGGAGTTGGTCAGGCAAACTCGGTGGGACCGATTGCATATCTCAGTGAGACCGAAATTATTGCAATAGGTAACAGAGAGTTTGCAAGCCCATCTCGGTGAGACCGAGATCCCATCGGTGAGACCGAATTGACTAGGGTTTCTAGCAGTGGCTATGTCAAATGAACTCGGTGGCGCCGGATAGATCAAATCGGTGGTGCTGAGTTTGACTTTTGGTTCGGGACATATGTGGATATGAGAAAAAGGTCGAGGGCTTTGGAGCATATCACTAAGCACTTTGAGCAAGCAAGCCATTAAGCAACACCTCATCCCCTTTTAAGGGTATTGGCTTTTCCTATGGACTCAATGTGATCTTGGATCACTGAAATAGAAAATGTAGAGTCTTGAGCTTTGAGCTTGAGCTAATCCTTTGTCCTTAGCATCTTGAAGGGGTTCCACATCCTCTTGTCCATGCCACTCCACTGTTGGACTTATCTGAAATATACTAGATAAAAGTATTAGTCCAACAAGAGATATGTTGTCATTAATTACCAAAATCACCCAGGGAGCACTTGTGCTTTCATCATCGGGAGCAAAGCCACTGGGTCGGAACACATCTTGTTCATCAGGATCCAACCGGCTTGGACGGAAGAGCCGGACTGGGTCTGGTGTACCGCAAAACGGAGGAAAACAGCCTTTTGTTTGCCCGTGTACGATCAAAATGGGGTCATGTTCATGGGAAGGGTCTGGCGTACCGCACAACGGAGGAAACAACTTTCTGTTCGAGCTCCTACGGTTGAAACAAGGTGTTGTTGATCGGGAGGGGTATGGCGTACCGCAAAACAGAGGAAACAAACTTGTGTTGGAGCACCTATGGTCGAAACAGGGTCCTGTTCATCGGGAGGGGTGTGGCGTACCGCAAAACATGACTCCACGGGCTACTGTTCATCCAACGTCTACTGCCTCGCTCCAGCCTCCACAGGCTACTGTTCATCCACCGTCGACTTCCTCCAGCCTCCACCTGCTACTTCTCATCCACCATCGACTTCCTCCTGCCTCCACCAACTAATGTTCATCCACGGGGTCCCGCTTATCCAGCCTCCACCGGCTACTATTCAACCAGCCCTCCACGGGTTCCTGTTTATCCAGCCTCCCCCGGCTACTGTTCAACCAGCCCTCCATGGGGTCCCTCCATCGGCTACTGTTCATCCACCCCCACCTCCTCGATCGGGGTCATGTTCATCCAGCGGCAACAACCTCTACTACCACGGGATCCTGTTCATCCAACCCCCACCAGGGACTGTTCATCAAGAGGCAGCTTCGATTGGTTTCAGTTAGTAGCAGTAGCGAAGGAATCACTCGGGTTCAGCTAACAACCAAGGAATCGATCGAGGTTCAATAACTTAGCTCACTCGGGTTCAGTTAGAGCCCAACGCCTCGCTCGGGTTCAGTTAGAGCCCAACGCCTCGCACACATGCGCGTACGTGTACGAGAGAAACACGCAAACCTCCATGCATCGCTCGGCCCCGACCTCCCACCGTAACCAGGAACTCCCCGATATTTTCCTTGCCCTCACTTCTACCATGATTTTTTCCGTTATGGACGGCCCAAAGAATGTCATGCAGGTGCGTCCCCGGCCCGCCCAAGATAAAAAGCCCATTTTTGTCATGATTTTTTGTCATAGAAGTAGGAGCCCACCACATCTATGATGATACGTGCTTTTGTCACAATTATCATCATAGAAGTGTCATAAGCATGACAGAAAAAATTCGTTCAGGGCAAAATGTCATGGATGTGTCTTTTTTTGTAGTGGTAGCAGTAGCCTGTCTAAAAAGACAGACCCAGTCCAACCTACATGCAAGAGCTACATCTGTTGGTCTATCGCAGGAGGGTTCCCGCAACTTACTTGGTCTACACAGAGCCCATATTGTCTCATGGTTACACATCGAAGCTACTCAACTTTGAACTCGTGCAATCCCTTTGATACCTGGGTGGCATTCCCCGCCAAAGACAACACTCGGTGACCAAATCAAAGTCAGTCCACCCAGATCAGTTCATTAATTAAGTAGTTGTTAAGTAGTCAACCATGAGATTGTATGGTGGATTAATAATTGATGTTTCCCAATCCACGTCATAGCGGCTAAGCAACTAGTCGCTGGTTACAAGGTAAGGGTATGTGAAAGGACCTATATCATTCTACTAGGTTCCATCAAGCATAAAGTGAAAATCCTACAGAGGATTTCCTAATTGGAAACAACTACAATGCATGAAAACATAGGTTATGATCAAGGGTTCCACTTGCCTGTATTGACAACTCTTCAATCTCACAATCTTGATCGCGCTACTCTTTGCTCTTCATACAATCTATCGTAAGTAAAGAGCAATCATAAACAAACATACAATACAACCAAACATACAACAGGTGTTGTGCATGGTGTTGGTGTCAATTTTCTGTGAGATCATGTGTCAGAGTTAACTCATAAAAGTTTGGAAAAACAGAGTAGTGGTTGTTAATTGGAATACATGTGACATAAGGTTTCACATGCAAGTATCAAATAAATGTTCATCACATAAGAAGTATGCGATGCCAAGTTTTGGTTGCCTAATTCTAGAAAAGAATAACAGAGTCATGGTCTTATGGAGCTTGGATAGCCAAGTTCATGTTCAAGTTTGAATGAGAATTCAAACTTGTTGACCTTTCAAGAGCTTGAATACACTAAGGTCTGGAACTGATAACTTGGACTGGCTTCCTATTCAAGTTGTAATTGGATTAGGGTTCAACTCATTTGAATTCAAATTGAATTGAGTTCACAGTTTGATTTGGTTTCACTAAGTTAAATTTAATTATGAATACTTTCATAATTAAATAAGTTGGTTCAATCATTCAAATGCCTCCCCAAAAGTCAAATACAAATTCATTATAATTACTGTTGTTTATTTATTAATTCAGGTTTAACCTAAGCCAATTGTGACATGTTCGCTCATTTAATTTGAACTAAGTCAAATATAAATTCAATATGGTCCACTAAGGTTTATTTGTTTGATCTACAGTTTTACTAAAGTCAACTATGAGTCCAATGAATTACTAAGTGTACATAGTTTTCAAATTATACTTGAATTAATTTGAGCTCATCTTTCACTATAGTCATAAGTTAGCTCCAACATTAGTTCACTAGGTTTAATTCATCTCACTACATCACATTGCATTTGTTTCATTCAAATTAAACCTATGGTTTCAAGGTTATATTCAAACTATGTTTGAATTGCTTCAAATGTCTTTTGGATTACCTAAAGTGAAATAATGATCCAAAATTAATTACTAAGTTCATATTATAGTTTCTAAACTCTTTTGTATCCTAATGGTTTTATTAAACAAGTCTTATTCCAAATTTAAACCTATTTAGGTTTAAATTCTATTTGAATTCTGGCTTCTATTGCATTCTGTTTAAAATCTATTTTTAAATTATTTAAATTTGGACAAAAGTGTTCTAGGGTGAAAGTATATTACACTAGGTTCAACTTGCAAAAAGAATCATTTAATTTGGATTTATTATGTGCAAGTTATGTCCAATTTAAGTTTGAATTTATTCTGTTTGAATTTATAAATATCCAAATATGGAATTTTTCTAGACACGGTGAAACTAGATTTCATGAGGGTCATTTTTCAAAAAGAATCATCGAATTTGGACTTATAGATAATTAGTTATGATCATTCTAAGTTTAGGGACTTTTTTGCAAAATTGCATCTTAATTCAATTTACAGAAAAATTGAATGGATAAGGTTGGAGACGTGGTTGTTTCTGATTGGTTGAGAGGTGTTCGCAGCAAGTGCTAAGCATCGGACAACCTAGACTTAAAGGAAAACATTTTTGGGTTTTAAGTGATCTAACGTCGACCGTCAATATGAAATGGACGGACGATATTAGAAGGGGGGTTCTCACCGGACGGCTCGGGGACGGCGGCTGACGGCGGCGTGCGGCTTGGGAGTGGAGCTTGTCGGTGTTCCAGAGGGTTCTAGTGACGGCGGATAGCACTGGTCGACGCGGGGCAATGAGCTGGAGTCAACGGTGGCTGGCCTCGGGGACGGCAGGGAACGACGATGTCCAGGTGCGGGAGCTCGCTAGAGATGCACGCGATGGCAGAGCTCTTTGGTAGAGTGGCGGTCGATGTTCTCATGCGCGTTTGGACAAGCAAATGGCTCAGGAGGGTGCGCGAGAATGAAGCGAACGGGTGGACATGGTCTCAGGGTCAAAGACGTGCTCACCTCGCTGGAGTTAAGCTCGCGACGGCGGCTGGCTTCGGTCCTCGTTGGAGTTAGGGTTCCAGGGGGCTATGGGCTCAGCTAAGATGTCTGCGGGGTGTGTTGTGGAGTGGCAGATCGTGTGGTGGTGGTGGCGGGGTTCTAGGGGGGTGTCTCACCAGAATTTTGCCCATGTTGAGCTAGGGCAGAGCGGAGCTCAAGGGTCTCAGCGGCAGCAGCTTGGTGGCGATGTGGGCGGGGAGCAGAGGGGAAATGGAGAGCAGGGCGAGGGGTTTTTATAGGCGTGGTGGCCTCAGCTGGTGTGGCCGGAGGGCGCGTGGTCGTGGGGTGTTGCACGGCGTGGGCGTCACGTGCGTGTATGTGTGCGCGAGGTGGCGACGGTCGCCAGAGGTGGGGAATGACCCTGGCGTGCAGGCCTCGCACGTCAGCAATAGAGGGAGAGAGAAGTGGGGCGCGCTCGCGAGCTGGGCTAGTTTGGGTGCTAGCTGGGCCAGCCTGGCTCGCTAGGCCTTTTTTTGTTTTGTGATTTTCCTTTTTCCGTTTTCTCTCTCTTTTTCAAATGTTTTTGAATTTAAATTTTCTTGAACAGAGAAAGTTTTCTAAATTCCAAATGGAATATTTAGAAATGTTTGAACATTTCATTGGGGCATTTTGGACATATATTTACTGCACTTGCATTTTCATTTTGAATTTCAATTTGGTTTGAAAACCAAAAGTGCTTCAATTCGATTTAGAAAAATGGCAGAGGGTCAAGATTATTATTTAGACTTATGAAATACAATTTCATGCCAAATAAAATGCAAATCCATTTTTGTATAATTTCCTTTTCATTTCGAGTTGATTTCAAAATAAAACCAACTCAAATTCTTTTAGGGAAATTATTTTGGCTTTGAATATTACTTGGGACTTATTGAGAATACTTTGCCCAATTAATATTTTCAAAATGGCTTGGGTTCCTACCAAGTCTAGCTAGAGTTTCATCTGGTTGCATTTGGATTTTCATCCTTCTAGGCAAACAATCAAGCAAGTCAAAGTCAAATTCAAACAATCTAGGCAAACATGGGTATTTCCTAGCAAAATTTTATTTCCCTGTGATTTTTTAAACATGCCAGATTTGGAAAAATCTGGGATGTGACGTTGATGGACGAGGACATGGTTGCCTTATCCCCCTCCCAGTCGGCGGAAGCATGACCGGGGCGAGCTCTATCCCATGTTTTTGCCGCAAATCTCGCTCCAATGCTGAGAACAAAGGCGTGCATGAGGCGATGGCGAGTTTCCTCCGCACCTCCCTCACGAGCTCGCGGTAATGCCCATCATGTGCGGTCGCAAGCACCGTTTGCACGACGAGATGTTGCTGCCGGTGGTGGTTAATGTTGGAACCTGCATCCGTCGGTGAGGCAACCTTGCGATGTTGGACGTTACAAGGGCGACACAAGGCGCCATGAGCGGGAGGTTGTTGCGACCGACTGTGTCATCTGATGGAACCAGTGTGCAAACACACTGGAACCCGTGACACGTGAAGCGATGACGACAATATGAAAGTTGCGGCGGCCGACTGCTACAACTACTACAAGAGATGCTAGAACCGACGACACCAGATGTTGGGACTGATGACTAGGGTTGCTATCACCCAGTGGGGCTGCGCATGTCAAATTTTGCAACCGGCGAAGCCACATGTTGTGACTGGCAGTACCATATGTTGGAACTGGTTGCCAACACTATGAGTGATGTGACGCACAACGCAAGATCACCGGTGATGAAGAGGGTGCTGCAACCGTGACAACCAGGGTGTTTGCGACCATGGTGACGAGTTGCTACGAAGCAGCGGTGGTGGATGCATGAGGACGTTGCGATCCGACAGGATCTCGCCAGTGTTTGGAGTTGATGGAGAAGCAAGGTCGCACGGGAGGGGGCGATCCAATTGAAGAGGTGCAGCATCGGAAGAGTAGCGAGCTCGCCAGGGGACACTGTTGCGGTAACAGGGGGATGCATGGGGGAGGGAGGAAGATAACATGGTGACTCAGACCTTCATTGAAGTTCACTTATGCATGATCCAACGATCGGGAAAGGACCAACCTGACGTTTGAGCCGATCAGCTGGTGCCTAGCAGCACCCTTTTAAAATCAGAAGAATAGAAAATGTAGATAATTAAAATGCTCTACCCATTATAATCCTTAGAATTAGTCGTAGAGTCTCACTTAATGCTACTAGTAAATCCTACATGCTTTGCACGTCATTTAAATATATATAAAAAGCATGGAAAAATACATTTGAATATGTATTTCCTATTCTAGAATCGTACTGGACCAGATCCAACTTGGTTCTTACCTGTCTAGAATCCAGATTGTTCTATCCACTTTTTATTAGAGTATCGGATAAGCATGTGGATAGATACTTCTAGAACACATGAGATTGTAGAGTTGGGTTTTCAATTAGATGGCCATGTGGCAGTATCCTATGAGTTAAAAACTATATCCAACGAATGATAATGCTCGGATTTGCCATCTCTTGACCGTTGGATGGGCATATCCAACAACTAATATTTGAAGCTATTGGCACACTATATAGTGGTATAGATGAATTCAAAGAAGTTAGGTCGGCATGGACGTAATCCTAAGGAACTTAATACCTTAATTCATATGAAACAAATAGAATATTTATGGAAAAATCTCGTGGATGAAAATCCCGCAGGAATCCTACAAAAATGCCCTAAATTAAATGAGCCCTTTACAATTTTGTTGGCAGATGCCAAATTTGTAATAAAATGAAAGGTGTCGAACTTGCATTTTGGAAAAATCATGTAACACATTTTAAATAGTCTATTTTGTTGATAATTTGCTTTTGTCTTTATATGAAGAATGGGAAATCACATATCAAACTGCCAGATGCATGCTTCAAAGTTAGAATAATTGCTTATGTGCCTTTAAATTTTGTGTTATTCTGTGGCAACACACGATCATTCTTCTAGCATAGACTGATGACATGAATAATTAGGTTAGCAGTGTGAATAATCTTGAGGATTTATTATAATAAGATGGTAGGTTGAGGGTGTAGCAGACATGCATGGTTTAAACTTCAACTTATCTACCATCTTACATGGAGATTTTTCCAGAATACTTGAACACTTTTCAAAACACCTTGAACGTTTTGTTAAAGTTCACGAACACTTTTTTAATTATATGAAATATATTACAAAGGGTTATCATTTATTAAAATTACAAAAAAAAATAAAGGAGAATTTTTGATATTACATCATTTGAAAAATACATGACCTCCTTTAAGAATTTCACAAAGATTTTTATGAAATACGGGAACACTTCTTAAATTACATAAATATTTCTTAAAATATGCGCAATATTTTATTAATTAAATAAACATTTTAAAATACATTTTCATTCGAAATATTGAAAAAAATGAAAAACCAACTTAATAACTTGACGAAGAACGAAGGGAAATATTGCTAAATACCGGAGGAGTAGCAGTAGGTAACGTGTGAGTGAAAAGAAACCGATGGCCCATTGGCAGTCCAGCGCGCGACTTTGTAGCTCGCATTACTCGAGTTTGACTAAAAAAGCTTGTATTTGCTATATGACGTTGCGATAAAACCTATATGACGTTCGCGTGTTCGGGAGCTCCTTTGGCGCCAATTAAGAGGTAAGCTGGCGCTCACAACCTCGAGCTCATGGACGGCCCAAAAAACAACTTCGCTCGTTCGTTTCTTGTCGCTCGATCGCAACCCAAGTCATATGTTGAGCGGTCAATTTCTCCAAAAAAAATTGTTGATCATTCAAACCATTTGACAGTTGACTTTTCAAAAATAAATCTAAAAACAGTTCATCGATTTGAAAAATAGTCACAAATTTGGACAAAGTTCATAGAATTTTTAAAAAAGTTCATCAAATTTGAAATGAGTTCATTGATTTTGAAAAAAGTTCATCAAATTTGAAAAGAGTTCATCAAATTTTAAAAGAGTTCATCGAATTTCGAAAAAGTTCATTGTTTTTAGAAAAAGTTTATCCCTTTGAAAAAAGTTCATCGAATTTGAAAAAAATCATCAAATTTTAAAAATAGTTCATTGAATTTGAAAAGAAAAGTTCATAAAACTGAGAAAAAGATTCAAGAATTTGAAAAAAAAATCCACGCATTTAAGAAAACAAAGAAACGAAAAAAACGAAAAAAAAACGTCCAAAACAGTAGAGAACTGGAAAAAACTGAAAAGAGATAATAAAACGGGGTATGAGAAGAACGGTGCGCAGCTATGACCTAGTGGGTAGCGTGGCTTTTTCTGAGCGTGAGGTCGCGTCTTCGATCCCCAGCGAAGGAACTTTTTTTGAAGCATTAAAATACAAAATGAAGGCAAACTGGTCCAGCCCAATCACGGAGTGGGGGTGTGCTCTTCAGGCGCCCGTTAGCAAAATGGCCTGTAACGGGCGCCTGAAGCGCCAAATAGGGATTGCCTGTTCGCGTGGGGAGCTCCTATACGCCGCCCGTGTGCGTCCGATCGTTGCGACTTCGCTGAAGCGACGCGCACACGGGCCGGCCCAATCATCTCGCTGTGAGCGCAAAATCAGAAAAAAAGAAGCGCATGGGTGGGATCGATCCGCCGACCTCGTGCTAGAATCCAACGGGGCTAACCAACCGAGCTACTTACCTCGAACGGTATAATCCAGCGCCATACTTTAAGTAGACTACAGAGCGGCAAATTATTTTAAAAAATGTTGAACATTTTTATAATATACATTGAAGAAAACTTAAAATACAGAGAACGTTTTTGTAGAAATATACTGAACAAATGAAAATACTAAAATGGACATTTTATGCGTATGTGTTGAATAATGTTTTAATATATGATGAACAAAACCTAAATACACAATGAACATTTCCTAATATACGTTGAACAATTTAATATTATACAATGAACATTATTTACTACATAAATGAACATTTTCTAATATACATGAACAATTTAATAATATACATTGAACATTTTCTGTAATACACAATGAACATTTTCTAAATATACATTGAACAATTTAATACTCCCTCCGTTCGGAACTACTTGTCATAGAAATGGATGTATCTAGATATATTTTAGTTCTAGATACATCCATTTCCGAGACAAGTAATTCCGAACGGAGGGAGTATTATACAATGAACATTTTTGTAATACACAATGAACATTTTTACAGTGCAAGGTGAAAAATACTTCATGATATGCGATGAGTATTTTCTTAATACATTGACAAAATTTGTAACACATGGTGAACTTTTTATATAAATACGCAATAATGAGAAGAAGAACAGAAACAAAAAATAAAAAAGAAAGCGTAAAAAAGGAAAATGAAAGGACAAAAAGGAATCAAAACATAAAAATAAAAAACCGGAACAAAACAACTGAAAACCGGCCAAAACAGTGAAAAAACTGGAAGCAGAAAACCATAGAAGAAAAACGAAAAAAAAAACCCGCCAGAAACAAGGAAACAGCAGCGAACGAAAATCCGAACGTGGGCCGGCCCAAGTGGCGACTTGCTTCAGCGAAAGCTCGTCCTTTTGCGTCATATATAGGCACGCCTTCCCTGACCGCTGGAGACAAGGCGGGCCGGCCCATTTGATGCGTGCGAATTTTTTTCTTCGGACTTTTTTCTGTATGTGTGTTTTTAGGGTTTTTCTTCCTTTTTCTTCCTTTTTCATATTTTTAATTTTCTTGATTTTTTCATTTCTTTCCACTTCTTAATGTTAATGGTTTAGGAATATTAGGTGAACATTTTTTAATATACAGTGAACATTTATTTCAAATAAGGTGAAAAAATTTAATATATGATGGACATTTTTTATAAATTTAACATTATTTAATATACAGTATTTTTTGTATACACTTTTTCATAATGCGCGCTGAACATTTTTTAATATACATTGAAATTTTTCCATATACACCATACTGAATAATTTTCTAAAATATATTTCCTATCTTTAATATATTTTCAAAAGATCTAGCTTCTAAAATCAACATCCGACTTTTATTGGTGACAACCCCAACAAAAGGCGAAGAATAAAAATTAAAAATAGGTCAAGGCAGAGTGGGCTGGCCCACTCGCGTTGGCCTTCACAGAAGGCTGCACTCTTTGATGTGCACGGGCGTCATACATGAGTGCAAAATTTTATCTTGGCATCTGATGGTAAGCAAGTGGTGATGGATATCCACAATTGTAATCGTGCGCGATATGGCACTATTGTTCAGAGATACTTCATAGAGGTACCATGTTTACTTGTAATTTTGTTTTTGAAAGTCGAGACTCGAATAGCGAAGCTCATAGTATAGTCATTTGCTCGTTCATTAGGTCAGGGGCGCCACTTGTGGCTTGGCCAACCCCATGATCCGAGATGTATTTCACTTTCCGTGGCTTATAAATGAATAAAACTTGCTTCCCCTAAAAAAAATTGTAGGTTACGCTCTTTCTCAAAAAAAAAAAATTAGGTTACGCCTGCGGCGACCTCTAGAGTCACTTTTGCTGAACTTAGAGCACGACAAGTGATGCGTCAAGCCGCCACATATCATGTGCTGGACACTCGTTGTAATTTTTTTATCTCTGTGCGGAGGTTTGAATGAATTCTTCCCCTTTTTTACTTTTTGGGTTTCGCCCAGTTGTTCCTAGGTCTTGGAGAAAAAAGACATGATTTTTTGCGGTATTTTTTGCTTGGATCTGGCTACGCCTCTCAGACGGCTGATGTCATGCATGTGTGCGTACTATGAGCGGGCATTGTATGCTCTCCCTTAGCTGGTTCGTGACTTGTCCTCATTGGGCTAGGGAATCGGTAGTTTTTTTTCTTGCTAAGCCCTCACATGTGGTCGCTCATGGGCTAGGAATCGGCCCTTTTTTTCTTTCTTTATTCCTTCAACAGAGCAAATTCTTCTATACCTTCGCTTCCGGTCCATTTTCTCTAAAAAAGAACTTCCAGTCAATTTTCCTATATTTTCCCCATGTTTTGATATTATTTTTCTATAATTTTTTATTTTATTTTGTTTTTTAAATTTTAAATGAAAAATGACAAATGAAAAAAAATCGAATCACACCAAATTCAATCGTGTTGCACCCCCTTGCGGTTGGTTGTAGGATATGACATGTGCAGTTGTAACTCTAATGATGGACATGCAACTCACCAACACCCTCCCATCCAGCTGCACTCGTGGTGTATCCCTTGCAGTTGTAGGCGGATTATGATAAGTGCAAGTGAACCTCTAGTGATGGACATGTAAGTGACCAACATCCCTCCCCTCTAGTTCTAGTCGTGGTGTATCCCTTGCAGTTGCAGGCAGATTATGACAAGTGCAGGTGAACCTCTAGCGGCGGACATGCAACTGGCCAACATCCCTCCCCTCGAGTTGCAGTCACGGTGTACCCCTTGATGTTGCAGGCGGATTGTGACAAGTGCAATTGTAACTCTAGTGATGGACATGCAACTGGCCAACATCCCTCCCCTCCAGTTGCGGTCACGGTGTACCCCTTGCAGTTGCAGGCGGATTATGACAAGTGCAGTTGCAACTCTAGTGATGGACATGCAACTGGCCAACTCCCTCCCCTCCAGTTGCAGTCGTGGTGCATGCCTTGCAATTGCGAGCGGGTTGCGACACATGCAGTTGCAGCCATAGTGGTGGATATGCATCTGCCCCCAACCCCTGCAGTTGAAGTCGCGTTGAATTCCCTGCAGTTGCAGGATGGTTGAGACACGTGCAGTTGAAAATCTAGTGGTGAACATGCAACTGGCCAACATACCTCGCCCTCCAGTTGCAGTCGTGTTGTACTCTTTGCAGTTGCAGACAGGTTGCGACCCATGCAGTCGCAACTCTAGTAGTGGATGTACAATTGGTAGTGTACCCCCTTGCAGTTGCAGACGGGTTGCGACACATGCAATTTCAAGTCGCATTATGGACATTCACACAACTCATGT
>NC_041391.1:588092137-588128838 GCF_002162155.2 Triticum dicoccoides | reverse complement strand
AATAAAAAATCCAAAACAGGAAAAAATATAGCTAAAAAAGAGGTAAAACACAAAATACATGGAGAAAAGATAAATAAGAAGGAAAAATCAAACATATAAAAAAATTTAAATAAAAAATTAAAAACAACCAAAATAAATATGGCAGCCCAACCAAAAACGAATGAAAGCGAACTAACAACGAAAAAGGGCTCCAATCCCTAGTAGCTCACCACGCAAGAAAACCCTAGTGTAAGGGCATATTTATCCCTTAGCAGTTTTGGTGATTGATGACAATGTTTTTGTGGACTAGTCGTGTGCATTGAGCTTTTGAGATATATCATGTCTAAACAAAAGATGATTTGGTGCCCCTCGATGACTATTGAAGACAACATTTCTCTATGTTTATTTTCGGTGGATTTGAGTCGTAGGAAAGCTGTACTATTAAGAGGGGGTCCGCGTTGGAAAGGTTGGGTGGAATCTCACATACACATTTGTTCCTTATGCACCTCCTTTCCTTTGGCTCTTTGGAGCTTCCTCCATCTCTCCATATCTCTGCAAAATGAAGAACTCCAATGTTGTTATTCTGAGGGTGGTGGTAGTACTGCTCTCCAGAGCGGTACTACCGCAGGCCCTTACGGCAGTAGCGGGCCCCGGCATGGTAGTACCGCTCCTCCGGAGTGGTAGTACCGTGAGCTCTGGCCAGGTGCAGCTGCGTGAGCGGTAGTAGGGGCAGATGTAATTTTTTACATCCACACCCTACGCGGTAGTACCGTGCCTTGATGCGGTAGTACCGTGAGCCCTGGGCAGGCACAGCTGCATGAGCGGAAGTAGGGGCAGATGTAATTTTTTACATCCGTGCCCTACACGGTAGTACCGCACCTGATTTGTGGTAGTACCGTGTCGGACTTTTGCATAGATAAAAACTCAGCGGATGTAGTCATGGATGTAATTTTTTATATCTGTGCCTACTTTGCCTTGACTGTTCGTGCCTTGCGGTAGTACCGCAAGGGGGCGCGGTAGTACCGTGCCAGCGGTTCTACCGCCCCCCTGTCGGTGCACATCAGGACAAGTCTGGGCCCTGCCGCACCCATGGTAGTACCACGGACCACCGCGGTAGTACCGTAGGTCCGTGCGGTAGTACCGCTCATGTGGTGTGGTAGTACCGCGTGTCGCGGGCTGAGTTGGTGGGTAACGGTTGGAATTGTCCCTTGACTATAAAAGGGGTGTCTTGTTCCTCAAGTTTACTACCTCTTCCATCCCCAAGCTCCATTGATTCTCTAAGCTCCATTTTCTCCTGATCTCTCTCCCTAGCCAATCAAACTTGTTGATTCTCTAGGGATTGGTTGAGAAGGCCTCGATCTACACTTCCACCAAGAGAAATTTGATTCCCCCCACTAATCCCTTACGGATCTTGTTACTCTTGGGTGTTTGAGCACCCTAGACGGTTGAGGTCACCGTGGAGCCATAGTCCATTGTGGTGAAGCTTCATGGTGTCGTTGGGAGCCTCCAATTAACTTGTGGAGATTGCCCCAACCTTGTTTGTAAAGGTTAGGTCGCCGCCTCCAAGGGCACCAATAGTGGAATCACGGCATCTCACATTGTGTGAGGGCGCGAGGAGAATACGGTGGCCCTAGTGGCTTCTTGGGGAGCATTGTGCCTCCACACCGCTCTAACGGAGACGTACTTCCCCTCAAAGGGAAGGAACTTCGGTAACACATCCTCGTATCCATTGGTTCCTCTCTTTGTCATCTCTTACCTTTACTTGTGCAAGTTATATTGTCTTATATCCTTTGCTTGCTTGTGTGCTTACTATTGTTGCATCACATAGGTTGCTCACCTAGTTGCATATCTAGACAACCTACTTTGATGCAAAGTTTAATTTGGTGAAGAAAAGATAAAAATTGTTAGTTGCCTATTCACCCCCCTCTAGTCAACTATATCGATCCTTTCAATTGGTATCAGAGCCTCGTCTCTTTATTAAGGACTTTGTCGTCCGAAGAGTATGGTTGACACCATAGACGGTGAGGAGGAGCACCCCGGTGTGATTCCGTCCTCGTCTACGGCTGATGGGGTATCCTCGGTCTCACGTGAGGAATTCAATGTGGCTTTGGACACATGGAAAACCTCCATGACGGCCGAGGTCAAAGGCATGCTTAAGAACTTTCTTGATGGCCTCAAATTATCCACCGCACCGTTGGAAGTGGTTGATCCCACTAACAAAGTGACGGATGCTAACTTCGATAAGGGGGAAACTACTAGTGAGAAAATTCCTTTGTCTAGTGGTAGAAATGGTAGTGGCACCTTTTCCCATGTGGAACCTCCACTTACTTATGGAGGACCGATTCCCTCTACTCATTTAAATCATGCCGGTTCTCCCTCTAAGATTGTGAAAAATGAGGATTTTGATGCTTGGGTCTATCGCTTTAAGCGTCATTTAAACCATGTTAACACTAATCTTTGGAGAATCATTGAAGAAGGTTTCTATCCGCATGACCGAATCAACTTCACCCCTAGAGAAGCCGCGGATAATCAATTCAATGAGAATGCTCTCTTCATCCTCCAAGATGCAATTCCACCCGAAGATATTGCGCACCTCCGACCTTTCACCTTGGCCAAGGAAGCTTGGCACCATGTTGTTTCCCTCTACAATGGAAGCGCAAGCATTCAACGCTCCAACTATGAAGTGGTGCAAGATGAAGCCGATGAGTTTGCAATGAATGAAGATGAAGAACCTCGTGAGCTCTACCAAAGATTAACCACTCTCGCGGTCTCACTCCGAGATCATGGGAGTAAGGATAAGGATGAAAATTGGATCAAGCGCAAGTTCCCCAAGGCCATGATGCCCTACCACAAGGCCATGTCCTCCGTGATCCGTCAAAGGTCGGACTTCCACACCTTGTCCTCAAGTGAAGTGTTGGATGAGTTCGTGGCAATGAGGATCTTGGACAATGTCGGATTTCGGGTTCCGGCAGACCCGCTAGGTTCGAACTCTGGGGTGCACGCGGAGATCGCACCTCTTACGTACCTATGTCTCGTCGCCTCGCAAGGATCTAAACTACACGAAGAGCAACACAAGGGACACGAGGTTTATACTAGTTCGGGCCACCATTGTGGTGTAATACCCTACTCTAGTTTGTGGTGTGGTGGATTGCCTCAGGGGCTGATGATGAACAATACAAGGAAGAACTACCTCGCGAGGGGTGTTCTTGGGTTGGTGGTTCTGGCTAGGGTTCAACCGCTCGATCCTCAGATCGATCTCCAGATGCCTCTACCCTGGGGGTGGCTAGTCCTATTTATAGAGCGAGGCCCTGGGCCTCTTCCCAAATATTGAGCGGGAAGGGCGCCAACAATTGGCCATTTTGAAGGGGAACATCTAGTACACTTATCCTGACTAAAGTCGGTCCTCGCCTGCCAAAGACTCTGGCGATGACGCCGTCTTAGGCTCCACGATGACCTCCATCCAGCCGTTTTGCTGGTCTTGGTCTTGTTACACCGAAATGGTTGCCTTTGCTTGATACTCTTGCCTGCGCTTGCTCCCTTTGCACCAAAGAGGAAACAAGGACTCTGCACAGGCCGGCGCCCGCCTGGCGCCCGCTTGGCTTGGGTCGTCATGGCTTGCGTCACGGGCACCTCGTGAGGTACCTCGCCTTGATCTCTCTGCCTCCTCGCGAGCCAGCCTGATGAGGTCCTGCCCGAGGAACCTTCCTGTCGTCCGCCCCGCGAGGGTCTTGAGCTTGTGTTGATGAAGACGGGCCGTACTAGGCCACTCCTTGAGCCACGCCGCAGGCCGCAGGCAGGCAAGTCTGGGTACCCCCGTTCCCAGAACGCCGATAGTAGCCCCCGGGCCCAAGGCGCGCCTGGACTTGGCTTAGCAGAGAAGCGAAGGGGCAAGTGCGAAGCGCCGCGAGCCCCAAAAGCCTGCGCATTGGGCACCGTGTGGCGGTTGATTGGACGTGGGCGTCCCGCTTCCCCATGATGCCTCGGCAACAACACGAATCGTCAAGTCCCTGCATGCAAAACGGGTCATGATTACCTGTGATCGTGGAGGCTGACGGTTGGCCTCCTCCGACTATATGTACGGAACGGCGAGAGCCTCTCCAGTCCACCCTCTTCTGCTGTTCTCCGCCTTCTTCTCCGCCCTTGCTCCACCATACGCCAATGGCACCGATCCGACGGTTTTCTGCCGAGGAGAAAGGGAAAACCCCCCGAGAGGGTCCTTCCCCGCTTCCGCCGAAGAAACGGCTCGTCTCTCGCCGCGGAGAGGGGGGTGATCGGCAGGAGGTGTCGAGGCCACGGTTCGAGCGGCCACCTCCTGGATTCCCATTGCCCTTGTATGCTCGGATCGAGGGTCCCGAAGGCGCAGACGCTGAGCTGCACCGCCAGAGGCGCTGTCGCCGTCGGCGGATCACGGCGGTGCGCGTCATTCCTCCCGGGGTTCACATCGAGGTCTCCTCCCGTGAGCTCGTGCTTCACGTAGCCATGCCTCCTCGATCTTGGATTTGCCTTCCTCCTTCCTTCGGCTTCGAGATTCCGCCAAGGGGGCCTTTCAGGCTCTGGCTATAGCACGCCGACTGCCAGACTCCTGCAACCCAAGCGGATGTCGAGGTCGTCGCTCCAGGCAAGGTCTTCATGACCCGGGGCTGGGGAGAGATCGCCCGGGTCTGCCGATCGGAGGGGGCCCTCATGATCCACCTGGATTATGATGGCGCCTCATTGATGCTCTTCAAGGTCTTCGACGAAGATGGCCGTCGGCTGGAGTGCTGCCCTAGAGGCAGCGGCCGGAGCTCTGGAGCGCCGAGGACCAGGCCTGCCGCCCGCCCTTCCAGCAGCTCCTCTGATGGCAGCGGGCGTACCGGAGGGTCCAGCGACTCTTCCAGACTCTTCCTGACCCCGGTGACAAGCGACGATAGCTACGAGCCTCCGAGCTCGCGCCGTGCCCGAAGCAGGGCCGGCATGCCCGGCGGTCGACGCGGCTGATCTGGATGAGGTTGGCGCTGGCCTTGCGCGGCCCACTGTTGATGATGGCGTCTGCCGTCATGGTCCCTGTAGTTAGGACTCCTTAGGACACACGTCTTTTGTCCCTGTGAGGAGCCAAGAACACACCCCGTGGGGGCTTGTAAGGTGTCTGTAGTTCCTTTTGTTAATATGATCCTTATCGTGAAGCAGTGTGAGATGCTCGTCCCGCCTTAGCTTAGTTCCTCCTTTCGAACCTCGCGAGGGCTCGATGCTCTGCGCCGACAGGTCCCGGTCCCAAGGCAAGCTTCAGCCGTCGCTGGTATGCCACGTCGCGATGCCGTGGTCAAGGCTAGGAGGTGAGCGGCCCGAGGCCCAGTAAGAGCCCCTGAGCCGCGATGCTCAGGAGGTCCCCTTTAGCGCTCAAGCAGCCATCATTCGGTGAGAAAGGAGCGCAACGTTGCCAACACGGAGTTGCATTAGGTGCAAGGTCGGTGTTGCGGTAGTTAGTAGCTCCGGAGGATGACTTATCTCGAGAGTCTGAAGCCTCTCCTTGGCGCGGCGCCAGGTCCGCGCGTCGGCAGCTGAGAAGTTGCCCGGCGAGGTCCTTGCGTGCCTCTTCCCTCTCGTCTTTGCTCCCCTTCGCGCTCTACGTCCTCGGGTACCGGCCCTTGGGCGAGCTCAGCCGTCGCTGGTATGCTAGGTCGCGATGCCGCGGACAAGGCCAGGAGGTGAGGGATGGAGGGCCAGTAAGAGCCCATGAGTCGTGATGCTCAGGCGCTCCCCCTTTAACGTGCAAGCGGTTCACGCGGTCGAGAGGGAAGGAGACACCGCGAAGGCCTCCCGACGTTGCTTCTTGAAGAGACCCTGCAGGCTCATCACAAGAAGAACGAGAATTTGCCGTCAGAATTGCCAGCCAGCTGCTGGTTGCTCTGGAAGGGTGATGAGGGCACTGAGGGTTTGGTGAGGTGGCGCCTTGCGGGGCTGCCGCGGCCAGAGCTCAACCACTCAGGTTTATCGACGTTGCAGGGACGGATCCATGCGCAAGTGTCGTGCCGTTAGGGAGCAACTCCATAATTTGGTGTCAATCAAGCGGGCGATTAGGTCAAGCATTTTAAGCACGAGGGAGCAAATCCATTTAGATAGGTGCAGAGAAAGGCGAATATCGCTAGGTCAGGCCCGAGCGACTTGGGGATAATGCAGCCCGAGGGGCGCCCCCAACAAAGCAAGCTAAAAAGATGAACAAAAGGGATACATGCCGCAGGGATGGACCCACGCGGCCTGGGAATGATGCAGCCCTGAGAGCGCTCCCAGCTGAAAAATGAAACTCGGAAGATGTCACCTGATGGTGTTGAAGACGAAGGGATGCTGAAGTAGCAACGTCGTGTGCTGCGGAAGCCAATATTCACGAGCCCCCAGGCCCAGGAGCCTCAGGAGGCTCCGGAGGCGCTGGTGGCTCCTCGCAGACCATCTCCATCTCTGCCAGGACTGCGGAACGCCTGGCCGCCTGGGCCTCCAGGATGCTCCTCATGAGGCGCTGGCGCACAGCAGTCGTGTTCGGCAAGCCGTAAGGCATGCAAACGTACTTGTGGGGTGGACCCTCGCAGCATCCCACGCGTGAGGGCCAGAGGCGCTCCTGAGAGGCGGCTCGGTTGAGCCTTGGTATGTCGATGTAGACGCGCAGCCCACCATCCTCGCCCGGATGGGGAGCTACGGCGGGTAAGCGGCGGCTGCCACTTATGATTCTTTACTCCAGCAGCTCCTGAATAATCTCGCTGACAAACTCCCGAGGGTTTGGCCCTCCTTGCTTTGCTCCTTCCTGAGGGAAACGTGCTTTGAAACACGCCTCCAAGTGGTGCCCGAGCGCCTCCCTCGTGATCTTAGCAAAGTCGATGACCATCCAGGAGAGAGCCCCCGAGCCTTGCTTGAGGAGGGCACCGGGCGCGCCTTCCTATGCGACAGAAAGAGGCGCCCTTGGAACGGGCGCGGACTCTGAGGGGCTTGCCTCCCGAGGGTCCTGACCAGGCGATGCTTTCTTCTTCTTAGGGACTGCCTCGGGAAGCCTTCCGCTCCTGTGATCTGGGTCTTCAATTGATGTGGCTTGAAAGGCATGCTCCAAAGAACACACCGCGTCTCTCTCTTCACAAGGCACTGTGATGACTCCACCGCTTCCTAGCATCTTGAGGACATTGTAACCATGATGAGTCACGGCCATGAACTTGGCCAGAGCTGGGTACCCAAGGATGGCATTGTATGGCAGGCGGATGAGCGCGACGTCGAAGTCAATGAGCTCAGTGCGGTAGTTGTCGCGCTTCCCGAAGGTGACAGGAAGGCGGACCTGCCCTATCGGGACTGTGGAACCATCGGTGACTCCTGAGAAAGGCTTGGTTGGCTGAAGCTGGTTGTATGGCACTTGGAGATTGTTGAATGTCTCGACGGACAGGACATTGAGCCCCGCCCCGCCATTGATGAGGGTCCTGGTGACTTGCACATTGCTGATGATCGGGGAACAAAGCATCGGGAGGACTCCGGCTGTGGCTGCGCACTTGAGCTGATCTGCTGAACTGAACGTGATGGCACATGCTGACCACCTAAGGGGGCGCGTGGCTTCGAGCTTGGGGAGGATTGCATTCACTTTGCGAGCAAACTGCTTGAAGATGCGCTCAGAGGCTGGGGCTTGAGCTCCGCCCAAGATGCAACCGATTGCGCGCGGCTCCTGGAAGCCCCCAGCCCCCTCGTCCTGATGATGGTCTTCGTTCCTCCTTGGTTGTGGTGGCAGAGGAGGGAGGCCCGCGTTGCCTTCCGGACGATCCTTGCGAGGCTGATCCCTCCAGCCTCCCTCGCAGGGCTGGTCCTGCCAGCGGTCCTCGCGAGGTCGGTCGCGCCACCCTTGGCGAGGGCCACGGTCTTCCCATCATCCTCCACCTCTTCCTCCTCCTCGGCCATAGCCCCAGTCATTGCGCTCGGGGCATCGGCCGGCGCGCACGTCCCGCACGGCCCGGAGCTCTTGGCATTCGTTGGTGTTGTGGGTGTGGAGGTCGTGGTACACGCAATACCGGCTGCCCTTGGATGACTTAGGCTGATCCCTTCCCCGCTTGGTGTCCAGTTCCGCTGCAAGTACGGCCGCCCCCTTGCGCTTCACGTCCTTGACCTTGGGCTTCTTCTCTTATAGGTCGGCAGCTGGCAGCTCGAGGAGGGAAAGACGTCCTTCCTCAGCCCTTGCGCACTTGGTTGCCAAGTTGAACAGCTCAAGGGAGGTGCACAGATCTTCATGGATCGCAAGCTCTTCTTTCGTCTTGACGTCACGCACACCGTCAGAGAAGGCTGAGATGATGGCCTCCTCAGACACCCTGGGGATCTTGTGGCGAGCGTTGTTGAAACGCTGGATGAACTTCTGCAGGGTCTCTCCTGGCTGCTGCTTGATGCAGCGCAAGTCGCTCATGGCCGGGGGCCGGTCGCATGTGCCTTGGAAATTGGCGATAAACCGAGTGCGCATCTTGTCCCAGGAGGAAATCGTGCCAGGAGCCAGGTTCAGGAGCCAGGTGCGGGCACCGTCCTTGAGCGCCATGGGGAACCAGTTCGCAATGACCTTCTCGTCCCCGTTGGCGGCTTCGATGCCCAGCTCATAGAGTTGGAGGAACTCCGCAGGGTCGGCCGTGCCATCGTAGCGTGGGGGCAAATCTGGCTTGAACTTGCCCGGCCAGGCCACGCTGCGCAGCTCGGCGGTGAAGGCACGACAGCCTGTAGTGGCCACGGGAGGCCTTAGGTGACGGAGGGCTTGATCTTGGAAGTCTCCGTGCACTGCCGCGAGGAGCAGCGCGGGGTCTTGGCGCGCTGGAGCAGGAGCGTGGTCGTGACGGGCCGGCACGGGGAGCACCCGGGCAGCTTCTGGGGGACGAGGGATCTCTTGGCAGCTCTTCTCTTCCTGTGCTGGTGCCGGACGGAGCGGGTTCCGTCCAGGGGCCACGCGCCTTGGGGCCAAGGCGCCTTCTTGAGGGAGAGGCAGCTGAGGCGCCCCCGGAGCTTCCTTGCCCGCGCAAGTCGGGCGTGGTGCAGCGAGAGGGATGGAGCAGGGGAGCCCCCAGCGACGCTGACGAGCTCGGTGATGCGGGCGAGCCACTCATCGTAGAGGTCGTCGACGGGACGGTAGTGCAGGAGTTCCCGCACCAGGAGCAGCACGGCGTGCGCGTCGGCAGGAGCGCGACGGGTGTGGGACGAGGAACCGGCTGAAGTCAGCGATGGGGTGGCGGTGCGGCCTTCTAGCTGCACCGAAGGATGCACAGACGATGCCTGCTGCTCGTTCCCCGCCGGGCCAGTGGCGGTGTTGACGGCAGGCGACGGGGAACGACGGCGGCACCCGCCGACGGGGGCCGTCTGGGCGACGCGAGTGGCGAGGGCGGCCCGGCGCTCGGCGCGGTCTCAACGAGCGTCTGACATGGATGCGAGGGACGGCGAAAAACAGGGCGATGGAAGGCGGATTCCGGTGCACCCCTACCTAGCGCGCCAAATGTTGGATTTCGGGTTCCGGCAGATCCTCTAGGTTCGAACTCTGGGGTGCACGCGGAGATCGCACCTCCTACCTACCTATGTCTTGTCGCCTCGCAAGGATCTAAACTACACGAAGAGCAACACAAGGGACACAAGGTTTATACTAGTTCGGGCCACCATTGTGGTGTAATACCCTACTCTAGTTTGTGGTGTGGTGGATTGCCTCAGGGGCTGATGATGAACAATACAAGGAAGAAATACCTCGCAAGGGGTGTTCTTGGGTTGGTGGTTCTGGCTAGGGTTCAACTGCTCGATCCTCAGATCGATCTCCAGATGCCTCTACCCTGGGGGTGGCTAGTCCTATTTATAGAGCGAGGCCCTGGGCCTCTTCCCAAATATTGAGCGGGAAGGGCGCCAACAATTGGCCATTTTGAAGGGGAACATCTAGTACACTTATCCTGACTAAAGTCGGTCCTCGCCTGCCAAAGACTCTCGCGATGACACCGGCTTGGGCTCCACGATGACCTCCATCCTGCCGTTCTGCTGGTCTTGGTCTTGTTGCACCGAAATGGTTGCCTTTGCTTGATACTCTTGCCTGCGCTTGCTCCCTTTGCACCAAAGAGGAAACAAGGACTCTGCGCAGGCTGGTGCCCGCCTGGCGCCTGCCTGACTTGGGTCGTCATGGCTTGCGTCACGGGCACGTCGTGAGGTACCCCGCCTTGATCTCTCCGCCTCCTCGCGAGCCAGCCTGATGAGGCCGTGCCCGAGGAAGCTTCCTGTCGTCCGCCCCGCGAGGCTTGGCCCCTCGTGAGGGTCTTGATCTCATGTTGATGAAGACGGGCCATACTAGGCCACTCCTTGAGCCACGCCGCAGGTCGCAGCCAGGCAAGTCTGGGTACCCCCGTTCCCAGAACGCCGACAGACAAGACCGCCGACAATGCGGTGTTGCGTTCCCAAAGAGCAAAGAAGCCCAACCTTTCCTTGAAGGCCAAGGTTATTATGGAAGAAGAGGATGAAGAGGAAGAAGAGGAGAGCAACCCCGAATATATGAAATATGATTATCATGAGCATATGGCTCTTGCTTCAAGGAAATTTTGGAGCAAGAAGAACACAAGGCCCAACTTCAACAAGAATAACTCAAGTGGCTTCAAGGGCAAGCAACGTGTGAGAACATGCTACAATTGTGGCAATGTGAGCCATTTTGTTGCAGAGTGCCCTTATGAGAAGAGGGAAGACAATGGTGGCAAGCTCATCCGAAAAGACAAAGCTAGGTCCTTCCCCAACAAGAACAACTTCACCAAGAAGACTCCAACTAAAGGGTTGGTGGCTCAAGAAGAATACCATGATGATGATGATGATGATGAAGATAGTGAAGCCATGGCCATTGCCTCCATGGCCATTGCCACAACTCCACAGGTGTCCCTCTTCGACTCACCCAACGAGAACATCACCGCCAAGTGCCTCATGGCTAAAGCTACCAACAAGGTAACCCCCAACATCAAAACCACCATCATTACTAATCCCTCCTTGACGGATTACATTGATGAAAGTGAGGGGTCTAATGAGGAAGTAAATGAATTTGAGTCTTTTATGAGTAAGCTCAAGGGCAAATCCAAGAAGCACTTCGTTGCTCTCTTGGAAAAACTTGGTGAAGCCAATGACATGATCAAGGCTCATGAAGAAACCATCTCTAAGATGGAAGGTCATAGTCGTGACTATGCCGATGAGATATGGGATCTCGCTAATGCACTTGAGAAAGAGCGTGTTCATCGTTTGGCTCTTGAGGAGTTACACAACGATGACCATGCTAAATAAAATAAAGATCTTGATCATGCTCTTGTTGTATCTCGTGTGCTATATTCCGAGAAGGCTAAACTTGGGGTTGACCATGCTAGACTCAAGGAGGAGTTTGATATACTTGACAAGGCCCACAAGGTCTTGAAGGGTGCTCATGCTAGCCTCAAGGAGTCTCATGATCAACTCCAAGTGAAGCTAACCAAGGAGAAAGCCACTTTTCGTCATATGGTATTAATTGATAATGCAAATGCTACTAACCTGTGTTGTGAGCATGTGCATCTTGTGGAGGAGAATGCAAAGTTGAAGGAGCAACTTAAGAAAGGCCTTGTGTCGTGCATACAAGGTGAGAAGAATCTCAATGACCTTTTGAGCAATCATAAGGAAGTTGTGGCCAAGGAGGGAGTTGGGTTCGCACCCAAGTCCGAGAACAAGCAGAAGAATGACAAGACCGAATGACCTCCTCCTCTCAAGTAAACTTTTGTGAAGGCGGGAGAGGGTGCTCCAAAGGAGAATAAGAACAATGTGAAGGGTGGTGATGTCAAAAAGGGCAATGCCACCCCTTCCAACAAAGCCGACAACTTTAAACCTTCTTATGTGTTGTGCCGTGCTAGTGATGGGCATGTTTATGATAAATTTGTTGGTTCTCCTTATGAGTACATTGAATTGTCTATTTGGACTCCTAAGCCCCTTGTTACTAACATCAAAGGACCCATCACAAAATGGGTACCTAAAACCAAGCATTGATCTCTTGTAGGTGTTTGCTTCCGGTGGGGGATCATGGTTGCTCGATAGTGGAGCCACAAATCATATGACCGGAAGCAAGGACTTGGTGGTGGATGTTGTCGGTGTCAAAACCGGTGGATCTCGGGTAGGGGGTCCCAAATTGTGAATCTAAGGCTAATGGTAATAGGAGACGGGGGACACAATGTTTACCCAGGTTCCGGCCCTCTCTATGGAGGTAATACCCTACTTCCTGCTTAATTGATCTTGATGATATGAGTATTACAAGAGTTGATCTACCACGAGATCATAGAGGCTAAACCCTAGAAGCTAGCCTATGATTATGATTGTTGTTGTCCTACGGACTAAACCCTCTGGTTTATATAGACACCGGAGGGGGCTAGGGTTAGACAGAGTCGGTTACAGAGAATGAGATCTACACATCTGAATTGCCAAGCTTGCCTTCCACGCAAAGGAGAGTCCCACCCGGACACGGGACGAAGTCTTCAATCTTGTATCTTCATTGTACAACAGTCTGGCATAAGCATATAGTCTGGCTGTCCGAGGACCCCCTAATCCAGGAGTCCCTCAGTAGCCCCTGGACCAGGCTTCAATGACGATGAGTCTGACACGCAGATTGTCTTCGGCATTGCAAGGCGGGTTCTTCTCCAAATCCCAGAGTTCATGTTGCAACGAGCAGTGTCCGGCTTCCCATCACTACAAAAAAAATACACTTCCGTGATGATATGTGTTTGTCACAGTAGGTCGCATTTTTTGTCATGCATGTACCTCCATGACAAATTTATGACAAAATCAAGATAGTCATACATGTGCTATCGTAGAAGTGTTCCATGACATTACCAAAATTATCATCACGGAAGTGTCCACTTCCATGATGATAAATCGCGCGTCACAGAAGTGCTTTCGTCAAGGGTGACTGACACATGGCATCCACCGTAACTGAACGTCGTTAAGCTATCGGGTCGGGTTTTGGATCCGATAACTCGTTAACAGCCCCGACCGATGGGGATTTTCCACATGTAAAATCATCATTGGCTGGAGGAGACACGTGTCAGGTCCGCGCTAGCACAAGTGTCACTCATCCAATGGGCGAGACACGCATATGATATGTTGACACGTGGACCATCCCATCAAGTTTAAATGGGCCGGCCCAACTAAAGGCCCACAAGATTTTGCGGACCATAATGGGCCGGCCCAGCTAAAGGCCCACAAGATTTTGCGGACCATAATGGGCTGGCCCAGCTAATGGCCCACAAGATTTTGTGGGTCATAATGGGCCGACCCAGGTAAAGGCCCACAAGATGTTTGTGTGCCATAATGGGTCGGCCCAGGTAAAGGCCTACAAGATTCTTGCGGATCATAATGGGCCGGCCCGGATAAAGGCCCACGAGATTTCGCCGACATTAACGGGCCGGCCCATCTTTAGGCCCACAAGAATTTGAGGACCCCAGTAGGCCGGCCCATTAACTGGCTGCCATGTTTTGGGCCAAATTCCGGCCCATATTTGATCCAGTCCATTAATGGCCTGCCATGTTCCGGGCCTAATAGTGGCCCATATGAGATCCGGCCCGTTAAAAGCCTACCACGTTCTGGGCCAAATTACGGCCCAGATCAGGTACGACCCTTTAAGAGGCTATGGGCTCAATTATGGCCCATATCAGATTTGGCCCGTCAACTGGACACTATGCTTTTGGGCCCACTTGCTAGGGGACCACTTAGTAATTCGGCCTGACATTTGTTTTGGCCTCTTAAGGACCCGTTTAACATTTCGGCCCTATATTAATTTCGGCCTGTTAAATGCCCGTCATATAGTTGGGCCTAACTACGGCCCGGTTTGCATCCGGCCTGCTCGCAGGCGATATCTGATTGGGCCAAACAAGGACCGAGACAATTTTGGCCTGTTAAAAGCCCGTGATTTGATTCGCACAATCATGGGCCGGGGTTCATTTCGGGCTGCTGCCGGCCCGTTAGCTGTTCGACACGTTTCAGGCCCAACCTACATCGTGATTGCATGACGACCCGATTATGTATCGTAATTTTACGGTTTGGCCGGTTTACTGCGAAGACAGGATATATATACAGTAAAATAACTGCAGCATCGTGAATAAGAAAAAACCTAGACTATACAATAAAGAAATTACAGCATATTACATCCACTGGGCATCAAAGTTCGCCACTATGATAATAAAGCACAAGCAGACAACATATTACATACACTGGGCATCAAAGATCGCCACCAGTGCAAATAAACACGCCGACAAAATAATATACAAAACTGACAACACTTCAATAGAGTTCAAGAAAGGTTAGCCCTACCGGGGAGCTGCAGCGCAAGCAGCTGAGCAAGATGATGAGACTGCGCTTGTTCAACACTTAAATCTTCCTCACTCTGAAAGATAAACAAGTAGATAGATGACAGGTTTTGCACATAAAAGTATCAGTGCTGACAGTTCATCACATTTCTTACTGACGAATAAAGTGACACAGTTTAAAATTGCATTAACACAATATGGTATTGTTCAGGTCAAGACATGGCAGGAAATGACATTGTGAAGGAGTTGGCAGCTTCACGACACCACTGGATTACAGATCAAGAACTCATAAGTATCAATGGTTAGTGTACTGTCAATTTATCCCATTTCAGATTGGCAAATAAAGAGACGGTTTAAATAATACTCCCTCTATCCGGAATTACTTGTCATCAAAATGGATGTGTCTAGAACTAAAATACATCTAGATACATCCATTTCAATGACAAGTATTTTTGGACGGAGGGAGTAGTAGAATGATATGACATTGTTCATAGTTAAGACATTGCAGAATATGACATTGTGCTGTAGTGGGTAGGTTCACCACACCACTGGATTATGGATGAAGAATAGAAGCATACATGCAGTGCAGAAGAAGATCACTTGCTCTGTATAGTTTAATTTACATGGTATGAATAAGGACTCCTTGGTTGTACAACTGAAAACTTAAATTGAGAAAGGACAAACTTTTGTTTATGAACTACATAATAAACTTTAAACATGCAATTTGATGCAAACACCAAAAATAAACAGCTGTTGCAGTCATGCCTAACCAAATATATACAACAAAGTTTGAAGGCTTGAGATGGACAAACTTACATTATTGGTGAAGACAGGCTCTATAAAGGCCTTGTCCATGCTGATGGGGGGGGGGGAATTCAAGAAGTTTACCACAGAATCTTCTTCATAAGCATTGCCCTTATTCTACATTTTGTTAAGAGTAAATATAGATGTGATAATATACGAAAAAATGTGGAATATTTAAGATAAGATGAAGAGTGATGCTACATAACCAAGTAGCTATAAATGTAAGTGGAGCGATACAGGCAAAAGGTACAACCAAGAGCAATGCACAGCTAAACTTCTTCATTACCAACCTTATGGTAGGAGTAAATATAGATCTGATGTGTAGAAAATGGAGGGCAAAGGAAAATAAGCTGCAGAGTGATGGTACATGAACAACTACCTGTCATTATAAGTACACTGATAAAGGACAGCATGTACTTACAAGAACAATGCAGAGCTAAAAAAACATTGGCATTGGATATATTCTACACTAATGTAACCATTCATACAGATCAGATAATTTGGAGCAAACAATTGATAAGCAAGCTATCATGCATACTGCTGTCACATAATGAACCAGGTATGTATGCAAGTATAGTGATACAGGACAACAGGTACTAAGAAGAGCATAGCAGTGAGCAGCATATTTGCGATATCCTGTCGTTCTTTTCAAACCGAAATTCTTCTTCGAGTAGATTTCCTGCAAACAAGATCCTTAAGGCACATGCGGAAAAGTAGAAGTTCAAATTGTCATGTGATTTCATAGACAGTACCTCATCCTGGGAACGAGACCAGTGCATAACAAGGTTTTTCCATTCAATGTCTTCAAAATTTAGCACAGGAGACTTCACCGGAAATTCGTTTATAGATTTGCCACCAAAGTGTGATTTCCTCAGGTAACACCAATACTGCTGCAATGCTTCCTTGAAAAGCACAAGCAAGCTTTGCTCGTCATGACTATCCAGATTGACCCTCGCCTAGTTACAACAATGTAATGTAAAACATTGATGTGTTCAATCAGCAGAAAACAGGAAAATAATAACCATGAATAATAGCACTTACACATAAGTTGGACAGGAAGATGTGAAAATGGTGTTTCTCTTCACAATAATCTTCCCATGATGGGAATATATGCACGTAGTCCCTAACAACATTGAAAGCATTGTCTTTTAAACTGGGAATAAATGGAAAGGGGTTCCAATCTGCATGAATTGGCCATCTCTACAGTTGGGATAGGTCTTCGGCCGGTGGACTTGCTGTACTTTTTGCTGGAGTGGGATTTTTCTGTGGTACAGCTGGTGCTATGGCAAATGAAATCGGTATACCTTTTGCTGGAGTGCAAGTCCTGTGTGGTGGGGCTAGTGGTGTGGCCAATGAAGTATGGGTACAGTCTGCTGGAGTCGGTCCTACGTTTTGTGTCACTGGTTGTACAACCAATATAAGTGGGGTGCTGTCTGATTTCTCTGGAACCACCACGTTTTTCAAGGACTTTGCTGGTGCTCCTTCATGTTCGGCAATCACCCTCTTCCTTTTTGATGTCTGATGCACACGAACAACATTTGAGTGGAAAAACATGGTATGATGACAGATGGAATATGTATTGATAATGGATGGGCATGGCATCTCGACATATATGATGAGTAAACTAAGCAGATGGCGGTGCAACAAAGTAGAAGAAATGCAAGACAACATATGCAAGATACCCACAATCAACAAAACATTGCCAAATTAGAACAGGCACCTTGATGGGTGAACAGGACAGGCCATCTGCCTTTAACTCCTCGAGGTTTGTCATTAGGATCATATTCTGAACAAGAGTCAACAGGTGGGGAGCATATGAGTTTCATTGCATCCAGAATGTCACTCAATGCCTTGGTGCCAATTTTGTAAGTCATTGCAGTGTTTAGCTTCAAGAGTGGACTGCTGCTAGTGCGACACAAAGCATCTACACAGATCATAGTGTAGATATAACGGGAAAACATTAAGCATCAGAGTAAAATCAGCAAAGTGGAACTTGCTGGAATATATGTGCTAGTATTGCCGGTACGACTAGAAAGGCTTCGGATACCAGCTCTCTTCAAGTGAAGGTGCGGTACTGTTAATATCAGTATAACTCTCATAGGCGACACAGCTCCGCGCATTTCCTTGCTATTCTTATAGGATTCAAGTGGGCAGGCCACTACAAATCCTATTCCTATGTTTACAAGATCCTACGAATCAAAGAGGCTCAAAGTGTCCATCACAACCGACCGTATAGATCTCTACGCTGCAAATGTCCCTGCTCATCTTCAGTACAAGGAACATACTATACTACTAGCATACTCCCTCCGTTCCAAAATATAAGTCATGGTAGAGATTTCCACTATGGATCACATACAGATGTATCCAGATACATTTTAGAGTGTAGATTCACTCATTTTGCTCCTTATGTAGTCCATGGTGGAATCTATACAAAGACTTGTATTTAGGAACGGAGAGAGTACATATTAAAGAAGAACGGAAGAGGAACATGGTAAAGAAGAGCAAGCAGATTTTGAATAATAAAATGTTGGTTGCGCAGTGCCCACACATGATGAACCAGAGAGCATTAAGAATGCAACTCCCAGCTGTCTCTCGACCATTTCAGGCGGTTGGATGACGATCCTACGTCTCCTAACCCCTCTTCTTCCTCGTCTCTGATTCTTCCCATACAGAACACCGCATGGGCCGCCGGCCGGACCACCGGCCCCCATCGCTTGTGTTCCTACGCCACCCCTACCCCCATCCGCACCGAGTTTTCTTTGTTCGGCAAGGCCCCACAACCACCCGAGCCCCTTGGATCGCACCGGCGAACTCCGGCGAGCACTGAAAAATCGACTGAACCAATTTTGAAATTTAGTCTACTATGATTTAACTAGTGTGGAATATAAAAGGGGAAAACCATAAGCATTGGGAGTATAGTGTTGAGCGTGCCATGGCGGATCTGAAGGTGCAAACCGGACAAAGGCAACTTTGCAACCAAGACAAGAAATTAGAGTAAAGCAGTGGCGATCTATTTCTTGCTGCGATAAATAAGTTGAGCAGATACTAAAGAGTACCGCCTCTGGTGCGGCGCCGTGTATGCATCTGCTGAGAATTTGACGGTGCTGCGATAGTGATGGCTGTCGGCGGCGTGGACGCAGATCTAGGAGGGTAGACGGTGGCGGCGGGGCACGGTGGACGGGACGGTCGTAGGAGCCGCGCCGGCAAGGTGGACGAGCGGGGATGAAGCGAGAGGACGGGATGCAAGGATCCCGGTCCGAAGGCGTGGATGAGAGAGGTCGATCTCTTGTAATGGACGGCGGCGTCGGGGTATCAGCTCCGACATGGTGGAGGAGGACAGCGGTGGATGGGGTGGCGGACGGCAGCGGACGGAGGAGGGTGGGGTGGAGAGGGTGTTTTGGCGCCCACGGAGTATGAATGGGGAAAAGGGAGGTAGAGAGGAAGGGGGAACCATGTTGTTGGTGTCAAAACCGGTGGATCTCGGGTAGGGGGTTCCGAACTGTGCGTCTAGGCGGATGGTAACAGGAGACAAGGGACACGATGTTTTTACCCAGGTTCGGGCCCTCTCGATGGAGGTAAAACCCTACTCCTGCTTGATTGATATTGATGATATGGGTAGTACAAGAGTTGATCTACCACGAGATCAGAGAGGCTAAACCCTAGAAGCTAGCCTATGGTATGATTGTTGTTCATCCTACGGACTAAATCTCTCCGGTTTATATAGACACCGGAGAGGGCTAGGGTTACACCGAGTCGGTTACAATGGGATGAGATCTACATATCGTATCGCCAAGCTTGCCTTCCACGCCAAGGAAGGTCCTATCCGGACATGGGACGAAGTCTTCAATCTTGTATCTTCATAGTCCGGGAGTCCGGCCAAAGGTCATAGTCCGGTCATCCGGACACCCCCTAATCCAGAACTCCCTCAGTAGCCCCCGAACGAGGCTTCAAATGACGATGAGTCCGGCGCGTAGATTTGTCTTCAGCATTGCAAGGTGGGTTCTTCTCCAAATCCCATATACTTGTCGAATAGTATCCGGCTTCTGATGAATGTTGCGCTCCTTGGCTTCCGCGCCCAATAATGGCCATCTTCCATGTGTCAAAAGAATGCGAAAAGACAGGGGTTCTTTTTTCATTTACCCCCCTAGCTGTGCAAATGGGCCGCCTATAAAAGAGACGGGGATTTAGATCCGAATCACACCATCATCCCTCCACGAGCATTCATCGGAGCGCATTCGACAGAGATCCATTCCATCATGGCCGGTCAAAGCAGCTCCTCCTCTCGCCCCTCCAGCCCTTGGCCTGGAGATTGGGAGAGGTGTTCCGTCCCGGACAACGAGCTAGTAGCGCTCCAAACCAAGGGGCTCCTCCCCCCAGCATACATGGTCCCAGTTCGAGCCGGGATCGCCACCTATAATGGCGGAGAGCAGGCGGAGAGCGTCCCCAATCCCTCCAAAGGAGAGCGGGTATGCCTTGTCCCTTATTTAATAAGAGGGCTCGGATTTCCAATTCATTCGTTTCTCTGGGGGCTCCTGGAGTTCTATGGCCTCTAGCTACACGACCTCATGCCTGCCTCCATATTGCATATTGCGGGCTTCGTGGCCCTTTGCGAGCTGTTTTTGGGCATCGAGGCCCATTTCACGATGTGGAAGAAGTTGTTCTGCCTCGTGCCCCGTTCTCAGGAGGGGTCGATTTATCAAGTGGGCGGAGCCGAACTATGGCGCATCACTGGGACCGGATATCTATCCGGAACCCCAAAGAAGGTGTCCGAGGACTGGCCTTCAGAATGGTTTTATATAGAAGACGTCCCCCTGCCGGACCCTATACGGATCGGCCTCCCTGAGTTCAATAATGCTCCCTTGAAGAAACGCCTGAGCTGGTGTCCACGGAGCCCTCAGAGGGAAACTGATAGGGACATCCTTTACTTGATGAGTCGGATAAGGTTGTTAGCTCATTCTGGACTGACCATGATCGAGGTCATGGCCACATCCATTACGCGGGGGGTGCAGCCACTTTAGTACAGAGGCCACCCCATGTGGGATTTCAACGGGGAGGACGACGCCACCCGGTGCGGTCGCAAGGGGCCAGATTCGGCTGCCACCCTAACGAAGATCTTATTTGCTTTGTACAAGGGAGAAGAGGAGGAATTCCTCTGGGTCAACCCACGGGGCGGATTCTCTACGTACGATCCTCCAAGCTGGGTAAGCGAACACTTTCACTTGCCTATCTGTTTTCATATTCCCATAGTTAAGTACTTAGTCTAGCAATTTTAACGCAGGAGCTACACCAGACTGTAAAGGAGATAAACAACCCTCGTCCACAACCCGAGGACCCGGAACTCAATTGAGTAAGGACAACACCTTAGTGGCCATTACGGCCGATTATCCCGGACTACTTCCAGCCTCAAAGGTAACCGAGACCAAAGTCCCAGTACTTTCAAGAGGATCCATCCGTGCTTATTTTTGATCGCCGTATACCAATGGCGTTTTTTGTAGGGGAAGTCCTTGAGGCGAATGGCCGAGCCCGCGGTGGTTAGCCAACAAGGGCCATCAAGGCCTAGCAGGCTAAAAAGAAGTGTGGACCGGATCGAGACGCCGGCGCAACGATGCGGTGTGCGACTTTAATGCCCAGGGTTTATGCCTTCAAGGCACACTAATGCTCATGCTCTCTTTAGGAAGAAGAGTGCCCGCCAGACTATATCCACCGGCCAGGCTTCAAGGCCGGGTCCGAAAGCGGAGGCGAACACGGGGCGCGCACCGGACGCTCCTCCGACAGAGGACATGGACGGGCTATCTGCCACCAATTCAGAGGTGGAGAGTGCCATAAGCCACAGGCGTCACCGGACTGTTCTTCGTGACGCATGTTTTTTCCAAGAGGCGTTGGACGCCTTTAATAAGGGAGATGCGTACCTCCATGCCGCTCAAAATGGTCTAGCCAGAGCCACAAAGCAGTATGTAAAAGACATACGGGTGAGTAAATCTGATGGTTATATATGTCAGTAGCCCCTGAGACTTGAAACAGTTAAAATAACTGATTTAAGGATCATTTGTTATGCAGGATCTTACAAAAAAGCATACGCAACTATCCCAGGAGCTGGAAGAGTGCAAGGCTGTAACACCCGGATGTAACTTTCCATCTTTGTAACTCCAACTCTTCCCATTTTCGGATATGTGCTATGATATTCCCTCCGTGGTTGGGTTTTGTCTTTTGTTTTGCATTTTATTCATGTCATGCATCTCATATCATGTCATCATGTGCATTTCATTTGCATACGTGTTCGTCTCATGCATCCGAGCATTTTCCCCGTTGTCTGTTTCGCAATCCGGCACTCCCACATGCACCGGTGCACCCCTCTTGTCTCTTTTCGTGTGCGGGTGTTACAAGTTGGTAATCAGAGCCATCCCCGACTTAGGAGCCCCCTGCTTGATTGTTTGCTGGCGTTGTTGAGTCTAGAACAAAAATGTTTTGAGTCTTAGGATTATATATATCAGAGAGTAGGATTCTTTTTACTCCTCGGTCCCTTCGTCGCTCTGGTGAGGTCTCCTGACGTAGATGTTTTGACTTTCCTCTCCTCAAATTTCACTAAATTTTTTTAGGATCACGCGGGTATCTTGGAATCGTTCCTATGGTTTTGTGACGAGAACATTGTTCTTGGTGCCTCCTGTCTATTATGTGGCTTTGACCCGGGGAGTTGAGCTCCGAGGTGTTGTCGTCACAATTTTATCGTTGCAGTTCTGGAATACCTGAGTTTTGCCGACATCAAAAATCTCTTTTATGCAGTTGTTCATGAGATAACCTCGACGCCGCCCAGTACTGGGGCGGGAGTTCGGGAGTATTGCCATAACTCGTATAACAGATGCTTTTCGAAGGTTGAGGTACACGATTTCCGAAGGTTCCTTGGTTATGTGTTGACGGATGGATATAGCTGGATGTAGGGATTGTTAGTTTGGGTGAGATATATTGCTTCCCCTGTATCCCCAACACCTGATTGCATAACCAGAAAGTTTAGGGAGTTTATAGGTGGGATTCAAGTAGCTCTAGCATTTCTTCCCGCAGATATTTGGTTTGTGATTGGGTAATCCTTACCACTTATTTGTTCCAGTTGTACCATGTTTATTTCATTCATCAATCTCTTATCAACTGGCTTCTCACCTTAATGGATGTGTGATGTTAGCTTTGGGAATTCATTCGTTCATCCTTGTTCGAATGTTTATTGTGAAGACTATATGTTGCAATTTCTATCCGTTGATTCAACTTGTCTATCTGTCTATCAAGATGCTAATGGATGTCACCCTCTTCTGGATGGCTCCGCCAACGCATCAGAATCTGGAATGCAATGATGGGAGTCAGGCGAACCCTCCACCTCCACCTCCGCCTCCGGAGGCATGGCAAGCTTTGATGGCAGCTGTCGGTGTCAAAACCGGCGGATCTCGGGTAGGGGGTCCCAAACTGTGCGTCTAGGCGGATGGTAACAGGAGACAAGGGACACGATGTTTTACCCAGGTTCGGGCCCTCTTGATGGAGGTAAAACCCTACGTCCTGCTTGATTGATATTGATATTGTGGATGTTTACAAGAGTGGATCTACCACAAGATCAAGGAGGCTAAACCCTAGAAGCTAGCCTATGGTATGATTGTAAGGGTTGTTGTTGTGTCCTACGGACTAGAGCCATCCGGTTTATATAGACACCGGAGAGGGCTAGGGTTACATAGAGTCGGTTACAATGGTAGGAGATCTACGTATCCGTATCGCCAAGCTTGCCCTCCACGCCAAGGAAAGTCCCATCCAGACACGGGACGAAGTCTTCAATATTGTATCTTCATAGTCTTGGAGTCCGGTCGATGATGATAGTCCGGCTGATGATGGTAGTCCGGCTATCCGGACACCCCCTAATCCAGGACTCCCTCAGTAGCCCCTGAACCAGGCTTCAATGACGACAAGTCCGGCGTGTATATTGCTTGGCATTGCAAGGCGGGTTCCTCCTCCGAATAGAAGATTGTGAACACCAGGATAGTGTCCTGCTCTGCAAAATAAATTCCACATTCCACCGTAGAGAGAATAATATATACATAAGTTCAATCTGCTGATGTTTTTTGCGGCGTGACGTCACGCCACTACCAAGCCATTACTTGAATCGTTTTTTACTCTACCACCTCAGCGCATTTAGCGAAGCGGTTTCCTTGGCACGTCTTGTCGAAGCAGAGATCGTGTTCCCCCTTAATTCGGGATTCTCATCAATACGGACGTGGGTAACCCAACCGTGCCATTGATGGTGACGCTTGGGGGATAAGCGAGTTTTACCAGGCCGGCGGGGGACGCGTAGACTTCGCCCGCCCATATAAGGGATAAGGATTCACCTTTTCACCTACGCCTTCTTCCTCCTTTGCTTATCCATCTCCATGCACTCGAGCTCCAGCGCCCAAGCCCGCACATCTCGTCTCAACCTTCCCCAGTTATGTCTGGAGCGGGAGGCAAGTGGATGACCTCCTCCGTTATGGAGGAGCACATCGAAAGACTGCGCAGCGCCGGCTACCTGCCCAGCGACATCGCGCACCGGCTGCCCGACAAGGGGCAGCTCATCCCCACCCCCAGGCCCCATGAGAGGGTCATTTTTCTTCCCCACTTCCTCCGCGGACTGGGCTTTCCACTTCACCCCTTTGTCCGGGGGCTCATGTTCTACTACGGCCTGGATTTCCATGATCTGGCGCCGAACTTCATCCTCAACATCTCGGCGTTTATCGTCGTGTGCGAGGCCTTCCTCTGCATCCAGCCCCACTTCGGCTTGTGGCTCAAGACCTTCAATGTCAAGCCGAAGGTAGTGAAGGGCACTCAAGCGGAGTGCAGAGGCGCCATGTTGGGCAAGATGCCAAACGTCCTTTGGTTCGAAGGGGCCTTCGTGGAATCCGTCAAGGGGTGGCAATCGGGGTAGTTCTATATCACCGAGCCGCGCGACCCTACGTGGGCGGCAGCCCCCGAGTTCAGATCCGGTATCCCCATGCAGCTCACCTCTTGGAAAGAGAAGGGCTTGCTGTGGGGTAGTTCGGAGGAGCTGACGGGACTCCAAGCCTGTATCCAGAAGCTGGTGAAGAAGCTTAGGCTGGTTAACATGGTCCAAGTCATGCTCGTCCGCCGGATTCTCCCATGCCAGGAGCGGGCATTCAATCTCTGGGAGTTCAATCCGGAACAGCACCAGGCGCTGAGCGGGCTCTTCGACACGACGTGCGAAGGCGCCTGGAGGGTGCTGTTTAAGGGCGCCGAAGCCCCCACATCCGCGACCGAAGATCGCGGATTTCGCTCGCAGCGCCAAGCCGACGAGGTAAGTGATTCTACCCCTTTACGGGACACTTTCTTTTCATAGTTTGACTCTATGCGGGTTTTAATTTCCCCTTTTCCTTTGACAGGACTGGATGAGGAAGGCGGAGCAGATTATCTGCCCGGCTCCTATGCCAGAAAACCCAGTAGACGCCCTTCTAGCGAGGCTGCTGGTTCCGGCACCGCACGTGGTGCCGGAGAAGAAGGCCAAGAAGGAGGCCACGGGTGCTCAAAAGAGTTCCCGTTTTCAGGTGTCCGACGACTCCGGGGCGGACTCCTCCCCCGAAAACGAGGAGGAGAAAGAGGACTCTCTCCCAGAGGAGGGAGAGAGGAAGAGGAAGGCTTCCCCAACAGAGGAGGCCGAAGGGTCCAAGAGGGGAAGGACTATTCCCCCGAACAGCTCCGCCAACATCAACATCGGCGAGGAAGAATGGCCTTCAAGGGCCAGGCCTTCGGCGAGATCGTAAGTATCTGGATTCCTGAATGATTTATAATTTCTTTTTCTGCGTCACATAGTGTCATTCTGATGCCGCATGCTGCCTGTAGTCCGGCCAATGATGATCTCCCCGCTTCATCGAGCGGGTCGTTAGCTCCGTCGGATGTAGACTCCATCCCGACCGCCTCCACCCCTCGCGACACCAAGGACGCCGAGGTGGGATCCCAAGAAGGGACCCATCCGGGGGAGGCTCCGGAGGCGCCACAAGGCGGCCTCCCGGACTTTGCGCCGGACTCCACATCAGAACCCGCAGTGGTTCCGGAGTCCGGCCGGCGGCCCCTTCGCACGAAGGGCAAGACCGTGACACCGGCGGCTTCCGTCCAACCGGAGGAGCCGGACAATTTATTGGAGGCGCTCTAGAGCGCTTCCATAGAGGAAGAACACCGCACTATTATGAGTGCGGTGATTCAGAAGGTACAGCTTGCCAAGAGCGGGCTGACCGAAGCCTGCAATAGCCTTCTATCAGGCTTTGAGGTAAGAAGTTAAAAATATGCAATGTAATACCACATAGACAGTAGCCCCTGATGCTCGGTTCGGTGTTCGGAAAGAAAAGCCGGACCGAGGATCTGAAAAAAAGAAGATATACGCAGGGTTGCTAAAAAATTATGTCAATATGGGTTGCAGGCTGCGCTGCTGACCTCTGCCGCACTGACTGCGGAGGTCGGTGCTTTGAAGCAGGAGCTCGAGCGGTCCGAGCAAGAGCTCGGCCGCGCCAAGAAGCAGCTCTAGGACAAAGAAGGTGAGTAACACCACTTTGAACTTGTACCTTACAGAAAAGGATTTAGGTTGCAACAAAAAATAACAAGGATACCATGGGTACTGCAGGGGCCACGAACGAGGTGGCGACCCTGAAGGAGGCCGTGTCCGCGGCCAAACGCAATGCGGCCACGGAACGGGCAGAGCGAGAAAAGCAGGAGGCGCGGGTGGCGGTGGTTCGGCAAGAGCTCCAGGCTCTCATGGAAAAGCATGAGAGTTTGGAGCGTGACTCAAAGACTCGAGAGTCCGAGCTTGCCTCGGCTCTCGAAAGTGCCAAAACTGCCAAGGCCGATGCCCATAAGTCCCTTCAGGAGATTGAGTTGGTGAGGAAGATAGCGGCGGGTAAGGAATTTTTCATGCAAAGCAAGCATGTGAATGTAAATTACGTGTTACTTACCCGAATTCGGAGCTCTCTAGGGGCGTTTGCAGATCTGCCTCGCAGCGTGTCTGGTGCCGCCGCATTCTACCGAGCCGAGGAGGGGAGCTCAACGGAGAAGGTCTTCTGGTCTCAGTATGCTGAGGCCGGCCATCCGGTGCCCCCTAGCGACCAGCTGAAGCAGCTGGTCGAGCTCCACAAGGTGGCCGAGCAGGCCATGAAGGACCTCATAGTCCGGCTGTGGCCTGGAGAGGCCATGCCTGGGAGCTACTTCGGCCTCGTGCGACGGTTGGTGGATGCGTGCCCTGGGTGGAGGTTATCAAGCGCTCCACCTATATTGAAGGTGCTCGTCGGGCCCTTGCCCGCGCAAAGGTGCATTGGGGCAAGCTGGATGCGGAGAAGCTAATCACTGACGCGCCACCAGCGGGGAAGGAATATCATACGCCTGAGATGTACTATAAGACTGTCCTGAAGGGTGCCCGCAAAATTGCGGATGAGTGCCCCAGGGATGTAATTATTGAGTAAATTCGCAATGTGTTATCCTGTGCGCTGAAAACTTTGTTCATATGCGCTAAGCAACGCTTGTTAATTTAAAATATTACCTTCTGTGTGGCCGTTTATTAAATCTGAGAGATGGCAAGTCGTCGGCTTCAGCCTCCATGCCACGAGTGCTGGGGTCTTCGGGATAAACTTGAGCACTCTTGTTCCCATTTTTGGGTCCATCTAGGGAGGCGCTCAACACAACGAACAAGGCAACCGGACTTATAGTGCTTGAACACTCTCACTTAGCCATAGAATTCTATAATTTTAAATTTCGGTGAAGCCCCTAGTATTCGGAAGACCGAATTCGGGGCGCTATCCACGCCTTCGTAGGACATTATCCGGTACTTCGCTCGAAGCGGCGTAGGTCTTTAAGGACCCGAAAAGACCTCTCGAATAGCGACTAGTCTCTCGCCTTATCATGACAGTCAGTTTTAGCTTTCTCCACTGAGGCGTTAACCCGGCTCAACCGGGGCGCAATCGCAGTGGTTCTCCCAGTGCTACCTTAGCCGATAGAACGGAACGTAAGGTGCCAAACTTGGGAGCCGAGCAAACCCAACTATTGACCCAAGACATGATTCGGAGCCGATTCATGTAATGCTATAAGTTCGGGGTGCCGCACTTGTCAAAGTGTTCGGACTTTATCACACCATAATGCGGGGAACATAAGCCCCTGGTGTATTTGGCCGTACCAAAATGTACGGATGCAACATGTCGTAAATGAACATATATATATAAGGTAATGCAATTATGGGCAAAAAGTGCTACATTTTATTCGAGAAGATATGCTATGAGTGTGGAATGATACAAATAGTGCGGAAAGCAAGGGATTGGACGAATTAAAGGCATCTCCCTCCAGAGGTAGGCCGCGGAATGGTGTATTTAACAAATTTAATGCTCGTAATGGAGACCACCCGAGTGTTCGTCGCAGCCTTTGTCCCTCCCTGGCTGTTGCATCATGAGTTCGGTAGGTTCGCCGCCGGACAGAGTTCTGTATAAAAAAGAGAGAAATAAAAGATAAAAAGAGCGACACACTTGGGAGCCCCTGGTGTGGTCGAACCACACTCTGGGTCTGTTGTGGTTGTGCCTCTCCCCCTATGCCCATGGTATCTCCAGGGCGTAATTATGTACGCGGAGAGTTTGTCTTACAATTTTGCGAGGGCTGGGGTTGAGGCCGCATTGCTACGCGTGCTCGGAACGTGCCAGGTGGTCTTGGTTGATGTTGCTCCGGGCGCGTTTGGCCGTGTCCGGTCGTTTAACGGCTGGACTCGAAAATTGCCTTAAAAGGCTGCTCTGTACTTCTGCCGTGAGAGCCGCTGTATGTTCCTCCGTTCGGAGGGAGCGTTCTGTGTTTCCATTGACCGTGATGACTCCACGAGGGCCTGGCATCTTGAGCTTAAGGTATGCATAATGCGGCACCGCATTGAATTTTGCGAACGCGGTTCATCCGAGCAGAGCGTGATAGCCACTGCGGAATGGGACTATGTCGAAGATTAACTCCTCGCTTCGGAAATTATTCGGGGATCCGAAGACCACTTCCAGTGTAACTGAGCCTGTACAACTGGGCTCGACACCTGGTATGACACCTTTGAAGGTTGTCTTTGTAGGTTTAATCCTTGAAGGGTCTATGCCCATCTTGCGCACTGTATCCTGATAAAGCAGGTTTAGGCTACTGCCGCCGTCCATTAGGACTCTCATGAGGTGAAATCCATCGACGATTGGGTCTAAAACCAATGTGGCGAATCCGCCATGGCAGATACTGGTCGGATGGTCTCTTCGATCGAAAGTGATCGGGCAAGAGGACCATGGGTTGAATTTTGGGGCGACTGGCTCCATCACGTATACGTCCCTTAGTGCACGCTTCCGCTCCCTCTTGGGTATATGCATTGCGTATATCATGTTTACCGTCCGAACTTGAGGGGGGAATCCCTTTTGTCCTCTGTTATTCGGCGACCGGGTCTCTTCCTCATCATCGCTGTGTAGCCCCTTGTCATTGTTTTCGGCGATTAATTTGCCTGCCTGCTTGAATACCCAACAATCTCTGTTGGTGTGGTTAGCTGGCTTTTCGGGGTTTCCATGTATTTGACAGGAGCGGTCGAGTATTCGGTCCAAATTGGACGGGCCCGGAGTGGTTCTTTTGAATGGCTTCTTCCGTTGACCAGGCTTGGAGCCTCGGAATCCGGCGTTGACTGCCGTATCCTCATTGCTGTCGCCGTTAATGCGGTGTTTGTTTTTGTTTTGGCGCGACCTGCCATTGCGGTCCTTGGTATCCGGACTGCCAGCATTTTTGCTGAGGTTGTTGCTGCGAGCTAGCCAGCTATCCTCTCCCGCACAGAAGCGGGTCATGAGTGATGTGAGGGCTGCCATGGATTTCGGCTTCTCCTGTCCTAGGTGCCGGGCTAGCCACTCGTCGCGGATGTAATGTTTGAAGGCAGCGAGGGCCTCTGCATCCGGACAGTCGACGATTTGATTTTTCTTTGTTAAGAACCGTGTCCAGAATTGCTTGGCCGATTCGTCTGGCTGCTGGATTATGTGGCATAGGTCATCTGCGTCCGGTGGTCGCACATACGTGCCCTGGAAGTTGTCGAGGAATGCGGCTTCCAGGTCTTCCCAGCATCCAATTGACTCTGCGGGCAGGCTGTTAAGCCAATGCCGAGCTGGTCCTTTAAGCTTGAGCGGGAGATATTTGATGGCGTGAAGATCGTTGCCGCGGGCCATATGTATATGGAGGAGATAATCCTCAATCCAAACCGCGGGGTCTGTTGTGCCATCGTAGGATTCGATATTAACGGGTTTAAACCCTTCAGGGATTTGATGATCCATTACTTCGTTAGTGAAGCATAGTGGGTGTGCGGCGCCTCTGTATTGAGCAATATCACGACATAGCTCGAGAGAGCGTTGTCTGCTGTGTTCGGCCCGGCCGGAGTAGTTGTACCTGGCACGACGGTATTCGTCGTGGGTCTTGGGGCGCCCACGTGATCCATAGATAGATCTGGATTGTCTTTCCTTGTCCTCCAATATATCCCGCAAGTCCGGCGCGTTCCCTCGTGGCTTCATGCTTTTTGAGCGATGCCGGGGTACGGTTTTGGTGGAGGGCTTGCACGCCTCTCTGTCGCGGCCACGAGGTGGTCGGTCTGCCATATTGTGCGCTGGTGATGCAGGTTTGTACGCTTCCTCCTCTAGTCGGGGGAGCAACTTGCGTTTTGGGTAACTTTTGGAGGGGCATTCGAGTTCATACTCTTCGGCCGCGAGGACCTCGGTCCATCTATCAGCCAGTAGGTCTTGATCAGCTTGAAGCTATTGCTGCTTTTTCTTTAGGCTGTTTCCCGTGGCCATTAGCCTGCGTCTGAAACGCTCTTGTTCGACGGGATCCTCAGGCACGACGAATTCGTCGTCGTCGAGGCTTGCCTCGTCTCCGGAGGGAGGTAAGTAATTATCATCCTCGACCTCTTTGTCTGCCGCCCTCTTGTGAGGGCTTGCTTCTGCCTCCTCCTATGCTGGATCGTGCTGGAGGGGGTTGTCTTCGGCACTTTCTGGGGTGTTATTATCTCCTGTGCCGGAATCTCCATTCTTGCTGTGGCGGGATTTAGAGCGGCGCCGCTGACGTCGGCGCTTGGGCTGTTTCTTTAAGGAATCGGCCTCCGTTGCTTCTTCGCCGTCCCCATCTTTTGGGGTGTCCACCATGTATATGTCGTATGACGAGGTGGTCTTCCAGTGTCCTGTAGGCACTGGTTCTTGATAGTCTCCGGCATCGTCGTCCATACCGTCGATGTCTTCGGAGTCGTAGTCGAGTACGTCGGTTAGATCATCGACGGTGGCTACGAAGTGGGTGGTGGGTGGGCTCTGAATTTCTTCGTCATCCGCGTCCCAACCATCCTGGCCGTAGTTCGGCCAGGGCTCTCCGGATAGCGAGAGATGCTTCAGCAAATTTAAGATATCGCCGAAGGGTGAGTGCTGAAAGATGTCCGCAGCGGTGAATCCAATGATCGGCGCCCAATCGGATTCGACTGGCAGGGGCGCAGGAGGTTCGGAGTCCGGCAGAGAGTCTGGCACCTCGGAGTCATGAGCTTTATGCGGGACAAGGTAAGTGTTTGGCTCCATCGCTGTAGAAGTTGCAGCTCCCGAGGCGGTGTCCAGCCATCCGTCCTCGATCTGAGCGATCGGCTCCAGACTATGGGTCAGAGCGGATTTGTGTGCGGCCTCCAAGGTGCTGTCCGGCGGTAGAGTTAGGTTGTGCCCATCGTGACAGCGCGGCACGCTCGGCTGTGGCTCAGGTCCATCGAAGATCAAGTCCCCGCGGATATCGGCCATGAAGTTTAGGCTTCCAAACCTGACCTGACGGCCAGGGGCGTAGCTTTCGATCTGCTCCAGATGGCCAAGTGAGTTGGCCCGCAGTGCGAAGCCGCCGAATACGAAGATCTGTCCGGGGAGAAAAGTCTCACCCAGGACTGCATCATTGTCGATTGAGGAGGCCATCAAGCCTATCGGTGACGACACAGAGGAACTCTCAATGAAAGCACCAATGTCGGTGTCAAAACCGGTGGATCTCGGGTAGGGGGTCCCGAACTGTGCGTCTAGGCGGATGGTAACAGGAGACAAGGGAAATGATGTTTTACCCAGGTTCGGGCCCTCTTGATGGAGGTAAAACCCTACGTCCTGCTTGATTGATATTGATATTGTGGATGTTTACAAGAGTGGATCTACCACGAGATCAAGGAGGCTAAACCCTAGAAGCTAGCCTATGGTATGATTGTAAGGGTTGTTGTTGTGTCCTACGGACTAGAGCCATCCGGTTTATATAGACACCGGAGAGGGCTAGGGTTACATAGAGTCGGTTACAATGGTAGGAGATCTACGTATCCGTATCGCCAAGCTTGCCTTCCACGCCAAGGAAAGTCCCATCCGGAAACGGGACGAAGTCTTTAATCTTGTATCTTCATAGTCTTGGAGTCCGGTCGATGATGATAGTCCGTCTGATGATGGTAGTCCGGCTATCCGGACACCCCCTAATCCAGGACTCCCTCAGCAGCCACAAACGCCAATGCCCAGATGATGATCCAGCTCATGCAAGAGTGCAACCAAGGCCAAGGCAACCAAGGGAATCAAGGTCAAGGGCAGTTCAATCATCAGCCTCAATTTCCTACCCTCAACCAATTCCTTGCAAATCAGCCGAAGTCTTTCAGCTACTGTGTCGAAGCCACAGACGCCGATGATTGGCTCGTGGATATCAACAAGCATTTTGAATGCAGCAATGTCAGGCCTGAGGACTATGTCAAGTTCGCTTCTTTTCAGCTCAAGGACCAAGCAGCTGATTGGTTCCAGCAATACAAGGATTCTAGAGGAGGTCGAGTGATTACTTGGACTGATTTCTGTCGGGACTTTAAAGCTCACCACATTCCTACCAGTGTTGTTGAGAGCAAGCGTGAGGAGTTCCGCAATCTCAAGCAAGGCAACATGTCAGTGTACGAATACAACAAGCAGTTTCAGAAACTTGCTCGCTTCGCTAAGCAAGATGTTCCTGATGAGAAGAGTATGATCTATCAATTCAGAGGTGGCCTTAGAGAGGATCTGCAGTTAGCTCTCGTTCTTGTTGAGCCTACTCAGTTTGATCAATTCTACAATATGGCACTCAAGCAAGAAGGTGCTCAGCTCAAGTGTGAGGCTTCTAAGAAGAGAATCAGGGATGCAGTCCAGTCTTCTTCTTCCTCACAAGTGGCAGCTAAGCAGCAGAAGTTCTACCTTCCTCCTCCTCCGTTTCGTCAGCCTTACCAGCAGAAGAACTCAGGTGGTCGTGGATCTTCCCACCCACCCAACCCAAGCTCTCAGAACAAGTCTCAGCCTCAAGCTCCAAGGTCTAATGCTCCTTATCATCGCCCGCTCTGAGAAGTGACTTGCAATAAGTGCCAGCAGAAAGGTCACTATGCAAACAAATGCTTCAATCAAAGGCGCCTTCCTCCTCCTCCTCTTGTGAGATCTTCAAGCAATGCAGTGGTCAAGCATAATTCCAAGTTTGCAAAGGTCAACATGATGAATGCAGCTCAGGCGAGGATTCTTCAGATGTGATCATGTGTAATCTTCCTGTTAATGATATTCCTGCAAAAGTCTTATTTGATACTGGTGCATCGCTTAGTTTCATCTCAAGACCATTTGCATCTAAGCATGAGTTGTATTTCCAAGAATTGCCTAGACCGTTAGTAGTTGTCTCTCCGGGTAAATGCATGAACGCAAGCTACATGGTTCCGGATGTTTCCATTAAGATGGGCGACTATAAATTTATGTCTTCTCCAGTTGTTCTTGGTGACTCTGATATTGATCTAATTCTCGGGATGGACTGGCTTTCTAAGCACAAGGCTCAGCTTGATTGTGCTGCCAGGCAAATTCAATTGACACACCCTTCTGAGGATGTTATCATCTATGCCACTCGCGATGACACCATTCGGTTGTTTTCTCTCAATGAGAAGGGCGAGTTGGATGCTATTTCTCAAATTCCAGTCGTTTGTGAGTACCAAGATGTATTTCCAAAAGAGCTTCCGGGTATGCCTCCTCATCGACCAGTCGAGTTCGTTATTGATCTTGAGCCTGGAACTGAGCCCGTTTGCAAGCATCCATACAAGCTTGGACCCAAGGAGCTGAAGGAATTGAAGAAACAGCTTGATGAACAAGAGCGTCTGGGTTTGATCAGACCGAGTTCATCTCCATGGGGTTGTGGAGTTCTTTTTGTCCAGAAGAAGGATGGCACGGACCGACTTTGCGTCGATTACCGTCCATCGAACAAGAAGACAATCAAGAACAAGTATCCACTTCCCAACATCAATGAGCTTTTCGAGCAACCCAAAGGTGCTAAAGTATTCTCCAAGCTTGACCTTCGTATGGGTTATCATCAGATTCACATTCGTGAACAAGATATTCCCAAGACAGCATTCAGAACAAGCTATGGTTCTTATGAATATACTGTCATGTCTTTCGGCCTTGTCAATGCTCCTCCAACGTTCTCTCGCATGATGAACTTTATCTTCAACCCCTACACCAATGAATTCGTTCTGGTGTATCTCGATGATATCTTGGTCTTCTCCAAGAATAAGCAGGATCATGCCAAACATTTGCGATTGGTGCTCGACAAGCTCAGAGAGCATCAATTCTATGCGAAGTTTTCCAAATGTGAGTTCTGGCTTGATGAAGTTCTTTATCTTGGTCATATCATCTCCGCCAAGGGCATTGCTGTTAATCCCACGAAGGTGTCTGCAGTTGTGAATTGGGAATCTCCTCAGAATGTCAAACAGCTCCGCAACTTTCTTGGTCTTGCAAGCTATTGCCGAAAGATTCGTTGAGAACTTCTCTAAGATTGCAAAGCCTCTTTCCAACCTCCTCCAGAAGCATGTCAAGTATGTCTAGACGCCTAAGTGTGACGTCGCTTTCAACACCCTCAAAGAGAAGCTAGTCACAGCTCCTGTCTTGACTCCTCCTGATGAATCCAAGCCATTCGAAGTGTTCTGTGATGCTTCTCTTCAAGGTCTCGGTGCTGTGTTAATGCAAGAGAAAAAAGTTGTGGCCTATACCTCTCGTCAGTTGAAGCCCAACGAAAAGAACTACCCCACTCACGATCTTGAATTGGCGGCAGTTGTCCATGCTTTCATAACATGGAGACATCTCTTATTGGGAAGGCAAGTGGACATTTTCACCGATCACAAGAGCCTCAAGTATATCTTCACTCAACCCAACCTCAACCTCAGGCAAACTCGATGGGTCGAGATGATTCAAGAGTACAATCCGAGTATTGAATATACTCCTGGCAAGGCAAATGTGATTGCAGATGATCTGAGCAGAAAGGCTTATTGCAACAGTATAATTCTCAAGCCATTTCAACTAGATCTTTGTGAAGCTTTCCGCAAGCTGAATCTTCAAGTTGTTCCTCAAGGCTTTCTTGCCAACCTCATAGTCTCTCCTACTTTGGAAGATCAAAAGTGGAGAAGGTGAAGAAGGTGAAACATGGTGAAGAAGGTGAAACGTGGTATTGACAAGGGCATTCCCAAATACAAGTGCTATCGCTTGGATGACAAAGATACTCTTTTCTTCGAGGATCGAATTGTGGTTCCTAAAGGCGATCTAAGAAAAGTCATCATGAACGAGGCACACAATTCCCTCCTATCCATTCATCCTGGAAGTACAAAGATGTACCATGACCTCAAGCAGTCATATTGGTGGACTCGAATGAAGCGAGAGATTGTTCAATTCGTGAATGAATGTGATGTCTGCAGAAGGGTGAAAGTAGAACACCAAAGACCAGCTGGTCTCCTCCAACCTCTTGCTATTCCGGAATGGAAGTTTGACCATATCGATATGGACTTCGTGACTTGTTTTCCTAAATCCAAGCATGGAAATGATGCTATCTTCGTTGTCATTGACAAGCTTACTAAAGTGGCTCATTTCCTTCCTATCAAAGAATCTATCACAGCAGCTCAGCTGGCAGAGCTATACACCTCCAGAATTGTCTCCTTGCATGGTATTCCACAATTGATATCTTCAGATCGTGGAAGCATCTTCACTTCTAAGTTCTGGGACTCCTTTCAGAAGGCCATGGGCACCAACATTCGTTTCAGCACAACTTTCCATCCTCAAACAAGTGGCCAAGTTGAGCGAGTCAATCAAATCCTTGAAGATATGCTCAGGGCTTGTGTCATTTCCTTTGGTATGAAGTGGGAAGATTGTCTTCCATATGCCGAGTTCTCCTACAACAACAGCTTCCAAGCGAGTTCGGGCAAGGCCCCATTCGAAATTCTCTATGGCAGAAAGTGCCGTACTCCTCTCAATTGGTCCGAGACAGGTGAACGCCAACTTCTTGGCAACGACTTGATCACATAAGCCGAAGAAATGTGCAAAGTCATTCATGAGAACCTCAAAGCCGCGCAATCGCGCCAAAAGAGTTACTATGATAGCAAGCACCATGACTTGGCTTTTGAAATCGGAGACCATGTCTACCTCCGCGTCTCTCCAATGAAAGGCACTCGTCATTTCGGTATCAAAGGGAAGCTTGCCCCTAGATACGTGGGTCCTTTCAAGATCATTGGCAAAAGAGGCGACCTCACCTATCAACTTGAGCTTCCGTCCAACTTCGCGAACATGCACGATGTGTTTCACGTGTCACAGCTTCGCAAGTGCTTCAAGACTCCTGAGCGCACTATCAACTTCGAAGAGATCAACCTCCAAGAAGATCTCTCTTATCATGAGCACCCCGTTGCTATTCTTGAAGAAACCGAGCGCAAGACTCGCAACAAGTCAATCAAATTCCTGAAAGTGAAATGGTCACACCATTCCGACCGAGAAGCCACCTGGGAGCGCGAGGATCACCTCTGTTCCGAATATCCAGAGTTCTTTCAGTCCTAGATCTCGGGACGAGATCCTCTTGTAGTGGTGGAGTGTTATAACACCCCGGATGTAACTTTCCATCTTTGTAACTCCAACTCTTGCCATTTTCGGCTATGTGCTATGATATTCCCTCCGTGGTTGGGTTTTGTCTTTTGTTTTGCATTTTATTCATGTCATGCATCTCATATCATGTCATCATGTGCATTTCATTTGCATACGTGTTCGTCTCATACATCCGAGCATTTTTCCCGTTGTCCGTTTCACAATCCGGCACTCCCACATGCACCGGTGCACCCCTCTTGTCTCTTTTCATGTGCGGGTGTAAGGGTGTTAAACGTTCTCGGAATGGACCAAAGCTTGCCAAGTGGCCTTGCTATACCACCGGTAGACCGCCTGTCAAGTTTCGTGCCATTTGAAGGTAGGTTGGTACTCCAACGGTTAACCGCTTAACCGCAAAGGCCTCTTTTGAGTTGCAGCCCAACACCCCTCCAAAACAGCCCAATAACCCATCTAAGTCACTTCCATGCTCTCCGTTGTTGGATCACGATCGTGTGGGCGAAAACTACACCTCATTTGGAGCTTCCTAGCTCCTCCTACCTATAAATATAGCCTCCCCCCGAAATTTTTGGATCAAATCCACCCTAAACCTAGTCCCGCTCCTCTCCCCGCCGCCGGACGTGTCCGATTCGGGCCGGACACGTCCGCCCGCTGCCCCGGACAAACCGGCAGCCGCCCTGTGGCGCATCCGCCGCCCCCACGCCGCCGGCCCGCCGGGCCCGCGCCT
>NC_041391.1:588051242-588091780 GCF_002162155.2 Triticum dicoccoides | reverse complement strand
ATCCGCTGCCGGATCGCCGCCGCCCGGCACCGTCCCCCGCCTCCGCATCGGCCGCCCGCCGTCGCCGCCGGCTATGAGCGCCACGCCCGGTGGGCCGCCTCCCCAAGCTCCTGCCGCCGCGCACTGTCGTCCCGCGCGCCGCCCTCCACCATCCTCGCCTCGGATCCGGCCGCCCCGGCCTCTTCTCCGGCCTTCACCAGCATCTCCGGCGAGGCTCCGGCGCCTCCTCGATCCGCGCGTCGAGCCGGATCCAGATCCATATCCTAGGGTTGACTTCTTCTCCCCTGAAATCCACCATCTTTTTCTGTCAGAAATTTTGTTGCATGTTCATCGCACCACAACTTTGCACCCGTGGCTCCGTTTTGGGCGTGTAGCATACCGAGTTGTTCGCCTCGACGAGTAAATCATTTCATATCATTGCATCATTTTAATTTGAGCTCATCTTGATGTCCGAAATGCTGTTGGAAGAGGGCTATGTGATGTTAGTTTCAGATTCTTATCAGAACATGCACTTTTGTCATTTTTGCCATGATTGATGTGTGCATCTTATGTACTTGAGCCCTATATGTGTTTTGAATTATGCCATTCCATCTTTACAAAGGTGCTTACCATGTATTTTTGTGATCAATGTGGTGACTAGCACAAGCATGCAAACTAGGCTTCGTGATATTGCGGATTTTAGTCCCTGTTCTGCTGATATTTTGATGCCATGTAAACATGATGCTACAGAGAGATCCATGCATATTTTGAGATACTTCAGTAAGGGTGTTGAACATATGGTTTTTCTATATCCATTCATGCCCTTGGTTGCAATTTTGGAGTAGTCTAGCATGTCATTTTCGTGCTCTACTTTTGCTTCAAAATGTTTCCTGGCAGATTGTTTACATGTTATTCAATTTGGCCAAGGTCGTTGTAGTTGATCCGTGTATGCTATGATGTTGTTCTTGCCATGTATAGCTTCTATGCCATGTCTTCTTGATGGATGTATGCTTAGTTTATCATGAAATGCTCTGTAGTGAGTGCATCAATCTCACAAAGATGCCTTCGTAATTCTGTCAATGCCATGCTCTGTTTGCTGAATCTGTTAACGAAACTTGCTATGTTTACATGGGTGCCATCATATCTTCTAGTCCTTTTTGGCTCATGGTCAGTAAGGGACTTTTGATATATGCTTTGAGTAGAATCATTCCATGTCTTGTTTTACTATTATAAGTTCATGTAGCATGTTGATAGCTTGCTCTGAACATTGCTTCGTGATGCTGTTTATGCCATGTCCAGCCTGATAATTTTTGCTCTTTTGCCATGCTTGTTTGAACCTGTTATGGTGTGATCTAGCCGTAGCTCAATGTTCCTCTTTTGTTAAGCATCTCCTGTAGATCACTGCCATATGCTTTGTTTTTATGTTGGGCTGCTGTAGCATAGTTTCTTGTTGCATGCTAAGTAGCATCATGCTGTTGATCGCAGCTTTGCGCCATTCTTGTTTTGCTTGCCATTTGCAAACCGTGCATCCGTTTCCGGTGATCTTCATATCGATTTCAACCGAAATCATCTCATCTTTCCAGCGGCATACTTGGTTTGCCAAGTTGATGCCTTGTTCATCCTTTTCCTCCCGGAGCACGCATATGCATTGCATATCACATCTCGCATATCATGACATGTATTGCATCATGTTGCTTGTGCATTGCACCGTGATTTATTGTGGTTCCTTTGCTTGTGTTCTTGCTTTGGGTAGAGCCGGGAGATGAGTACGTGCATGAGGAACCTGTTGAGTACGCTAACGAGGATCAAGCCTTCGACAACTCTGAGAACCTTGCAGGCAAGATGACCATACCTTCGATATCACTTCTATCTTTGCTTTGCTAGTACTCGCTCTATCGCTATGTTAGCTCTAACTGCCACTGTTTATCATGCCTCCTATTGCCATGTCAAACCTCTAACCATCCTGTCCTAGCAAACCTTTGTTTGGCTATGTTACCGCTTTTGCTTAGCCCCTCTTATAGCGTTGATAGTTGCAGGTGAAGATGAAGATTGTTCCTGGTCGGAACATGGATATTTTGGGATATCACAATATCTCCTATTTAATTAATGCACCTTATATACTTGGTAAAGGGTGGAAGGCTCGGCCTTATGCCTGGTGACTTGTTCCACTCTTGCCGCCCTAGTTTCCGTCATACCGGTGTTATGTTCCTTGATTTTGTGTTCCTTACACGGTTGGGTGACTTATGGGACCCCCTTGACAGTTCGCTTTGAATAAAACTCCTCCAGCAAGGCCCAACCTTGGTTTTACCATTTTCCACCTAAGCCTTTTTCCCTTGGGTTTTCGCGAGCCCAAGGGTCATCTTTATTTTAACCCCCCCGGGCTAGTGCTCCTCCGAGTGTTGGTCCAACCTGTCAGCCGCCGGTGGCCACCAGGGGCAACTCTTGGCTGGCCTATCGGAAGTTTGGACAATCCGGTGTGCCCTGAGAACAAGATATGTGCAGCTCCTATCGGGATTTGTCGGCACATTCGGGTGGCTTTGCTGGTCTTGTTTTACCATTGTCGAAATGTCTTGCGAACCGGGATTCCGAGACTGATCGGGTCTTCCCGGGAGAAGGTATATCCTTCATTGACCGTGAGAGCTTGTGATGGGCTGAGTTGGGACACCCCTGTAGGGTATATTATCTTTCGAAAGCCGTGCCCGCGGTTATGAGGCAGATAGGAATTTGTTAATGTCCGGTTGTAGATAACTTGACACTTGACTTCATTAAAATGCATCAATCGTGTGTGTAGCCGTGATGGTCTCTTCTCGGCGGAGTCTGGGAAGTGAACACAGTTTGTGTTATGCTTGACGTAAGTAGTTTCAGGATCACTTCTTGATCGCTTCTTGCTTCTCGACCGTTGTGTTGCTTCTCTTCTCGCTCTCACTTGCGTATGTTAGCCACCATATATGCTTAGTGCTTGCCGCAGCTCCACCATATTACCCCTTTTCCTACCTATGAGCTTAAATAGTCTTGATCTCGCGGGTGTGAGATTGCTGAGTCCCCGTGGCTCACAGATTCTACCAAAACAGATGTAGGTGCCGAGGATACCAGCACAGATGGCGCGACTGAGCTCAAGTGGGAGTTTGATGAGGCCCTTGGTCGTTACTATGTATCGTTTCCAGATGATCAGTAGTGGTGCCCAGTCGGGACGATTAGGGATCTAGCATTTGGGGTTGTCTTCTTTTCATTTGGATTTGACTGTAGCCGGTCTATGTGTGTGTTTTGAATGATGTATGATCTTAATTATGTATTGTGTGAAGTGGCGATTGTAAGCCAACTCTCTTTATCCCATTCTTGTTCATTACATGGGATTGTGTGAAGATGACCCTTCTTGCGACAAAACCACCATGCGGTTATGCCTCTAAGTCGTGCTTCGACACGTGGGAGATATAGCCACATCGTGGGTGTTACAAAGGCCCAACTTGAGGCCGCACTAGCCGCCACGGGGAATGCCAAGGAGACCCCCTCAGGTAATATATGCTATGGAAGATGAGTATGTTGTGAAGTGCCGCATGTGTGCAATTCTGACAACAACAGTACAGATGGCGCGGGAGTGGATCCGGACAAGCAACAAATCTTGCACCAGTTAAAGGCCGGCGAGAGCGTGCTTATGAGGGTGAGGCAAGAGAAGAACAAGCTTCAAGATGCCAACACCCAGCTGGGCGAGGAACTAAAGGATGTTCGTGCTCAGCTGTTGGATTCCGTAAAGGAGAATCAGCGGCTTCGACGCGACATTTTTAGTAAGTGCTTGAACGAACCTTCGAAAAAAGAGTTCGGCGAGGAAGTCAATTCACAGAGTTATGTCTGTAGGTATGCTGACAGGTCGGCCTGCGGAGGAAATGCCCGGTTCTACGGGTGACCTTCTTCCCGAGCTGTCGCAACTGTACGAACGAGTTCGGCAGGCGATGCAAGGCGTCGTCCAGGCTTTGTGGCCATCCCTCTCCATGCCCGAAGGCCTTGGAGAGCTTGAAAAGAAGCTAAAGGGAGCGCGGCAGCGCTTCCGATTATGGAAGATATCGGCCTGCCATCAAGGCGCCAGGGAGGCCTAGGCCACGGTGAAGACGCAGTACACGAAGACAGACCCGAACCACATGGCCGAGGTCGGACCTATGGGGCCCGATGGGAAGGAGATCCCTGTCAGTTTAGTGTACGGCCAGGTAGAGCTGGCTGCCAAGTATTCCCAACAGGACTATAAATTGGACAGCCTGTTGGATGGTATTGAAGAAGAATACACCCAGTCAAATTGACTATCTAATTTAAAATGGCATGTAAAATGCCTTCTAGCCGGATTGTAGATCATTTGTCATTGCGGACCTTTTCGCTTCAACCTCTGGACCCAATAGTCCAGAGTGTGTCTGAATACCCTCTCGGTTATGTAAGAACCGGGGCATGTGTGGAGACCAGGCGTAGGGGTCATTAGTGCTTTAGCAGACAAGTGCCCAACTAGTTATGTTATATTACATGGTTAGTAAGAAACATCTTCCAGGGAGAATAGTTCCGTTAGGGGTTCCTTTCCCTGGGAGGCATGCCCTAAAGTGCATGTCCGGACTGTGAAAAAAAGCAGAAAAGCATCTGGGGGCGGATAAATAAACAAGTGAAAAATCATCTTTTAGTTCACCGACCGAATATTCCCTTAAGAACGCTAGCTTTCGGCTTCACCCAGTCTGAGGTACACATCTGGCTGACCCGGCAGTAACAATTGCAGAGGTGCTCCCTTTACCACCTAGCCGAACAATCGGGAACATTGGCGTAAGCACAGGAGCCAGGCAACCCAGCTTGGCCAAAACTTAAGTCATATCGATGCATATAGTGGTGAATAAAAGGTACATGCGGAAGTGTGACACATGTGTTGGGCATGAGGCCAGTATATACAAGCTTCTGATAAAGAAGCCCCCAGGTATGATGAGCGCGGGTAGCGCGTCAATTATGTGTGAACAATGCGCAAGCGAGCCCTTAAAGGCTTGTAATAAAAAAGAAGGGAGAAGGAGAGAAATATAAGGCAACTAATGTGTAAAAAATAGATAGAGGAAGGAGACGAGCACAGAGTCTGGCGCTAGGCGTAGAATCTTCGTAGGCGTGCTACGTTCCATGGGTTCGGCTCGAGTCAGTTATTCGATGCATTTCGCAGACGGTACGCTCCACCAGTTAGGACTTGGTCGATTATGAAGGGACCTTCCCATTTGGGCTTGAGTTTGTCCTTTTTCTTGTCCGGAAAGTGTAGAACTAGTTCGCCAACATTGTAGGTTTTGGCCCGTACTTCTCTGCTTTGATATCTTCGAGCCTGCTGTTGATAGAATGCGGAACGGGCTTTTGCCACGTCGCGCTCCTCCTCCAATGCGTCCAAACTGTCCTGCCGATCGAGCTCGGCTTCTCTTTCTTCGTACATGCGCACACGAGGTGAGTCATGAATTATGTCGCAGGGCAGGACTGCCTCTGCGCCATATACCATAAAGAATGGTGTGAATCTGGTAGTGCGATTCAGCGTGGTCCGCAGCCCCCAGAGTAGGGAGTTGAGCTCTTCTACCCAGCGCGTGTTAGATTCCTTGAGGGATCGCACTAATCTGGGTTTGATGCCGCTCATGATTAGATCATTTGCTCGCTCAACTTGACCGTTAGTTTGTGGGTGATAGACTGAAGCGTAGTCGAGCTTGATGCCCATGTTTTTGCACCAGAGTTTAACCTCGTCGGTCATAAAGTTCGTGCCGTTATCAGTGATGATGCTATGGGGGACGCCGTAACAGTGTACGACCCCTGATATGAAGTCTGTCACCGGTCCGGATTCAACCGTCTTAACAGGCTTGGCCTCTATCCATTTGGTGAATTTTTCCACCATGACTAGTAGGTATTTTTGCTTGTGGGTTCCACCTTTAAGGGCTCCAACCATGTCAAGCCCCCTGACCACAAAAGGCCAGGTAATGGGTATAGTTTGGAGGGCGGTAGGTGGCATGTGGCTTTGGTTAGCAAATAATTGGCAACCGACGCATCGTTGGACTAAGTCCTGAGCATCTGCCCGAGCCGTCGGCCAATAAAATCCAGTACGTAAGGCCTTGCTTACAAGGGCCCGGGCTGCGGCATGGTGCCCGCCGAGTCCGGCATGAATTTCAGCCAGAAGGTTCCGCCCTTCCTCTTCGGAGATACACCTTTGAAGGACTCCGGTGGTGCTTTTCTTATAAAGCTCTCCTTCGTGGACTTTATAGGCTTTAGATTGCCGCACTATGCAGCGTGCCTCATTTTGGTCCTCGGGAAGTTCCTGCCTAGTTAAGTAGGCTAAGAATGGTTTTGTCCATGGGGCAATTACTGCCATTATTATGTGGGCTGAGGATGTTACCTCGTTGGCAGAGCCTTCAGTTACGTCAGAATGTTCGATGTTAGGTGGTGCGGCTGGGTCCGGATTGTTATTTCCGGATTCCCCTTCCCACTGTATGGATGGCTTGAATAGCCTATCCAAGAAAATGTTGGGGGGGGGGGACTGCATCGCGCTTTGCGCTGATGCGCGCCAAGATGTCTGCTGCCTGATTGTTTTCCCGGGCTATATGGTGAAATTCGAGCCCTTCGAACCGAGCTGACATTTTTAGGACAACATTGCGATAAGCTGCCATTTTTGGATCTTTGGCATCAAAGTCTCCATTTATTTGGGATATCGCGAGGTTCGAATCCCCACGCACCTCTAGGCGTTGAATGCCCATGGAGACTGCCATCCGGAGACCATGTAGAAGGGCCTCGTATTCGGCTGCATTGTTGGAGTCCGTATACATTATCTGGAGTACATATTGAACTGTATCTCCTGTTGGGGACGTCAGAACGATGCCAGCCCCCAGTACCGCTAGCATTTTGGAGCGGTCGAAGTGCATGATCCAGTTGGAATATGTGTCGTACTCTTTAGGGAGTTCGGCTTCAGTCCATTCAGCGACAAAGTTGGCCAAAACTTGCGACTTGATAGCTCGCCGTGGCTTATAGGTTATGTCGAACGGGAGGAGCTTAATGGCCCATTTGGCAATCCGGCCCGTTGCGTCGCGGTTGTTTATAATATCATTAAGAGGTACTTCAGAGGCCACTGTTATTGAACACTCTTGAAAGTAGTGTCGTAGCTTCCGGGACGCCATGAACACTGCGTACGCTATCTTTTGGTAATGCGGGTACCGGGATTTGCATGGAGTGAGGACAGTGGACATGTAGTAGACTGGTTTCTGGACAGGGAATTTGTGTCCGTCCATTTCTCGTTCAACGACGAGCACTGCGCTTACAACTTGATGAGTTGCCGCAATGTATAACAACATTGGTTCGCCGATGTTAGGCGCGGCCTGGACTGGGTTTGTTTCCAATATGGCTTTTATTTCTTCTAGTCCGGCTGTGGCGGCATCCGTCCACTCGAAGTGTTCGGTGCGCCGGAGGAGGCGATAAAGGGGTAATGCTTTTTCTCCCAAGCGGGAGATGAAGCGGCTTAGAGCCGCCACGCATCCAGTCAATTTTTGTATTTGTTTGAGGTCCTTTGGAATGTCCAATTGTGACAGAGCTCGGATCTTGGCTGGGTTTGCTTCAATTCCTCTACCGGATACAATGAAGCCCAGGAGCTTTCCAGCTGGTACGCCGAAAACGCATTTTCCGGGTTAAGCTTGATGTCATATGTTCTGAGGTTATCGAACGTGAGCCTCAAGTTGTCTACTAGAGTTTCTACATGCTTGGTTTTGACGACCACGTCATCTACGTATGCTTCAATTGTTTTGCCGATCTGGTTGGCCAGACATGTCTGGATCATGCGCTGATATGTTGCGCTGGCATTTTTGAGCCCGAAGGGCATTGTGTTGAAGCAGAATGGGCCGTATGGGGTGATAAATGCCGTCGCGGCTTGGTCTGGCTCTGCCATCTTAATTTGGTGGTAGCCAGAGTATGTGTCGAGGAAACACAATGAATCGTGTCCTGCAGTAGCGTCGATGATTTGATCAATGCGGGGGAGGGGGAATGGATCCTTTGGGCAAGCCTTGTTGAGGTCTTTAAAATCAACGCATAAGCACCGGGATTTGTCCTTCTTTGGTACCATCACCAGGTTTGCCAGCCAGTCCGGATGTTTTATATCTCTGATGAATCTGGTTTCCAGTAGTTTGGCTAGCTCCTCTCCCATGGCTTGTCTCTTAGGTTCAGAGAAACGCCGAAGAGCCTGCTTAACATGCTTGAATCCTTTTAGGATGTTCAGGCTGTGCTCGGCCGGCCTGCGTGGGATTCTTGGCATGTCTGAAGGGTGCCAGGCAAAGATGTCCGAATTTTCGCGTAGGAATTCTCGTAGTGAGGCGTCTACATCAGGGTTTAATTGTGCCCCGATGGAGGCCGTTTTTGTAGGGTCCGTTGGATGGACTTGGAATTTTACTATTTCGTCTGCCGGTTTAAAGGAGGTTGACTTGGATCTTTTGTTGAGTATCACATCATCCCTGTCCACCGTGGAGCGCAGCGCAGTTAGTTCCTCGGCCGCTAGGGCTTCAGACAATGCCTCAAGGGCCAGTGCGGCTGTCTTGTTTTCGGCGCGGAGTGCTATGTCCGAGTCACTAGCGAGAGTGATGATTCCGTTGGGTCCGGGATTTTAAGCTTCATGTACCCGTAATGGGGTATAGCTTGAAAAATTGTGAATGCCTCTCGCCCTAACAGAGCATGGTATCCGCTGCTGAACGGGGCCACTTGAAATGTGACCTCCTCGGATCTGTAATTATCCGGCGTGCCGAACACCACATCCAGTGTGATTTTTCCTGTACAACACGCTTCCCGACTAGGGATTATTCCTCTAAAGGTTGTGTTGCTTCGCTCAATGCGGCTCCAGTCCATTTCCATTTTTCGAAGGGTTTCCTCATAGATGAGGATCAATCCGCTGCTGCCGTCCATGAGTACCTTGGTAAGCCGAAAGCCGTCCACTATCGGACTGAGGACCAATGCGGCTGGTGCTCGGGCTGTTCGGAATTTAGGTTCGTCACTGGCGTTAAAGGTAATAGCCGTGTCACTCCATGGGTTTATTGTTGCTACCTGGTAGACTTCGGTAAGGCTGCGGAGTGTTTGTTTCCGCATGTTGTTCGATGCGAAAGTCTCGAAGAATGTTGATACCGTACTGGTATTTCTGGGGTGATGTTCTGCGGATTCTAGAGTTAGAAGCTCCTCGCCACTTCTGGCCACCTGCCGGAGTATCCAACATGCTCTAAGGCGATGAGTTGGTGTGACGCCCTTTGTACTATGAATTTTACAGGGTCCATTGAGCCATCCCTTCAGTACGGTTCCATACCCTATAGAGGGTTTTTGTTTTTTGTTGTTTGGCCCAGGTGCTTGGCGATAATGCGCCCTTTTATTTCGGACTGGGATTGTATTCGGAGCCGGATTGTCCCAGAATTTTATTTCGGTTTTCCGAATGCTTTCCATCGCACAGTATTTTTGTACTATGGATGCCAAGTCAGCGAAGCGTGTAATTTCACGGCGACTTATGGCGTTGAGGATCCCGATGTCCGTACAATTATTGTAGAAGAATGAAATTACATCCTCCTCACGACAGTCCTCTATCCTGTTCATAACCAGGAGGAATGTGGCCCAGTAATGGTGTACTGTTTCTGTTGGCTCTTGCCGAATTTGGGATAGATCCCTTATATTTGGGTGGGCGGGTGGAATTAAATCCGGAACCTCGCCAATCTGAGGCTCAGGGGCCGAGAAGTTTCCGAACCCGGAGGCTTGTGTCCTTGGATGTTGTCCAATGAATCCGGCCCGCTGCCTGACTTTAGGTTCAGGGCTTGAGTGACGTCCTCCCCTCGGCGGGTATCCGGCCTGGAGGGGTCAGGAATCTGGACATATCTGGTTCTTAGGATGGGCGAAGATTTGCCGCATTGTTCCTCCACCACTTTGACGTGGTGGGTGACCTGGGGAGAGTCAATCTCTCTCGGATCGAGAATCTGTAGCGACTCCCGGGGCGGCGATGCGATCCAAGAGCTCGTTTAAGGAAGAGAGCTCCATCGGATCTAACTGCTCGGCGAGCTCCGAGTTGACGTGGAGATTGCTTTCGATGACCCGAGAGGTCATCGTCGGCGCGGTGGCCGAATAGGCGGTCATTAGAAACCCGCCTAGCCGGAGAGTTTGGCCGATAGCCAAAGCTCCTTTAGCAACAACGCCGTCTTTAAAGACGGGGTGTGGCATCCTTCCTGATGGCGACGACACAGCGGAACTCTCAACGAAAGCACCAATGTCGGTGTCAAAACCGGTGGATCTTGGGTAGGGGGTCCCGAACTATGCATCTAGGCGGATGCTAACAGGAGACAAGGGACACGATGTTTCTATCCAGGTTCGGGCCCTCTCGATGGAGGTAAAACCCTACTCCTGCTTGATTAATATTGATGATATGGGTAGTACAAGAGTTGATCTACCACGAGATCAGAGACGCTAAACCCTAGAAGCTAGCCTATGGTATGATTGTTGTTCGTCCTACGGACTAAATCTCTCCGGTTTATATAGACACCAGAGAGGGCTAGGGTTACACAGAGTCAGTTACAATGGGAGGAGATCTACATATTGTATTGCCAAGCTTGCCTTCCACGCCAAGGAAAGTCCTATCCGGACACGAGACGAAGTCTTCAATCTTGTATCTTCATAGTCCGGGAGTCCGGCCAAAGGTCATAGTCCGGTCATCCGGACACCCCCTAATCCGGAACTCCCTCACATGTATTCAGGGCGCGCTTGTCTCAAATACGAGGAAATTTACAAACTTAGCCCCCGTTTCAAATTTCTACTACATCACGGCAACATTAGTCGGTTGGGGATAGGACGGTAATCTCGCATACACCAAATATTTGCCGACGAGATTTTGTTTTTGGCGCCCACCGTGTATGAATATGAATCGGGGAGGGAGTCGATTTTGGCCGAGGGCACACTGTGTTTTGGCGCCCACCGTGTATGAATCCGGGTGAGAGGCGGTTACATCACGTTTGGGTGAAATTACAAACCTAGCCCTATCGAAACCTATAGATATCCAGCAGATAGGCTTTGCGTGGCAGGGATAGGCAGTAGTGATTTCCATCTTGCAGATTTTGGTTTCGGGCGGTTACTGCGACTTTCCCCGCTTCGTTCAAATTTTGCACAGTGCACGTTTACTGTGCCAACTCAATTCGAATCCCGTTTGTATTCTACTAATTTTTTTCGGGCGGGATCCATTTCCAATTGGAATTACATTCTATATACATCATTTTTTATATATACTTTCAAAAGCACAACAAAGAATTCTGCTCCTTTATATGTATAATATGATTTACAAATACAACGATCTCGAAATCTTAAGGTCGAATTCGAAAATATTTAACCAAATTATGTTCTACTAAAATGTATGGATCAGTAATATCTACATATTAAATAACATAGATGTGCATGAATTCATATGAGTATGCATGTTTGATAGATCAATTTTGGTTCGAGTATCTCGAATTCAAATATTTGAATCCCTTTTTTGTTCACTCCTTTCACGCCCATCTCTCTCGCATGCATGCTCCTTCAGGTAGCTATCACTCTCTTTTCTCCAGCTCACCCGCACGCTCACTTCATGTTTCTCCTATCCTCGCAAACATGGTCTCCTGACGTCTCCCTTGAGAAGTGTCACACTCTCCCTATCATTATACATTACATGGTTTTCATTATCTCTCATGTCTCTACTATTCTCTGGTATCACTCGGTACCTAAGCTTTCTTTTTCACCGCCACACACACAGTCTCCACTCGTCTTTCACTTTGTCTTTCTCTCTATGGGATTCTCTCACACACCCTATATGTCTCTACATATGACTCATACCACTAAAATTACTCTCTCTCTCCTGTAGACACAACATTTGTTGCGGTCTCCTTTTCGTCTCCATCCCAGACTAACACCGATCAGACAACCCCGACTACCGTCTCCTCTCTCTCTCTCAGACACACACACAACTCCTGCTTCCACTCCCCTTCCTGACTACCGTCTCTCTCTCTCACACACACAAAACTCTTGCTTTCGCACCCCGACTCGTATTTCTCTCACAAACATTTATTGAGTAGCTAGCCTCTAGATAGGTTTATACACCCGCACACTCATGCTTCCACCATCGCATACATGTCTCTCTCCCGCTCCTTGTATCTATGTAGCTTTTTCTTCCCTTCTTGAGACACGCCCTCTCGACCGTGCACACACACACTATCGCCTCATTTTAAGATGATACCTATCGCACACACACTACTTGTGTCTTTGTCACACATGCACTCCGTCCTCCTCCACTCTCCCTCTCTCTCACACACACATGGGCTTTTTGCAACAACTAGCAAGATGCCCATGCATTGCACGGAACATCAAGATGCATTTTTATGAGTATTTTATCTTGTGGGGGAAAAGGATGAACGAGGGAAGACCTTATTTGCAAATGTGGAGAGGGGTGTGGGTATCTTTTTGCAAAATTGCCATAGTTTCCTTCCTATCCGTCAGATAGATCGGATGGCCTATATTGCAGGATGGCAGGCACACGATCATCACCGACAATGCTTTTTTATAAGAGTAGGGATAAAAAATAGAGTTGGTGATGATGGTGGGCCTGCCATCCTGCAATGTAGGTCGTCCGATTTATATCTGACAGATAGGAAGGAAAATATGGCAATTTACCCACACTCTTCACCACATTTGCAGATAAGGCCTTCCCTGTTCATCCTTTTCTCCCACAAGATCTTGATGTTCTGTGCAACGCACGTGCATCTTGCTAGTAAGAGTAGAAATTAGACATATACCACTTCTCGAATCTTGAAACCAACAATATTCCTCCCTTATCTCATCAAAACCGCCAAACGAATATATTTTGAGTGAAACATAACATATTTTTAGTGATATACGTATTTCAAAACTGGACTTTTTTCTATCAAATCAGTGAATATGTATTAATCTACTTTGATCGTGTGGCAACGCATTGGCACATTGCTAGTAGTTATTATAATTTTTTGGACACTAGACAAATGGTGGAGTACATATACGAAGAGAAGAGGCGCACACACGCAGTCGGCCTCTCGCTGTCTCGCACACATGAGTGTTATGTAAAGGCGACGTTAACAAATAAACCCTAAAACCCTAGGTGCACGATTGCTGCATTCGCGGGTACCGGGTACGTGGTGGAGCACCTTTGTAGGAGTTGATGGTTGATACGTCTCCAACGTATCTACTTTTCCAAACATTTTTGCCCTTGTTTTGGACTCTAACTTGCATGATTTGAATGAAACTAACCCGAACTGACACTGTTTTCAGCAGAACTGCCATGATGTTGTTTTTTGTGTAGAAAAGAAAAGTTCTCGGAATGTCCTTTGAATCCACAGAGGCACTTTTCAGATTTAATAAGAATTTTTGGCGAAAGAATCAAGGTCAGGGTGCCCATGGGCTGTCCACGAGACAAGGAGGGCGCCCCCCCTAGGGGCGCGCCCTCCTATCTCGTGGCCCCCCCGGACCTCCTCCGACCTCAACTCCAACTCCATATATACCGACTCGAGGAGAAAAAAAATCAAGGAGAAAGTTTCATCGCGTTTCATGACACGGAGCCGCCGCCAAGCCCTAATCTCTCTTGGGAGGGCTGATCTGGAGTCCATTCGTGGCTCCGAAGAGGGGGATTCATCGCTGTCGTCATCATCAACCATCCTCCATCACCAATTTCATGATGCTCACCGCCGTGCGTGAGTAATTCCATCGTAGGCTTGCTGGACGGTGATGGGTTGGATCAGATTTACCATGTAATCAAGTTAGTTTTGTTAGGGTCTGATCCCTAGTATCCACTATGTTCTGAGATTGATGTTGCTATGACTTTGCTATGCTTAATGCTTGTCACTAGGGCCCGAGTGCCATGATTTCAGATCTGAACCTATTATGTTTTCATGAATATATGTGTTTTCTTGATCCTATCTTGCAAGTCTATAGTCACCTATTATGTGTTATGATCCGACAACCCCGAACTGACAATAATCGGGATACTTCCCGGTGATGACCGTAGTTTGAGGAGTTCATGTATTCACTATGTGTTAATGCTTTGGTCCGGTTCTCTATCAAAAGGAGGCCTTAATATCCCTTAGTTTCCACTAGGACCCCGCCGCCACGGGAGGGTAGGACAAAAGATGTCATGCAAGTTCTTTTCCATAAGCACGTGTGACTATTTACGAAATACATGCCTACATTACATTGATGAATTGGAGCTAGTTCTATATCACCCTATGTTATAACTATTGCATGAGGAATCGCATCTGGCATAATTATCCATCACTGATCCATTGCCTACGAGCTTTTCACATATTGTTCTTCTCCTATTTACTTTTCTGTTGCTACTATTACAACTACTACAAAAACCCCAAAACATTTATCTTTTCTGTTGCTACTGTTACCATTACTATCATACCACTCTTGCTACTAAATACTTTGCTGCAGATACTAAGTTATCCAGGTGTGGTTGAATTGACAACTCAACTACTAATACTCAAGAATATTCTTTGGCTCCCCTTGTGTCGAATCAATAAATTTGGGTTGTACTTCACCCTCGAAAGCTGTTGCGATCCCCTACACTTGTGGGTTATCAAGACTAATTTCTAGCACCGTTGCCGGGGAGCATAGCTCTATTCTCTGAGTCACTTGGGATTTATATCTGTTGATCACTATGAAGAACTTGAAAGACGCTAAGACCAAGATTTTACCCTCAACTACGAGGGGATGTAAGGAACTGCCATCTAGCTCTACACTAGATTCTCCTTCCGTTATTAGTAGGCTTGCGACACCTAAACCTGCTACTGCTATGAATTCTGATATGTCGCATGTTATTGATGATGCCACTTCTGCTATGCATGATGAAACTACTTCTGTGCGTGATACTACTTTGCCATTAGGTGAATTTCTTGATTAGAGTTAGGGGGAATGAAAATATTGAAGATGCTATTGATGATAGTGATGATGAATGTTCCCCCAATGATTATGTTTTGTTCCTAAGGGTTATGTTATGAATGAAAAAGCTGCTATGGAAATTCTTGCTTGCAATGATAGATCTGATCTTAAGAAACTATTAGCTAAATGGAAGCAGTAGTCTCTTAATGCTAGAATGAAACCCGATCCTACTTTTGCTACTTCACCTATCTGTGTTACTGATAAGGATTATGAATTCTCTGTTGATCCTGATATTATTACTTTAGTTGAATCTGATCCTTTTTATGGCCTTGAATCTGAAACTGTTGTGGCACATCTTACCAAGTCGAATGATATAGCCACTCTATTTACTCATGATGAGAAGTCTCGCTATTTATATATCCTTAAGATATTTCCGTTCTCATTAAAGGATGATGCTAAGACTTGGTATAATTCTCTTGCTCCTAGTTGTGTGCATAGTCCCCAGGATATGATTTATTACTTCTCTGCTAAATATTTCCCTGCTCATAAGAAACAAGCTGCCTTGCGGGAAATATATAATTTTGTGAAAATCAAAGAAGAGAGTCTCCCACAAGCTTGGGGGAGGCTTCTCCGGTTGCTTTATGCTTTGCTTGATCATCATCTTAAGAAAAATGAAATACTTGATATCTTTTATAATGGACTAACCGATGCTTCCAAGGACCACTTGGATAGTTGTCCTGGTTGTGTTTTCAGGGAAAGAATAGTTGACGAAGCTGAAATACTATTGAATAATATGTTGACTAATGAAAATAATTGGACTCTTCCCGAGCCAGTTCCTGAAGTAATTCCTGAACCAATTGAGCCAACTCCTGAGCCTATTCCTAAACCCACTCTGAAGAAGAGAGGTGTTTTATTTCTCAGTCCTGAAGATATGCAAGAGGCAAAGAAATCAATGAAATAAAAAGGTATTAAAGCTGAAGATGTTAGGAATTTACCTCCTATTGAAGAAATACATGGTCTGAATATACCGCCTGAAGAACTACATTGTCTTGATAACCCGACACAGGTAGTAAAGGTAAATTCTCTCTATAGATATGATAAAGTTGAAATACCCTCTACTAAATTTCATAGCCCATGCTTAGATGAATTTGATGACTTTATGGCTAGACAAGAAAGTTTTAATGCTTATGTTGGTAGAGAGTTAAAGAATAATGCTTTCGAGATAGGACGCGTAGGTGATAATCTGGCTAGAGTTAAAGTTGAACTTCACTGCGTTAGCAAATATGCTTCTATGGTTGCTACTCAAGGTGAGCAAGTACTCAAAGCTCAAAACTATTTGCTTGATGAATTGAATAATAAAAATGACTTTGCTGTTAGAGTGGCTACTAGAACTGGTAGAATGACTCAGGAACCTTTGTATCCTGAAGGCCACCCTAAGAGAATCGAGCAAGATTCTCAGAGAAATAATTTAGAGGCACCTAGTTCTTCTAAGAAGAAGAAGAAGCAAAATGTAGAACCTTACATGCTTCTAGTGAACCTACTGTAGACACACCTGAGAATCCCAATGATATTTATATTTCTGATGCTGAAACGCAATCAGGTGATGAACATGAACCTAGTAATAATGTTAACGATAATGTTCATGATGATGCTCAACCTAGCAAAGACAATGATGTAGAGATTGAACCTACTGTTGATCTTGATAACCCACAATCAAAGAATCAACGTTATGATAAGAGAGATTTTGTTGCTAGGAAGCACGGTAAAGAAAGAGAACCATGGGTTCAGAAACCCATGCCCTTTCCTCCTAAACCATCCAAGTGAAAGGATGATGAGGATTTTGAGCGCTTTGCTGAAATGATTAGGCCCATTTTCTTACGTATGCGCTTAACTGATATGCTTAAAGCAAATCCTTATGCTAAATATATGAAGGATATCATCACAAATAAAAGAAAGATACCGGAAGATGAAATTTCCACCATGCTTGCTAATTACACTTTTAAGAGTGGAATACCAAAGAAACTTGGAGATCTGGGTGTACCAACTATGCCATGCTCCATTAAAAGAAATTATGTTTGAACTGCTTTATGTGATCTTGGAGCCGGTGTTAGTGTCATGCCTCTCTCTTTATATCGTAGACTTGAATTGAATAAGTTGACACCTACTAAAATATCTTTGCAAATGGCTGATAAATCAACTGCTATACCTGTCGGTATTTGTGAGGATGTGCCTCTTGCGGTTGCAAATGTCACTATTTTAACGGACTTTGTTATTCTTGAAATTCCCGAGGATGATAGTATGTCTATTATCCTTGGTAGACCTTTTTTAATACTGCAGGGGCTGTTATTGATTGAAACAAAGGCAATGTCACTTTTCATGTTAATGGTAATGAGCATACGGTACACTTTCCGAGGAAACAATCTCAAGTTCATAGCATCAATTCTATTGAAAAAGTTCCAACTATCATTTTTGGAGGATTTGAATTTCCTCTCCCTACTGTCAAGAAAAAGTAGGATAGTCTTATTGTTGGGGATTTTCATATCCCCGTTGAGGTAACTTAGTATTGTTCAAAATTTCTTCGGTTCCGTGTTATTCGGAATGAGTTTGTTAACAAGACTTGATCAACCTTGTTAGTGGATTCATTTTGATGATCACGAGATGGATGAAACTAGAAGGCACAACCTTCTGTACCATCCTTTTACTTTCTGTTATTTAGAATAAATATAGAAAAAATAGTATTATCTATCTGTTTTCTGATTTATCCGTGCAATAAAAATATAGTCCAAAAATAAAAGTGCTCCAAATGCCCTGCAAATTTAGTATGATTTTTCTGGAATATTTGAGGATTTTAGGCACTAAAAACACTGCAGGAGGGCCAAGCACCAGGCCACGAGAGAGGAGGGCGCCCCCCTTGTAGGGCGCGCCCCCTATCTCGTGGGCCTCTGGTGACTCCCCTCCACTTATGCCAGCACCCACACACTTCATCTTCTACCCAAAAAATCCCCATCTAGCTCAAGCCCGAGTTCTAGCTCGTTTTGCTGCGATTTTCGATCTTTTAGCTCAAAGCTCTATTCGCAAAACTGCTTTGGGAGATTGTTGCTTGGTATGTGACTCCTCCATTGGTCCAATTAGTTTTTGTTCTAGTGCTTTATTCATTGCAATTTTTTGCTGCTTAGGTGACCATGTTCTTGAGCTTGCATGTTAAATTTTTGAGGTCCCAAGCAATTCCAATGCATGATATAGGTTCTAGGCACTTGTGGGAGTAGTTGCTATCAATCTTGTTTAGTTTTATCCACTTTTATTTTGAAGTTACTAAAATTTCAGAAATTTTCAGAAAAAGAAATATGCTTAGAAGAATGTACCAAGGTGGTTTCTCGGCAAAGAAAGGGCCCAGGATTGCTATACGTGAACAAGATGTTAACTTGCCAAGGGACGCGAATGTAAGGGCTTGCGAGTGGCCATCTGATGATTTTATGGTCGAAGCAGGCTTCAAGGAGGAATTTGACGCGTGTGTGCGTAATGCCGAGCTGGAGGACTTCTTACAAGATAAGTGTCCTCAATATTATCATTTAACTGATTCCTTTGTGCGGAGGTTCGAATATATTTCTTCGCGTAATTCTCCTAGTGTTATGTTTGATATTTATGATACATCTTATACCATGGATTTAGAGGATTTTACAACTGCTTGCAAACTCCCTCAGTGGGGTAATATCAATGATCCTCACAAATCTGAATTTAGAGATTTTCTTGCTAGTATTACTATGGGAGAATCTAGGGACGTAGCACAAGCTACCATAGGGAGCATTCATTTTCCTGCTATACATTACTTTGCTCTCTTTATTGGTAAATGCATTAACAGTAAGGACGAAGTAAGTCACTTGTGTGCTCCTGATCTTTGTGTCCTCAAGAGTGCTGTGTCTGGTTACAGAGGTTATAACTTGGGGGCAATAGTTGCACGTAGGTTGCATAATAATAGCAAAAAGGGAAATTTCTTTGGAGGAATTTATGCAACCCGTGTGGCAAATTTTCTTAATATAGCTCCATGAGAGGGGGATATGATTGTACCTCCTGCTTATTTAGATAAAGAAGCTATGTTTGATCATCAATTTCTTGAGAGGAATGAACAATTCCTCCATTATCGACTAATCTATGATAGACGCAACATCGTCCCTGTCACTCTTCCTGCCCCCTACCTTTTCGATTATCAGGAAAGAGGAGGATATGTTATCACCAGGGAAGAAGCCACTGAATATGAGAGGGGAATGGAGGCAGCTCGCCAACACGTTGCTGCCTAGGAGGCTGTTGCATCTGCATCTCAGTACAATCCAGTTTCACTTATGGATATCAGCCAGGCGGTCCTCGGTATTAAACCAACTTAGGCCAAAAGCCTAAGCTTGGGGGAGTACGTATTTCTCACCGACTTTACATTCATGTTCACACACTAGTCGTCGATGCTCATACTCTTTCATTGTATTATCCATGTTAGTTTAAATCTCTTTTTCTAGTTTTCCTCTTGTGTGTTTGATAAACCTTAAGAAAAACCAAAAAATTAGTTAGTTTAATTTCCTTGCTTGTAGTAGAAATTAAAATGAAAACCCAAAAAGATTTCTCGTTCTTCTTTTACTTGTTGGGAGCATTCCCGTGTAAATAGTTTTATTTTCTTTTCTTTCTTCTGGGGGTCGAGAAGACCATATTGAAAATGCTTAGTGGCTGTCATATGCATGATTGATTATTTATATTTAGAGCCCATATTACTTGTCTTCTCTCTTGAGTTGAATGCTTGCAGATTCCAGCTTAGTCCAATGCACGTGCACTCCTATTATTATACACTTCGTTCGGTCGTGCGAATGGAAGGCAATAATGATGATATATGATGGACTTATTGGGATGAGAAAAGCTGGTATGAACTCGACCTCTCTTGTTTTTGTCAATATGATGATTCATCGTTCCTGAGTCAGCTATTATGAAATAAACATATTTGCAATGACACTTAGAGATTATAGTTGCTTGTGCCATGCTTGATTAGCTATGAGTTATAATGGTTTACCTTGCGTGCCAACATGCTATTAGAATGATTATGATGTGATATGATGGGATGGTATCCTCCTTTGAATGAATTGAGTGACTCGACTTGGCACATGTTCACGCATGTAGTTGAATCAAATCAACATAGCCTTCATGATATTTATGTTCATGGTGGATTATATCCTACTCATGCTTGTATCCGGTGTGAATTAATTTTAATGCATGCTTACGACTGTTGTCGCTCTCTCAGTTGGTCGCTTCCCAGTCTTTTGCTAGCCTTCGCCTGTACTAAGCGGGAATACCGCTTGTGCATCCAAACTCCTTAAACCCCAAAGTTGTTCCATTTTAGTCCACTATACCTTCCTATATGCGGTATCTACCTGCCGTTCCAAGTAAATTTGTATGTGCCAAACTCCAAACCTTCAAATGAAATTCTGTTTTGTATGCTCGAGCAGCTCATGTTTCAACTAGGGCTGCCTATATCTTCCATGCTAGGTGGGTTATTCTCACGAGGAGTGGACTCCGCTCCTCATTCATGAGAAAGGGCCGGTAACCGAGATGCCCAGTCACATGATCCAAAAAGATCAAAGCAAACCAAAATAATTAAACAAAACTCCCCCAGGGCTGTTGTATGTTGGAGGCACTCGTTGTTTCGAGAAAGCCATGGATTGATGCTTGTTGGTGGTTGGGGGAGTATAAACCTTTACCATTATGTTTGGGAACTGCCTATAATGCATGTAGTATGGAAGATACAGCCATCTCATAGTTGTTGCATTGACAGCGAAAGTATGCCGCTCAAAATGTTATCCAATCTCTATTTTAAAATCGAGCTCTGGCACCTCTACAAATCCCTGCTTCCCTCTGCAAAGGGCCTATCTATTTACTTTTATGTTGAGTCATACCCTTCTTATTAAAAGCACCCGCTGGAGAGCACATTGTCATTTGCATTCATTATTATTGGTTTATATTGGGTATGACTTGACTGGATCTATTTTACCATGAATTACAATGTTTAGTCAGTCCTTGATCTTTAAAGGTGCTCTGCATTTATGTTTTGTGGTCTCAGAAAGGGCTAGCGAGATACCATTTTGTTATATCATGTTATGATTATTTTGAGAAAGTGTTGTCATCCGAGTTTTATTATTATGACTCGCTAGCTGATTATGCTATTGATATGAGTAATTATGAGACCTACGTGTTATTGTGAGTATGGTTAGTTCATAATATTTGTTGAAACTTGAATGCTGGCTTTTCATGTTTATAACAACAAGAGCAAACAGAGTTTGTAAAAGTTTTTCTTTATCACTTTCAGTTTGTCAACTGAACTGCTTGAGGACAAGCAAAGGTTTAAGCTTGGGGGAGTTGATACGTCTCCAACGTATCTACTTTTCCAAACACTTTTGCCCTTGTTTTGGACTCTAACTTGCATGATTTGAATGAAACTAACCCGGACTGATGCTGTTTTCAGCAGAACTGCCATGATGTTGTTTTATGTGTAGAAAAGAAAAGTTCTCGGAATGTCCTGGAAATCCATGGAGGCACTTTTCAGATTTAATAAGAATTTTTGGCAAAAGAATCAAGGTCAGGGGGCCCACGGGCTGTCCACGAGACAGGGGGGCGCCCCCCAACTAGGGGCGTGCCCTCCTATCTTGTGGCCCCTCCAGACCTCCTCCGACCTCAACTCCAACTCCATATATACCATCTCGGGGAGAAAAAAATTAAGGAGAAAGTTTCATCGCGTTTCACGACACGGAGCCGCCGCCAAGCCCTAATCTCTCTCGGGAGGGCTGATCTAGAGTCTGTTCGGAGCTTTGGAGAGGGGGATTCGTCGCTGTCATCATCATCAACCATCCTCCATCACCAATTTCATGATGCTCTCCACCGTGCGTGAGTAATTCCATTCTAGGCTTGCTGGACGGTGATGGGTTGGATGAGATTTACCATGTAATCAAGTTAGTTTTGTTAGGGTTTGATCCCTAGTATCCACTATGTTCTGATATTGATGTTGCTATGAATTTGCTATGCTTAATGCTTGTCACTAGGGCCCGAGTGCCATGATTTCAGATCTGAACCTATTATGTTTTCATGAATATATGTGTGTTCTTGATCCTATCTTGCAAGTTTATAGTCACCTATTAGGTGTTATGATCCGACAACCCCGAAGTGACAATAATCGGGATACTTCTCGGACCGTAGTTTGAGGAGTTCATGTATTCACTATGTGTTAATGCTTTGGTCCAGTTCTCTATTAAAAGGAGGCCTTAATATCCCTTAGTTTCCACTAGGACCCCGCCGCCACGGGAGGGTAGGACAAAAGATGTCATGCAAGTTCTTTTCCATAAGCACGTGTGACTATTTATGAAATACATGCCTACATTACATTGATGAAGTGGAGCTAGTTCTATATCACCCTATGTTATAACTATTGCATGAGGAATCGCATCTGGCATAATTATCCATCATTGATCCATTGCCTACGAGCTTTTCACATATTGGTCTTCGCTTATTTACTTTTCCGTTGCTACTGTTACAACTACTACAACAACCCAAAAACATTTATCTTTTCTGTTGCTACTCTTACCATTACTATCATACCACTCTTGCTACTAAATACTTTGCTGCAGATACTAAGTTATCTAGGTGTGGTTGAATTGACAACTCAACTGCTAATACTCAAGAATATTCTTTGGCTCCCCTTGTGTCGAATCAATAAATTTGGGTTGTACTTCACCCTCGAAAGATGTTGTGATCCTCTACACTTGTGGGTTAATTATCAATGGTCGGGACCACAGGTGAACGACTTGGAGCGCGGTGGCTCGCCAATTGCCACAGATTGAGTAGCCACGTTTGAAATATCGTTTTTTAGCGGGGTTAAGAGTTCTAATTTTCAATGGCTCGTTACAAGTAGTAAGTAGTTTTTAGAATGATTGGTATGCAGCGAAAATGGAATTCATAGTACTACGTACCTCCTTGGCGTATGGTTGTATGGGTTTATGTTACGAGATGTTGAACCTGGTAGTTCTAGGGAAAATACTATGGTTTAGATTTAGATGTTGGTTTTCAGTAATTGGAAGGGGAAACCCTTCTTTGATTAAAAAAACTACTACCTCCATTCTGGTTTACTAGTCCCCATCGTACTTTGGGTCAAAGTTTCTCCACGAATTTTACTTGTAAAATGTGAATGGAAAACGAGAATTTATTATACCCAAACAAAAAAGGACTAGAGGGAGTGATTGCTCTGACACGAACGTGACCTCACATAGCGCAGGCATTGAACCGGCGCGCCGGCCAAGAGGGCCGCACTCGCTGCAGGCCCGGCTGAGCATGCCTCCTCGCCACGTGCAACTAGCTTAAGACTGCCCCGCCTGCCTTCATTTAATCTGCGCGTGTGCTAGCAACACATCTTTCCGCGAGCCGGCATGCATGTTAGAACACAAAAAATGACTAAAATATAATTAATTTACGCATGGTCTTGACTTGTTGTGCTCACACTGGTAGCAGGAACTAGTAGAGGTTTTTCTTTATTTATAACTCTCCTCGCATTTTTTTGGCTTTGAAGTGAATCATGGTTGTGGACATTATATATGAATGTGCAGATATCTGTGAACATGAGTTTGATGTGGAAGTTGAACTTGGAATGTCGGGCTTGCGCGTGAACTATACCATGTCCAATGCTTCGTCTGTTATTGTTTGGAAAGTAATTGCTGTTATTACATGACCCGAAAAAAACATTTTGTGCCACATCAGTAGATGCACAGACATCACAACAGGCATGCTGACTGGATAAACATTTGGACTTAGCTATTATGAAGGAAGTTTTGTATTGACAACAATTTTAGATAGCAGGAGACGCCTAGCCTGCTCTGCCTCTGCTAGCTTATTTCTGGCTTCTTCCATCTCTTCTTTGGCTTGGGTGAAGAGAGCATCTGATTGCTCTTTTTGCTTCTTCAGGAACTCAGCTACATTCTCAAGGGTTGTTGCACGCTTTCTTTCAGCCATTACTAATGCCACGAGGACACGAACAGCTGACGACTCCACCTGGCTTGTGTGTAATCCAACATCATATGGGAATTTGCACCTTGTGTCTAATCCAGCATCATCAGGGAACTGGCACCTTGTGTGTAATCCAGCCTCATTTTGGAAACATGATCTCGAGGTTGACCATACTTCCCTCCTCGTAGGAACTGCATCCTGACACGAAATTAGTTCTTTTTTAGATCAATACTCAGAGAAACCTAAATCCATTTAGTAGAAGCCAGATAAATAGAACTCGAAGAAGTGAATTCAAAAGGAAAAGAAATATAAAAACAGACTACAAGGTGAGAACACCCACTTCCTACATCAAGTTCAAAATGAAAGCATTAGGACGATTAAGACTCTTCTTATTACACATCAAAGAACACCACGCTTAAGAGAAACAGAAACTACAACATATACACATCGAAGAACACGAGGCTAAATGAAAGTAATTGAAAGGGTGCTACTTACCAAAGCTCATTTTGCAAGTTCGGTGCAGCTCCTCTTTAACTTGCCACGCTCCTTGAAGATGTCCCGAATATCCCGTGTTTGGTCTTCATTGCTCCTCTGCATGTTCACACTCGTGGTTTTAAAATCTCAACATGGCAAGAAAAATACTACTAGTAATACTCGCGCATCTTGTGGGCAACATTAAAGCACTCGTCTACCATGTTAGAGCATCTCCAACAGAATCGCAATGCGCAGCGCTTTAAAAAAGCGTTTACAGTGCTAAGATCGAGAAGTAGATACTAGAGAGTAGAGGATAGTTCTCAGCATAGATAGATAAAAAAAAGATACCCATACCCCTCTCTAGATTTGCAAATAAGGCCTTCCCTTGTTCATCCTTTTCTCCCACAAGATAAACTACTCATACAAATGCATCTTGATGCGTGCAACGCATGGGCATCTTGCTAGTTCTAAAAACCTTTCCATCATTTGCCACACTGCTGGTTGCACATGAAAAACCTACCCAAGCATAGCGCGATACAGGAGCGATGCACAATTACAAGCTGATATTCTGTTGGACAATGGAGGCTATAACCAATTACTTTTACGGGAACAATAGCACCCAGGAAAATTGAAGGGTAGGTATGAAAAAAATTGGAACTGCACATGTACTGCTAAGTGATTCAATACACACATTACCAATCGAGGAGGAGAACGATGGTCGTGGCGGCCTCTGTGAGTCATGGTCGGCAACGGAAGTCAGTTCATTGTCCACGACGGTGGTACTTCTGCGCTTGGCGTCGGCTTCTGGGAGGCAGATCCGAGACCGTGGAAGACGATGCCGGGGAAGAGGATCCGTCTATGACGACGACGGTGGACCGGCTCCAGTGCGGCATACGAGGTCGTCGATGAGGCAGATGCGCTGCGGTGGATGAGTGCGCCGATGTAAAGGGGAGGAACACGAAGGCTGCGGTGTCGTGGAGAAGTCTATTTTCGGTGGGGATAGAAAATGGGGAGTATTCAGGTGTACTACTCTGGGTGCTGGGGTGGGGCTGGCTGGGTAGGGTGAACCTGAAGTTACGAAAATAGCCCCCTACCAAGCGTCGTCCGTAAATCTGTTCCGAAGGCTATGATGGTAACTTCCCACTGCTCGAATCAGGGTCGCGGGAGATTTTCCCGCCGACCTCAAAATTTTGTGACACTGGACTCCCCGTGTGGCATGTTGAGTGATTCGGCTAAGCAACTAGCAAGTAGTAGTAGTAAACTCCGCATATTAGGTTTGACCGAAGTCAAACTTCCTAAAGTTTGACCAAGTTTATATAAAAATATAAACATTTACCATAACAAATATGTATGATGTGGAAGTACATTCAACAATGAATCTAATGGTATTTATTTGTTATTGTATATGTTAATATTTTTTGTTATAAGCTTTCTGAGAGTTTACAAAACTTGACTTTGACCAATGCTAATTCGCGGACTAAAATAAAAACGGAGGGAGTACACATTTGTTTTCTTAGTTTGTAGTGAACTAATCATTTGTTGAAGTTGTGAAATAAATATATTAGGCTATTGACTTCGAATGTAATGGTCTATACAATTCAATAGTTACAATCATTGTTGAATCCCAAGATGTATACAAGGTCTATAGTACTTCACAACATGCTCAAACTCACATAATCCCAGTCAAATGAGAATCTAAATGCATTTCATAGTTATTACTTTGTAGGATGCAACAAAAACAACCAAAACTCTGCATCAGCCATTATAGAAGCAACATTTTGACATATCCCATTGTGTGAATGAAACGTGCAGAGAGAGCTTTTGAAGATGGAGCAGATAGGGCGGGAAAGATTGTATGTATGTGGATGAGAGAGTAGGAGACAAACCTAACGAGACAGAGAGAGAGAAAGAGAAAGAGAGAGGAAGAAGTTAGGTCTGTGAGAAAGATGGAGAGATGTAATATACGTGATTCTGTATACGCGGAAGGAGAAGAGACAACATGTTTGATGAGAGAGCTGGAAAAACATGGACGAGAGGGGAAGGATCTCATGGGTTGAGGGATTGACAAATTTGTGCGGGGGAGAGAGGGATTGGTAATTTTGTGCAAGAGAGAGAGAGGGTGGGGGAGGAGTCAGTCAGCCATCGTCACATCACCCTGCTTCCAAATGACCCCGCATTCTCTAGCGCGGTGTGGTCGCCGTCTTTGATCTGCTCGATGCCCTCTTTGAAGATTGAGGTGTTGTGCATGTTGGGGTGCAAAGAAGCACAAGCGAGAGTGGTCGCCGTATAACCTTGGATGGGGATGAATTGTGTGCTCGAGGGAGTGTGTGTGTGTGTGTGTGTTGTGCTGCGTGCGTGCGTGTGTGTGTGTGTGTCAGATATTGAGCGAAAAAAACCTAAGGAGAGAAATGGGTATTCACGAAGAGATTGTGCGGGCCTTGAGGTGGGCAGGGGCCGAGTGAGGGTGTCAAAATGTGCGTGTTGATGCATATGTTGCATGAGATCGTGCGAGGGACGGACGAATCGAGAGAGATGGTTGTTGTGTTAAGGATGCTCCTCTCTCTCTCTCCGTCTCTCTGTCTCTCTCTCTCTCTCTCTCACACACACACACAAGTAAACTAGAAGACCGTTCTCTCATGTATACACAACGTATCGACATGTCTATATCTCACTCATGCATGATCATTTGCACATTCACACCTCTCTATGTCTGTATCACACGCACACCGTCTCCACATTGCCCTTCCGCCACAACACACATACGGACACATACACACGTTCTCTCACAGTCACACACACAAAATAAGTATTAAAAAAACTAGGGCGCACCTAAAAACGTCCAAATCCAAATAAACACAAAGTGGAGCTAAATTCAAATATATGGAAATATTGCAGCGTCAAGAACTTTCCTAGGAAAAAAAGTTGAGTAATATTCGAGGATTGTTTTCACACACACAAAAAGGTTCGGTGGATGTCCTTCGAGCGCAACACGGTGATGCACCGTTCGATCGCCCGCGCGACCGTGGTTCACGCGCTTGCACAGGATTCCATATCGTGGCTGTGGTACTAACTTCAATTTTTTTTAATAAAAGCGCTGCCTAAGTCTAATGTTTACGTGTACTAGTACGGTTTTCTTTTAAGTTTGACCAACCTCATATAAAACTAAAGTAAGCTCCCATACGCGCACTAATCAATATGCCACCGCCGCCGTTGCGCATGCCGGCGCCGGCCTGCTCCGGACAACAATTTCTCGCCCATCACCGCCGTGTCGCCGCCATCCCTTTGCCATGAAGCCGAAGGCTCGCCCGCTCACGTTGTCTGCAGTCCCTCCTCGTCATGCGGCCGCGCTGCCAAGCACGCGAGCAGCTGGTGGAGCCGCGTCTCTGTACGTAGCGTACAAAGAGGAGGACAAGCACGTGCTCCAGCACGCCGGCAAGGAGGAACTAGCATGTCATTGTCGTCTCTGCCCGCGCGAAGGAGGCGCACATGGTGGCTGTCACGGCGGAAGTCAGTTGTGCGTGCGTCGAGCCCACAAACCGGGTGCGGACGTGAAATCTACCTTCGAGACCTTGAATGCCACATGGATCCTGCAATCTGAAGGAGCAATTTGGGTCAGTCGACTCATGTGAGCCGTTTGATGCAACATGGATGGCTAGAAGGGCTTCTTCCACCTCTTCTGCCGTCTTCTTCCTTCGCTCCGTCGAACTTCTTTCAAAAATCGACTGACCCAAATTATACTACTAGTACGAACGTATTAAGTACAGTAGGAACATGAAGGTACAAGCAGTAGTACCAACTGCAAGAAGAACAGTAGTAAGACATAGTACTAGTACGTACTAAAGAGTTCAAATAACGAGAAAGAACATAAACATAGTTCTGTTGGGGCCTCAGCACAACACACCCTTGAAAATAAACTAAGAACTAGTCCGCTTGACACTGCAGTAGAACCAGCATGAGCGATGGCACTGCCACCTACTCAGAGTCCGAGTCCATGTCCTCGACTTCGTCCTCGTCCCTCTTCCTCTTCCTCTTCGCCGATGCTTCTTTGCTTGAATCGGACACTGGGCTCTGCTTCTTCATCCAACCCATGTAGATATTTAAACAAAGGTAGGCACCCATTGCTACGTACAGGATGTGATCTTCATCTAATGTCTTCGACTCCCATGCATGATGAAACTCGTGATGAGGTTTCTTCAGTTTAGCGTACGAAGGATCAATCATGGCTCCTGCCAGGGTCAGCATTGAAGGTTGAGAGGAGGACACCAGGCTTGCCTTCTGGAGATCGAAGGGCTGGCCTACAACGAGACCTATCCGATGCAGGACATCCCTGTTGTTCTTAAAGCCTACAGTAATGAATTTCACTCTTTTTTTCCTTGAGGAAGTTCTTAAAATCCTGGCACTCAACATCGGCATGGCATATGTGGTAGACCAAGCAAACGTTATGTACGCAAACCTGGATCATGGCGGGCTTCTTCCTCTATTCCTCCTTTAGATCCTTCTCCGTCCCAAGACTGTGGTGTACTCAACATCTAGCCCAGCGACCCACTCATCCGTTGAACTGTTGAACATGCGTAGGAAGCGAGCAAGCCATGCTTTCACCGTTGCGGATCCATGTGTGTAGATGACGATGAACTGATCGCCGATGATCGCTCTAACCTGGTACTCAGCGGCGACCATGGAGATTTGGGAGGCCATGGATTTTGGAGGAGGGTTAGGAGAAGTTGAACTGTTGTACCCCGCAAAAACTGGGAGCGAACTAATGTGAAAGGACGGGACGACTGGGAGCAAACTGTTGTGAGGTAGAAGACAGGGACAAGTAGGGCATGCGAACGGCGTGGGGTTGCTGGCTTGCCCGGTGGATAAACGGCTGCAAGCCCCCAAAGAGTTCTCGAGAACTATGCGGGACCCACTATATGTCATGTCTAATAGGCCCATATCGTAGGCCTGACGGTATAGCTTCTGCCTGTTCGCACGCCATGTCGGCATGTGGATGTAACTTCACTTAATTCCGTCAACCGTCGCGCCTCCCACGACCTTCGCCTCCCTCACGCGGTCGTGTCCTTTGAGACTTCGACCGGCTATAAATGAGCAATTTTTTTGCCTACTCCACATGCATGATACTCCCTCTGGTCTTTTTTACTCCTGTCAACCGTTTGCAAAGTGTTTGACCAAATATATACTTTTTTTTGAACACCGCCTTATATTAATTAACCAGCCACACCAATACACTCATTGCCAAAGCTATTCTTAGCGATTAAGTGTGCCACCTTATTGGCTGAACGGCTAATCTTTGACAATTGAAGATTGTTGATCAACTTCGAGATGCTTAAAGCTTTCATCTTCAGGTCACGCATAGCAGACCTGTCATAGTCCCCCGATGCAAGAGACGCTACCACAAAAGCGCAATCAGTCTCTAAAATTACAGGATTATGAAGAGAAATACCTATGTAGAGACCGGCAATGCAAGCCCTAAGCTCCGCTTCCTCCACGCTTTGACGGGCATCAATGAAATCCCACAGCCAAATTTATACTAAAAATATCAATATCTACAATACTGATTATAATGAGTATAAGAACTACGTTTTATAATGAGTGTAAAAATATTGATTTGGCATTGTGAATGTTGATACTCCCTCCGTCTAGGTGAGTAAGTCATCTTAGGTTGTGCACCGTGACCAAGGAGGAGGGGAAAACGAGAGACATTAATGTTTATTTTCTAATTAAATAGTATTGCATGCAATGAACTAACCACTGCATGTCATGTTTGATAGTCTCAGGTCATTAAAAGCATGCACACCCTCATCTCTTATTGGTTGATATGTTAAGAAACAAGAAACGAGGTAGAAGTTAATGCACCGCGCCTATGTGTTTTGGGATTATTTGGTTTTCGTAAGATGGCTTACACATCTAGCTATTAGAGTACCACTACCTCCCTTCTAGTTTAAAGGGCTCAACTCAAAAATTTCACCTACTCTTAGCAAGATAGTAGAGGCGGTGGAATAGTTTTTGAAGTCTGCAAAAGTACTCAACTAATGCTGTCGTTCTTCACAAAAAATGTGTTTACCAATGCATGCATGAACACTAGTTACTCTAACCCCCCTCTCTTCTTTAATTCTTTGCCACACCAGCATGTTTGCTATTCCCGTGTGCATGATACCAGCTAAGATACCACCATGATGGCCAGCCTTAATCATCGCATGCAATAATTTAGTGCACCTTGAAATATGAACATGTGTTCGGCGTGTATGTTTTTAATGACTTGAGACTATACCTAGCCCGGCATGCAAGATGACTTATTATGCACCGTTCCCCATACCTGCAAGAAGCCCGTTCGTCTCCAAATCTTTTCCCCTCCATGTGTGGAAACAATATGCATGCCAAACTCTCCTTCTCCCTCCGGCGGTCCCACCACTCCATCCCGTGTGAAAAAATCTGCATGCATGACTCTCCTCCCCCCACGCTCGTCCAATCCATTGTGACCAGCAATATTTCCACCCCTTCGCTCCCTCGTAATTTACTCCAACAAATATGCCCACATAGCTTTTACTTAACTTCAGGTGCATTGGGTCACTTACATATGGGCCCAGCAGTGTACTGGCCCACATGTCAGTGACGCAACTGGACCTGCAGTTAAGTCAGTGCAGCTCAGTCCATATCTTACGTAGGTGTGCCATTGCTCGCTATAAATACTGCGCCTCCCACGACATCTCTATCTCCTCCCCCTCACGTTCATGTTCATCGCTATCTCCTCCCCCTCCCTCTCACGTCGACCACCACGAGCCCCTCGCTGCACCGCGCGAACGGTCACGCGTCGCTGTTCCGTTTCTCGCAGCCACTACTTGAGGAGGACGCGTCGGTGTTCCGCTCCTCGCCTCTACGCGACGCGTCACCGTTCCGTTCCTCGCCGCCACTAGTCGAGGAGTTCGCGTCGGTGTTCCGCTCCTCGCCGCGATGCGACGCATCACCATTTCGTTCCTTGCCGCCACTAGTCGAGGAGGACGCGTCGGCGTTCCGCTCCTCGCTGCGACGCGTCGAGGTGGATGCGTTGGTGTTCCCAATCTCGCCAGCACACGCGTCGGAGGACGCGTCGGCTCCCCGCTACGAGGAGAATGCCGCCCCGCCCGCCGAGCCCCCCCGGCCTTGAGGAGCTTTGGAAAGAAATGGATGTCGCCTAGTGGGAGGCTTTGCCTCCAGCAGAGCGCGCCAAAATAGAGGCAGAGAAGAAGGCCGAGGAAGAGAAGCGCACCACGCAACAAGCTTTCTGGGAGATCTATGTCGCGTCCAAGAGAGTCAAGCAATTGGTTCTTTGGCAGAAGGCTCGTGCGAGGGTCATGAGGGTGGCGGAGGATGCCCGTGCCGATGCCCTGAGTGCAGTCGGGCCCAAGCGCCTCATCTACGCTTGGCGGTACGTGGACCGGGTGCACGCTTCTAGCCAGGAGGAGTACCTATTGGCGCCGGATCACCACACTGGTGAGATCACACTCGCCCGTCGGCAAGCCACCAATCAGCACCTCGCGAGTTGCGAGGCTGAGGAAGAGGCGTTGTGTCGGTGCGTTGGGAAACGGTCACGCACTAGGGCACTTGTGGCGCGCCGCAAGCGCTCCTGCGAGCGCCGTGGCTTTTAGGAGGAGTATAATTTTTGTTTCATAAGGCGATCTCATTAGTTTTGGGACACAAATGATAAATCCCGAACGCTCAGGAATTTTTAGCATCTTTAATTAAGTATGTAAAAGGTAAAGTTTGGAAACATGGTGTATTATTACGCATTTTGCAAGTACGTGCATATAGCACAAACTTTACTATATACTATCGGACTACACATCTCTCTTGATATATGCTTGCAGACTGTGCTACTCCCTCCGTCCAGGTCAATAAGTCATCTTTGGTTGTGCACGGTGACCAAGAAGGAGGGAAGACTTGTACACCTAGACGGAGGGAGTACTACTATTACTTATGTACGTGCAAATGCATGTTTTAACATTACGATGCGGTTTTTGTAAAAGTAGAAAAACAGCACTAGTCAAGCTTGTGAAACGATTCAATGCAAAAATGCTCGTTTGATTGTTTACTTTTAGCTTCCTTCTCTGTGGTTATTTCTCTGTCGTACTTTGTATGGAGCATCTCACTGGTTGGAAAGGCATGCAAATTCCCAAACCACTTCCTACACCCTGTATCGAATTTTTTGCCTAACAAGTTGTGCCGTGCAATTGGAATTCCAACTTGAGTACTACTACTAGTAGGAGTACCAGGGGCCAGTTCTTTTAGGCTTCTAGATTAGTAATCCCATAACTACTACCTCCGTCCTGGTTTATTGGTCCCCATTGTAGTCTGTGTCAAATTTTGATCATAAATTTAACTAATGAAATGTTAGTGCATGTCACATGCACTACTCCATCCGGCTAGGTGAGTAAGTCATCTTAGGCTGTGCACCGTGACCAAGGAGGAGGAGAAAACAAGAAAGGTTAATGATTATTTGCTAATTAATAGTATTGCATGCAATGAACTAACCACTGCATGTCGTGTTTGATATCTCAAGTCATTAAAAGCATGCACACTCTTTATCTCTTATTGGTTGATATGTCAAGAAACAAGAAATGAGGTAGAAGTTAATGCACCGCGCCTAAGTGTTTTGGGATTATTTGGTTTTCGTAAGATGACTTACACACCTAGATGCACCGCGCCTAAGTGTTTTGAGTAACATTTTATCAGTTAAATCTTTGGTCAAAATTTAGCACAAATTACAATGGTGAGGAATAAACCAGGACGGAGTAGTAGTTTAGAAGCCCAAATAAATGAGTGAGGCACCTTATTGTTACTCTCCACTGTAACTTGTCTTGTGGGAAAAGCTGGGGAAGCCGCCAAAAGAACTGGCCCTAGGAGTAGTAGCTAGGGATCGAGTGTGGGAGATGAACCGGAGAAAGTAAATGTAGAGAGATGAAATGCAAAAAAACGGAGGGATGTGATGGTTGCTTGTCCGTTTATTTTACCAGGCCATTTATTACTGGGAGTGGTTGGGTTTTGTGATATGACGGCTTTACTGCCGCTCCCCGAGCGGGGTGGGAGGTGAGACTCCCATGAAGCGCATTGAATTTGACTGAAGATCTAACTGACAAAATGTTAGTGCATGTCAACAAAAACTATATCGTTGGATTCGTATTTGAACATAGTTTTGAATGATATAATTTTAGGTGACATGCATCAGTATTTATCGTACTATATATAATGTTAGTTCAAATTTTTGGTCATACTAATCTATAGTAGTAAGGTGCCCGTGCGTTGCACCGAAGAGTGAAATGCATTGATCGGGGAGTTGTTTAATTTGACAAAGGATGTGGGGGTCATCTCATGTGTAACGGGTATCGATAGGTTTCTTCGGATATTATCTCATCTCTAGAGCTCACAAACATCCGGGTGAAATAGATAAAAAGGTATCATTTGCAAACAAAAGCGTTCAACTGTTCAACCTGCATCCAATACTTGTGAAGAAATAACACTTATTGTGCTTTGCAAGAAATGATCTTTAAGAATTAGTTTTTGAGTATCGATTGTTATACATGTTGGCTACAGATGACATGGCACTTTCTTATAGTCAACAGTTGGCTATACTATTAAGTAATATTAACCAGGCCCTTATACACCTAGATGGAGGGATTAAATCAGGATGACTAGCAAGGGGGCACAGGAGATGTAAGAAATGGTTCATCGTAAGTCTTTCACCAGTACTGTAGTAAAAATTCATACATGGAAGATTCTAGACTAAACCATAAACGGATACACTTTTATTCATGCACGATACTCCAATAGAGCAAGATCATGCATGGAAGTCTCCACATGCTTAGACAGCGGATTACATTGAGCGAAGACTAATGATCAACATTTAACTTGATAATGCGTATTTTTTTAGAAGAACAGGGAGGCTCCTCCCTGGTTCCATTATCAAATGAAACCCAAAGTGTCTTACATCAGCTCACTAAGAGGAGCAGTTCAAAGGAAGGACTGCGGCGAAAGCCACTCAAGTTTAACGACAAGCTTACAGAATCAAAAGCGGCAAAGACACGGACATTACAAGTTTAACACCAACAGTCGCGAGAGTGCGCTCCCTAGATTTCAACAGCGCCCGCCGAATGGAGCGCAGGAGGGAGTGGCTGTAGGGGACGTTGCGGTCGCCGAATGGAGTGCAGGAGTAGCACACAAAGCAGTAGATGGTGTCCTTACTAGTACTCCCTAGTCTCTATCTATCTACATCTATATATATCTATTCTTATAGAAAACCGAGTTGGTGATGATGGTATGCCTGCCATCTTGTAATATAGACCTTCCGATCTATATCTGACGGATAGAAAGCCAACTATGACAATTTTACAAAAGATACCCGCACCTCTCTCCACATTTACAGATAAGCCCTTACCTCGTGTTCCTCCCTATGTCTCTATCTCTACTACATTTTTTATAACACATCGAATAGTGATGCACCGTCCGCTGCACGCCCGGCTGAACACGCCTCCTCGCCTCCATCATCACCAACTAAGTCTTTTATAGGAGTAGGAGTAGAGAAAAAACCGAGTTGGTGATGACGGTGTGCCGTGCAATGCACGGGCATCTTGCTATTTTTTTGCATATAAGTCCAAACACCACATAGACACGGTCTTTGAGCATGGTTCGTAGTCGTTCCACGATCGGGCATTGAAGTTTGTAACTATTTTAGATTAGAATATACTACTCCTCCGGTGCTAGTAGTAGAGCAGAGTCCTACTCTACTACTCTACTCTAGCAAGCTAGGGCATAGTACTGTAGTAGGTACTATAGGGAGTACCAGTACTGTGATCACTCAAGAAAGTTGTTTGGCATCGATATGACCCTACGCTGCTGGTATGTGTCTCGTAAGTCAAGCGGCGTGCTGTAGTCATCATCACCTGTCCACTTCCCGCATCACATATTCGCTTCTCCATCTTTGTCCGCACATAATCTCGTCCGAGCTTCCATCCCCGCTAAGGCGCCTCCCCCCTTGTCCGAAACCCAAGAACTAACAATGGAAGAACCGAGCAGCGTCTGCCGAAAGAGTGGCTGGAATTCACTCCCCACAGAGGTAATCAAGCTCATTGTTTCGCATGTGGACAATCTCAGTACCATGCCGCTCGTCGCGTGCTTGTCGGGGATGTACCGTTTACTCAAAGCCCTCGGGCCGGAGCTTTTTAAGCCAGCTCCTTGCTTGCTGATGCCGCCTGATCTTCAGAAATGGCGTGTCACGCAGCATAACGATCGTAGGTGGCGAGCATCAACCCCCTTCACTACAATCCAATCCCCGTCAGCCTCAGCTACATTAACGGTATGTACTGGGTCGGCATGAACACGTCTTGGATGGTGCTCGTCGACGGTCGCGGTAGCTGGATGCTCGTGGAGGTCTACACCTGGCGATTGATCCCCCTTCCTCCGATTAAGACTGCACTGCTTTGGCACCGCGGCCCAGAATACTCGGAATCTTACAGTAGCCAACATGATACCAAGTTTGATTTGCTCAAGGTTGTATTCTGCCAAGTGCCCACAAGATCTGCGAATTATAAAGATTTCAGGCTAATTGTGTTCTTCAACTGCGGTCTCGCCTATCTGACAGGTCACTGCGGTAAGTGGATAAATCTGCACGTCCATCGCAGGATCATACATCCTCCATGGTTCTCTAATGCCATTGAACACAAGGGCTTCATTTACGTTGTCGACTCCTTCTATGGATGGACGTATTGCTGGCCTACTCCAGTCATCGCTACAAATGGCTGTTACAACAGTATGTTACTTTCCTATGATATCATGATGGCTTGCTTATATTACTGTCAACATTTACTGAAAAAATATTCATGCTCATAACATGCTGTTCTTAAGATTGACTAAATCAAGAGCCCTTTTTTATTTGACTCCAACTTGGTATGATGTTGTAGGCCGCCTGGTGTCCCTACCCTTCCTAATCCTAGAACCTTTCAAAGAAAAGCGGCATGGCAGTTGCAGGTGGTTCCTGGCTCGATCAGACGACGGCGAAAGATTGATGATCGTTCGCACGTACCGGACATGTTGTTTTGCGGAATACAATCACAGTCACTGCAAGGTCTTTGAGCAGGATCCCAGCTTCTCTGGGCCTTCAGGAATTTTTGACTGGAGGCTGGTAAGTAGCCTTGGTACACGCTCTCTGTTTGTCGGACTGAATTATCCGATTAACCAGGAGATAACCGACGACAAGGATCATGATGGCAGCGCGGTTTCGTTCATCAGGCAAAACTGTGTGTACATAGCGTACCATGCGTCTCTGCATGCACCATACCCTGATATGTGCCGCCATGCTCTGCAGCCCAAAGTAGGAGAGAGGGTCGCAAGTATCATACTTCGACCTGCTGGCTGGAGTTTCCCCCGTCAGGCACCCATCTGGTTCAAGCCGTCAGCCAATCTCCACAGCTTAATAAATGTAACATCTAACTGAGCTGGTTAGTTAGATGCGTACACTTGGTGTAGTAGGATCTTTATTTAGTTTGATGCATATGCTTGTTCTTTTTTGTTAGCCCTTTTGTAATGATGGCTGATGTTTGGTTTGGAAGAGAGAGCTGCGCCTTCACTCTTCTGGCCTGCTTACTGCTTCTGTTGCACCCCCAGCCCTGGTTGCTTCTGCTATTGTTTTCAATGTACAATCAGTAGTATATTTCGTCTATTGGTTGAATAAATGTGTTGTTAGAATGACAAACACAATGTTTTGGAAGTCGTTGCACGGTTCGATCCTTTAGTGCCCCGTACCGTACGTAGCTCATACTATTTTTCGTACGGAACACATTTTCCACTTGTTGATAACATGCAGCCCACTGATGAAGGCCCAATAGAGAAGCCCATAATTAACTGGAAGGGAGGCTCTCACATGAATCCGGCCCAGGTACATGCTCATGGTCCCCTAAACATAAATAAGTAAATAAATAAATAAAGCTAAATGCTCATGCACCAATTCTTTGGGAAAATAGGTAGCACAGTATTTCTTTTTGAAGAATACCCAAGCTAGGCCTATTTGTTTTCTCCGAATTACTGGGCTGCAAATCTTTCAAGACGAGGAGGGATGCATTCCGTCCTGGGCAAAGAGTATGGTTAATGTCTGTTAAAAGTAATATCAAAAGGGGTTGATAATTCCAAAAAAAGTATAGCAAATGGGATATTAGTTTTTTTTTGAATTTTGTTCTTCATTGATATCTTATACGTATTTCATTGGATTTAACATGACATAGTACTAATTTATTTTTAAATTTGTTTTAGTATGGCTATTTATTTTTGGATTAAGAGTATTTCGTTCCCCAGCAAAAATTTCCCACATATTTAGTTAATTTTTTGACCCTGGTACTGACCAGAAAATGGCCGGCAATTCTAAAAATGGAAAACGGGCGGCTGACTTATTTACGCAAGGCTTTGTCAGTGAACACACGATTCTAGCTGCCATGCTTCTTCAATAGCTGATCTTCCTGCTCCAGCCGCCTAAACTAGCGCCGGTGGGACTGCCTGCTCCCTCCTCTTGTGGCCCGCTGTGATGCCGCGTAGGCTTCCCCGGCCCACCCTACTCCCTCCGCTGGCCTGGCCGCACGCAATCAACTGCCTCCTTATTACGTGAAAAAAATGATTCCTCCCACTGACATCTGGGGCGCACCGGTTGAGAGGCTGACCTGTGGGCCTACTACGTTGACGCGTACGCAGGGCTTGTCAACTTAGTCAACAAACGATTCTAGCAGCAGTAACCGTTGGATTTGAATCGAACGGTCCTGCTGCTTCTTCAATCGCTGCTCTTCTTGCACCAGCCGCCCAAACCAGCGCCGGGGAGACCGCCTGCTCGTGCCTCCAGTGGCCGTTTGTGCTGCCATTGAGGCCTCATCGCCCCCTACTACTCCCACCGCTAGCCAGGCCCTGCGGCGACGGCAGCCTCACACCGCAGCTGAACCAGTGAACCCTCGTACTCCTCTCCGCGTGGGCATCCACTATCGCGTCTTCCCCGGCTCCGCGTCGTCCCCTTCCTAGGCCTCGTCGTCATCCACCGCCTTGGTGCTCTCAGCGTGGCGTGGTCAATGTGGTCAACGACATTCCATCGGAAGAGTACTGTACATGGAGAGGCTGACAACTGGGTCCACGGCCACAGCCCAGTTTTTTTTATTTGCCAAGTAAGTTGTTTTGTCAGGCCTGTTGGGCTGCAAATCTTTCAAGACGAGGAGAGCTTTCATTCGGCTGGCCAAGAAAATGGCCCATCAGTAATGAGAAATGGGTTGTACATTTTTAAAACACATCAAACCGGCAATTAGTTTCAAATATCTTTTTTTCATTTCGAGATTTTAAATTACATTAATTTTTATGCGTGGAGAATTTGTTGGATTTTATATTGATATACATTTATTTTTAAAATCAGTTTGAATGTGAGTCGAAATTTCGGGATTAAAAACAGTTCGGACCACACCGAAATATGCAAAATTTCGTATAAGTTTTTAACTGTGGCCACAATATGGGCTGTAATGCTAACAAAAAGAATATGGGCTCCAAAAAAAACCTTATGAATTAGCAAATGGGCTGTAAATTATTAAAAATAATGGCAGATGGACTGTATGCTGTTTTCCACAGATTTGAGGCCATCCAACGGTCGTCATGCTTCTTCAATCTCTGCTCTTCCTGCTCTAGCCGCTCAAACAAGCGCCGACGAGACTGCCTACTCCCTCCTCCCCGCGGCCGGCTCTAACAGCTCGAACCCACCAGCTATATCTTCATACGCAAGGAAGTGCCTCCTTATTACGCACAAAAAAATGAATACTCCCCCTGTTAGCTAGGACCCAGTATAGTGGCAGGCTGACTTGTGGGCCTACTAAGTTGACGGGGGCGGAGGGCTTTGTCAACTTAGTCAATATGCACGATTCTAGCTCCAGTAACCGTACGATGTCCATCCAACGGTCGTAGTGCTTCTTGAACCTCTGGTCTTCTTGCTCCAGCCGCCCAAACCAGTGTCGGTCGTGCCTTGTGCTCCTGCCTCCCGTGGCCGTCTACGATGCGGCGGAGGCCTCACCACCCCCTACTAATCCCACCGCTGGCCAGGCCATCCCTCTACTCACCCACACCCCCTGTTATTCTGCGGCAACGACAACCTCACACCGCAGCGAACCAGTGAACCCTCATACTCCTCTACGCGTGGGCATCCACTGCCGCGTCTTCCTCGGCTCCGTGTTGTCCCCTTCCTAGGCCTCGCCGTCGTCCACCGCCCTGGTGCTCTTCGCGCAGTGTGGTCATCATGGTCAAGGAACGGCTTCCATCGGACGTGGACTGTACATGGAGAGGCTGACAGCTGGGTCCACGACCGCAGCAAGGAAGTGCCTCCTTATTACGCGCAAAATAATTATTCCTCCACCTGACAGCGGGGACCCACTGGACGGGCCACCATATTTTGCGAAAAAACATTTCCTCCCTAACTACTGGGACCCACCAGCTACACCTTCGCATGCAAGGAAGTGCGTCCGAGCAAAAAAAACGATTCGCCCCCCTGACTGCTGGGACCGACCAGCTACATCTTCGCACGCAAGGAAGTGCGTTCGGAAAAAAAACCATTCGCCCCCCTGACTGCTGGGACCCACCAACTACATCTTCACACGTAAGGAAGTGCGTCTGGGCAAAAAAAAAATGATTCGCCCCCCTTACTGCTGGGACCCACCAGCTACATCTTCGCACGCAAGGAAGTGCCTGACAGTCGGGACCCACGTGGTCGAAGCGTACGTAGCATTGTCATTATGGTCACGAATGTGTACGTACATATATACTGGTGGATGTAGAGGCGCGCACGTGTCGTAGTAGAGGCGCGCACGTAGCATGTACACGTACGTACAACAGCCAGTGTGCAAGAAAGAAAATATGGCCATGTATGTGTACATACAGGCGGGTCCTGTTCATCGGGAGGGGTGTGGCGTACCGCAAAACGGACGAACCGGACTTGTGTTGGAGCGCTACGGTCGAAACGGGGGTCCTGTTCATCGGGAGGAGTGTGGCATACCGCAAAATGGGACTCCACGGGATACTGTTCATCTCCACCGTCGACCTCCTCCAGCCTCCACGGGCTACCGTCGACCTCCTCCAGCCTCCACGGGCTCCTGTTCATCTAGCCTCCACCGCGCGCCACTCCACCG
>NC_041391.1:587993305-588050864 GCF_002162155.2 Triticum dicoccoides | reverse complement strand
CAATCGATTAGCTTCAGTTAGCAGCAGTAGCGAAGGAATCGCTCCATCGGGTTCAGTTAACAGCCATCGATCGATCGCTCGGGTTCAGTAACGCGTAGCCTGCAGTGCAATCGCTCGGGTTCAGTTAGAGCCCAACGCCTCGCTCCGGTTTAGTTAGAGCCAACGCCTCGCACACACGTGCGTACGTGTACGACAGAAGCGCGGATCTCTCGGCCCCCAACCTCCCACCGTAACTGGCAACTGCCCAAAATTTTCCTCCCCCTCGCTTCTACCACGGTTTTTTCCGTCATGGACGGCCCAAAGAATGTCATGCAGCTGCGTCTCCGGCCCGCCCAGGACGAAAAGCCCATTTTCTGTCATGATTTTTTGTCATAGAAGTAGGAGCCCGCCACATCTATGATGATACCGGGTTTTGTCAAAATTATCGTCATAGAAGTGTCATATGTATGACAGAAAAAAATTCGTTCGGCCCAATATGTCACGGATGTGTCTTTTTTTGTAGTGCATTAATGCTGCACTCCTCGGCTTTTGTACCTAAATAATGGTAGTCTCCACATGTCGAACGAATGCGAGAAGCTGGGGCGTTTTTACATTTGCCACCCTGACCTCGTAAGTAAATTGTCTATTAAAGAGACGGGGATCCTCAGATCCAAAATTACACCATCTTCCCCAAGCGAGGATCCATCAGAGCGCGCCCGTAAAAGCCATCCCATCATGGCCGGTCACCACAGCTCCTCCTCTCACTCCCATAGAGCTAAGCCAAGCGATTGGGTGAAGTGCGCCGTATCCCACGGCTGGTTGGTGGAGTTGCAGACCCAGGGGTTTCTCTCGCCTTCATATCTTGTCCCTGTCTGAGCCGGACTAGCCACTCATGATGGCGGGGAGCAAGCAGAGAGTTTCCCCAACCCATCTAGGGGGGAGCGAGTATGCCTTGTCCCTTACTTGCTGAGGGGACTTGGATTCCCAATCCATACATTCCTCCGCAGGCTCCTGGAGTATTACGGCCTCCAGCTGCATAACTTTACTCCTGCCTCCATACTGTACATCACAGGTTATGTCGCCCTTTGCGAGCTATTTCTGGGCTGCGAAGCTCATTTCGAGCTATGGAAGAGGTTGTTCTGCCTCGTCCCTCGCAATCAGGAGGGATCAATATATCAAGTGGGCGGAGCCGAAATATGGCGCATCACCGAGACCGGATACTTGTTCGACACTCCGAAGAAGACATCCAAAGATTGGCCCTCGGAGTGGTTTTATATAGAGGATGTCCCCCTTTCGGACCTTGTCCGGGTGGGTCTTCCTGAGTTTAATAATGCCCCATTGAAGAAACGCCACAGCTGGCGTCCCCGAAGCCCGTAGGAGGAAGATAACATAGAGGTCCTTTATCTGCTGGGCAGGATAAAAATGCTGGCCAAATCTGGATTGACAATAATCGAGGTTATGTCAATATGCATAATGCGGGGGGTGCAGCCACTCCAGTATCGGGGGCATCCCATGTGGCACTTCAATGGAGAAGACGATGCCACCCACTGCGGTCGAAAAGGTCCAGACTCCGCCACCGCCCTGGCAAAAATATTGTCCGATTTGTATAAAGGAGAAGAAGTGGAGTTCATCCGCATTAAACCACGGGACGGATTTTCCATGTACAACCCCCCTAGCTGGGTGAGCTGCTACCTCTCACTCAACTCTATTCATTCCCGTAGTCTTTCATCACAAATATTTACCTTGCTAGTTCATAGCAGGAGCTGCGAAAAGCTGTAAGGGAGATCCACAGCCCGCCTCCATAGCTAGAGGATCACAATCGGCCCCTCGACCCTGGATTTGAAGAAGATCCGGACATATCTGTGGAGCTTGTCAACCGGGTGTTTTACCAGGCAAGATGTGATGGCGCCTTGGTGGCCATCATCGCCGACTATCCTGGCCTACTCCCTGCATCGTATGTAAGTAAAACCGGAGTCCTAACTTCCGAGAAGGATCCCTTCGTTACGCCTTACCTAACGCACATATATTGCAATTTATAGGGAAGGCCATCGGGGCGCCGTGCCGAACCCATGGCGACTCACCAACAAAGGGCACCCAAGCCGGGTAGGCTTAAAAGGAAGGCGGTCAGGACAGAGACACCGTCGCAAAGGTATGATTTAAAACCTCCTCCGTGATTATAGTCTTTGAAATGTAACAGTGTCCATTGTGCCCTGGCAGAAAAGGTACTCGCAGGACTGTGTCCGGAGATCCTGTCGGCCACGCCTCCACCAGTCGGACTCTAGAACCGGCCTCAAGGGTGGAGGCTAACATGGGGACAACGCTGGAAGGTCCTCCTACAGAGGATGCGGATAGAATCGCCGCTACGAATTCCAAAGTGGAGAGCACCATGAATCACCGGCGTCGACGGGCCCTACTCCGTGATGCTAATTTCTCCGAAGAGGTGTTCAATGCCTTCAACTTGGGAGACGCGTACATCCGAGCTGCGCAAGGTGGGGTTGCTAGAGCCACATGCCAGTATTTAAAGGATATACAAGTAAGAAAAAATCTGATAATTATGTATATCAGTAGCCCCTGAGACTTGAAATAGTTGGCACAACTGATTTAAGGATCACTGTGTGAATAGGTTCTTACAGAGAAGAACATGCACCCATTTATCTCAAAAGATGGAGGAGTGCAAAGCCCACCTAAGGGCCGCAGTTGCTGAAATAGAGGAATCCAAGAAGGCCTCATCTGGTAATACTTGCCTCGATCAAAGAGAATTTAATTACGTGTACTAGTTAGTATTCGGCATGCTTGCAAATCTAACAATAGATTCTTCTGACAATCCTGGAGTGAATCCGGAGAGTGTACAAGAGGATGAGCAACAAGATCAACGACAGCTAGAGGCTGGCAAGCGCGTGCTTACACGGGTTAGGCGAGAGAGAAACAATCTCTAAGATGCCAATACCCGGCTGGGCATTGAATTGGAAGATGTTCAGGCCCAGCTTGCTGACTCCGTCAAGGAGAATAAGAGGCTTCGACGCGGCATTTTTAGTAAGTGCTCAAACGAACCTTTATACAGTTTGGTGAAGAAACGGGTTAACAAAGTTATGTCTGTAGGTATGCTGACAGGCAGTCCTAAAGAGGAGATGCCCGGATTCACAGGCGATCTTCTGCAAGTTCACAACTGCACAAACAAGTTCGGCAGGTGATGCAGGGTATTGCCCAGGCCTTGTGGCCGTCCGCCTCACTGCCAGGAAGCATGGGGGAACTTGTAGAGCTGCTCAAGGGAGCATGGCAGCACTTCCGACTATGGAAGATATCGGCCTGCCGACAAGGTGCGAGGGAAGCCTGGGCCATGGTAAAGACACGGTTCACCAAGGTTAGCCAGTCTAAGTGACAATGTACTTCAATGGACGTATTTTGTCCCTAGCCGGATTGTAAATCATTTGTCATGGCAGACCTTTTCGCTTTAGCCTCTGGACCCGACAGTTCAAAGTGTATCTGAATACCCGCTCAGTTATGTAAACCGGGGTACGCGTGGAAACCAGGCATAGGGGTCATAAGTTCTTGAACAGACAAGTACCCAACTAGATATGTTATATTACATGGATAGTATAAAACATCTTCCAGAGAGAATAGTTCCGTTAAGGGTTCCTTTCCCTGGGTACACATGCATTAATGTGCATGTCCGAACTGCGAATCGAGACGCAGGATACAGAACATCTGGGGATTTATATTGTAATAGGTAAAAAACATCTTTTGTTCACCGACCGAATATTCCCTTAAGAACACTAGCTTTCGGCTTCACCCAGTCTGAGGTACACATCCGGCTGACCGGGCAGTAGCAATCGTAGAGGTGCTCCCCTTATGCCCTAGACGAACTAACGGGAATGTAGGGCATAAACACAGGAGCCAGGCAACCCAGCATGGCCAAAACTTAAGTCATATCAATACATATAATGGCGAAGAAAAGGTACATATGGAAAAGTTACACATATGCAGTGGGCATGAAGCCCGGAAGATAATTATATCACGCTTCTGTATAAGAAGCCCCCAGGTATGGTTAGCGCGCACAGCGCATAAAAATTGTGTAGTCGAGTCAAGTCACACTTGAAGCTTTATAGGGCTATATATAAAAAAAGAAAGAAAGAAAAAGAGAGAGGATATAATTTTAAAAGGCGGAGATAAGGAGACGAACATAGAGTTCGGCGCAAGGCGTAGAATCTTCGGAGTCTGGCCGTGTTCCATGGGTTCCGCTCGAGTCGATTATCTGATGCATCACGCAGGCGGTATGCTTCTCCGGTGAGAACTTTATCAATGATGAAGGGGCCCTCCCACTTGGGCTTGAGCTTGTCCTTTTTCTTCTCCGGTAGGCGTAGAACGAGTTCACCAATGTTATAAGTTTTGGCTCGTACTTCTCTGCTTTGATACCTTCGAGCCTGTTGCTGATAGAATGCGGAACGGGATTTTGCAACATCGCGCTCCTCCTCCAGGGCATCTAGGCTGTCCTGCCGATCAAGCTCGACTTCTCTCTCTTCGTACATGCGCACCCTAGGTGAGTCATGAATAATATCACAGGGCAATACCACCTCTGCGCCGTGCACCATGAAGAATGGTGTGTATCCGGTAGTGCGATTCAGCATGGTCCGCAGTCCCCATAGTACGGATTCGAGCTCCTCGACCCAGTACGTATCTGACTCCTTCAAGAATCGCACTAGTCTGGGTTTAATTCCGCTCATAATAAGACCATTTGCTCGTTCGACTTGACCGTTTGTTTGGGGGTGATAGGCAGAGGCGTAATCAAGCTTAATGCCCATGTTGCCGCACCAAGTTTTCACCTCGTTGACTGTGAAGTTTGAGCCATTATCGGTGATGATGCTATGGGGGACACCATAACGGTGTACAACCCCTGATATGAAGTCTATCACTGGTTCGGATTCGGCCGTTTTAACAGGTTTGGCCTCTATCCATTTGGTGAACTTATCCACCATGACCAATAAGTATTTTTTCTTATGGCTTCCTCCTTTAAGGGGTCCGACCATATCGAGCCCCTAGACCGCGAAGGGCCAGGTTATGGGGATTGTTTGGAGAGCGATAGGGGGCATATGGCTTTGGTTTGCGAAAAGCTGGCAACCGATGCAACGTTGGACGAGGTCCCGTGCGTCTGCTCGGGCTGTCGGCCAGTAGAAACCTGTACGGAAGGCCTTGCTTACAAGGGCTCGAGCTGCGGCGTGGTGGCCGCCGAGTCCAGCGTGAATTTCGGCCAAGAGCTGCCGCCCTTCCTCTTCGGAGATGCATCTTTGGATTACTCCGGTAGTGCTTTTCTTATAGAGCTCTCCCTCGTGGACCTTGTAGGCTTTAGACCGCCGCACAATGCAACGTGCCTCATTTTGGTCCTCGGGGAGTTCTTGCCTAGGTAGGTAGGCTAAGAAGGGTTCGGTCCACAGGGCAATGACAGCCATGATTACATGGGCCGAAGGCGTTATTTCGGTGGCGGAGCCTCCGATTATGTCAGTGTGTTCGGTATCTGGGGCTGTGGTCGGATCCGGACTAGTATTGCCAATCTCCCCTTGGCACACCAAGGATGGCTTGAACAGCCTTTCCACGGAGATATTGGGTGGGACGGGGTTGCGCTTAGCGCCGATGCGGGCGAGGATATCCGCCGCTTGATTGTTTTCTCGGACCACATGATGGAATTCGAGCCCCTCGAACCGAGCTGACATCTTGAGGACGACATTGTGGTAAGGCGCCATTTTCGGGTCCTTGGCATCAAAGTCTCCATTTATTTGAGATATTGCGAGGTTCGAATCCCCATGCACTTCTAGGCGTTGAATGCCCATGGAGACTGCCATCCGAAGACCATGCAACAGAGCCTCGTATTCGGCTGCATTGTTGGAGTCTGTGTATAGTATTTGGAGTACGTATTGGACTATATCTCCGGTGGGGGATGTCAGGACAACGCCCGCTCCCAGACCAGCCAGCATCTTAGAGTCATCAAAGTGCTTGATCCAATTGGAGTATGCGCCGTACTCTTTAGGAAGTTTGGCTTCTGTCCATTCAGCGACGAAGTCGGACAGTACTTGCAACTTAATGGCTCGCCGTGGTTTATATATGATGTCGAATGGGAGGAGCTCGATGGCCCACTTAGCAATCCGTCCCATGGCATCGCGGTTATTTATTATATCACTGAGTGGTACTTCGAAGGCCACCGTGATCGAACACTCTTGAATGTAGTGTCGTAGTTTCTGGGATGCCATGAAGACCGCGTATGCTATCTTTTGATAATGTGGGTACCATGACTTGCATGGTGTGAGGACCATGGATTCGTAGTATACCGGCTTTTGAAGTGGGAACTTATGTCCATCCTACTCTCGTTCGACGACGAGCACTGGGCTTACAACTTGGTGTGTTGCGGCTATGTATAGCAGCATGGGTTCGCCGATGTTTGGTGCGGCCAGGATTGGGTTGCTGGCCAAGAGGGCCTTTATTTCTTCAAATCCGTCCATGGCTGCATCCGTCCACACGAAGTGTTTGGTGCGTCGAAGAAGGCGACAGAGAGGCAGTGCCTTTTCTCCCAATTGGGAGATAAAGCGGCTTAAGGCAGCCACGCATCCCGTTAATTTCTGGATTTGCTTAAGGTCTGTTGGGGTAGCCAACTGTGACAAAGCTCGGATTTTGGCCGGATTTGCTTCAATTCCTCTATTGGAAATGATGAAACCCAGGAGTTTTCCGGTAGGGACGCCGAAAACGCTTTTTTCTGGATTGAGCTTCATGTCATATGTTCGGAGATTGTCGAACGTGAGCCTCAGGTCGTCTATCAAATATTCGATGTGTCTGGTCTAGATGACCATGTCGTCTACGTATGCCTCAACTGTTTTGCCGATTTGTTTTTCCAGGCATGTCTGAATCGCGCGTTGATAGGTTGCTCCGGCATTTTTGAGCCCGAAAGGCATGGTATTGAAACAGAAGGAGACGTATGGAGCGATGAATGTCGTTGCGGCTTGATCGGACTCCGCCATCTTGATTTGATGGTATCCGGAGTATGCATCGAGGAAGCACAGTGAATCGTGTCCTGCGGTGGCGTTGATTATTTGATCGGTGTGGGGGGGGGGGGAAGGGATCCTTGGGGCAAGCCTTATTAAGGTCCTTGAAATCGACACATAGGCGCCAGGATTTGTCCTTCTTTGGTACCATCACCAAGTTTGCTAGCCAGTCCGGGTGTTTTATTTCTCTGATGAATCCAGCTTCGAGTAACTTGGCTAGATCCTCTCCCATGGCTTGTCGTTTAGGTTCGGAAAAACGCCAAAGAGTCTTCTTGACCGGCTTGTATCCCTTCAATATGTTTAGGCTATGCTCGGCCAGCTAGCGTGGGATACCTGGCATGTCTGAAGGGTGCCAGGCGAAGATGTCCCCATTCTCGCGCAAGAACGCCCGCAGTGCAGTGTCTATCGTGGGGTACAGCTGTGCCCCGATGGATGATGTTTTTGTAGAGTCCGTTGGGTGGACTTGGAATTAGACTATCTCGTCCATTTGTTTGAAAGAGGTGGACTTGGATCGTTTGTCGAGTACCACGTCGTCCCTGTCTATTGTGGAGTGCAGCGCAATTAGTTCTTCGGCCGCAAGGGCTTTGGATAATGCTTCAAGGGCCAGGGTGGAGGTTTTATTTTCAGCGTGGAGTGCTACATCCGAATCACTGGCTAGCGTGATGATTCCATTGGGCCCGGGCATCTTGAGCTTCATGTACCCGTAATGGGGTATAGCTTGGAAGCTTGTGAAAGCGTCCCGCCCTAAAAGGGTGTGGTATCCGCTACTGAACGGGACCACTTGGAATGTTATTTCTTCGGACCTGTAATTTTACGGCGTGTCGAATACCACATCGAGTGTGATTTTTCCCGCACATCGTGCCTCTCGACTAGGGATAATTCCTATGAAGGCCGTGCTGCTTTGCTCAATGCGGCTCCTAGGGATAATTCCTCTTAAGGTCGTGCTGCTTTGCTCAATGTGGCTCCTGTCTATTTCCATTTTGTTGAGAGTTTCCTCGTAGATGAGGTTTAATCCATTGCCACCGTCCATGAGCACATTAGTAAGCCGGAAGTCGTCCACAATTGGACTAAGGACCAAAGCGGCTGGTGCTCGGACTATTTGGAATTGAGGTTCGTCACTGGCATTAAATGTTATAGCCATGTTGTTGCATGGATTTATTGCTGCAACGTGGCAGACTTCAGCGAGGCTGCGGAGTGCTCTCTTGCGCCTGTTATTTGAGGCGAAAGTCTCGAAGGCTGTCAAAATTGTATTGTTGTTTTCCGCGGGGTGATGCTCTACAGCATTGTTATCGAGGAGATCCTCGCCGCTCTTGGCCACCTGCTGAAGTATCCAACATGCTCTAAGGCTATGTGTTGGTATGGTATCCGGTGTGGTATGAATTTTGCACGGCCCATTGAGCCATCCCTCCAATACGGTCCCACGCCCTGTAGTGGGCTTTGGTTTCTTTGTAATTGAATCGGGTGACTTGAGAGAGTGCACCCTTTTAGTTCGGACGGAGGGTTTTGTGAGAGCCGGAGGATCCCAGAATTTTGCTTGGGTTTTCCAGGCGCTTTCCATTGCACAGTACTTCTTACTATGGCCGCCAAGTCAGCAAAGTGTGCTATGTCACGATGGCTTATGCCATTGAGGATTCCCTTGTCCGTGCAATTTTTGCAAAATAATGAGATTGCGTCTTCCTCGCGATAGTCCTTGACCTTGCTCATTACAAGGAGGAATCTGGCCCAAAAGTGATGCACTATCTCTTGGGATTGTTGTCTAATGTGGGAAATATCACTTGTATCTGGGTGGGTGGGTGGATTCAAGTCCAAACCTTGACCCGATATAAGACCCAGAGGAACTTCCGAGCTTGGCAGTTCGGGTTCCGGGATGTTGCCCAATTTTTCTGGTCCGCTGCCCGATTCTAAGTTCAGGGTTTGGGTCATGTCCTCCTGCAAACGGGTATCCGGCTCAAAGAGCTCGGGAATTCGGACATAGTTTGTCCTCGGAATAGAGGAAGAATCGCCGCTGACGTGGAGGCTGTTTTTGACGACCCGAGAAGTCATCGTCGGCGCGGCCGCTGAACGGGCAGTCATAACGAAGCCGCCTAGTCGGATGGTTTGGCCTGAAGCCAGGGCTCCCCAGAGGTGATGTTGTCCTTGATAATAAGGCAATCCATCAAACCTTTTTCAACGTCACGGTGGAACTCTCAATGAAAGCACCAATGTCGGTGTCAAAACCGGCGGATCTCGGGTAGGGGGTCCCGAACTGTGTGTCTAAGGCTAATGGTAACAGAAGACGAGGGACACAATGTTTACCCAGGTTCGGGCCCTCTCTATGGAGGTAATACCCTACTTCCTGCTTGATTGATCTTGATGATATGAGTATTACAAGAGTTGATCTACCACGAGATCGTAGAGGCTAAACCCTAGAAGCTAGCCTATGATTATGATTGTTGTTGTCCTACGGACTAAACCCTCTAGTTTATATAGACACCGGAGGGGGCTAGGGTTACACAGAGTCGGTTACAGAGAAGGAGATCTACACATCCGAATTTCCAAGCTTGCCTTCCACACAAAGGAGAGTCCCACCCGGACACGGGACGAAGTCTTCAATCTTCTATCTTCATTGTCCAACAGTCTGGCATAAGCATATAGTCCGGCTGTCCGAGGACTCCCTAATCCAGGACTCCCTCAGACATGCACAAGATCCCATCTATGCCCACCAACATCGAGTGGTGTGATGCCTCGTCCTCTAAGGTAGGTATTGGGTCATGGCAAGGTTGTCATTTCTCATGATCTCACGATCGAGAAAGTCATGGTTGTTGAGTCCCTTGCATACAATCTCCTTTCTGTTTGTCAACTTGCACTAAAGGGCTTTGCCACATTCTTTGATATTGATATCGTGGCCCTCTTGTGGAGCAAGATTCTTAAAGTAGCCTTTGTTGGGCATGTCGAGAACGGTCTTTATGTTATTAACTTTTCGGAGCAACCCACTAAGACCGCGACATGCCTAATGGCTAAAGTTGATGTGGGGTGGCTTTGGCATCACCGTTTAGCCCACGTCAATATGAGATCTGTGCAAAGTCTTCTCAAGGGGGACCATGTCCATGGACTAACAAATGTTAGTTTTGTCAAAGATCGTGCTTCCGGTGCTTGTATCAACCGAAAGTTACATGAGAGGGCTCACCCTCCCATGACTATCATCTACTAGAAGAAACCCTTGGAGCTCCTTCACATGGATCTCTTTGGGCCTCCATCCTTTGATAGTCTTGGGGGTAGGAAATATTGCTTGGTGATTGTTCATGATTACTCAAGGTACAATTGGGTGTATTTCTTCAAGAGGAAGAGCGAAACCCAACAAACTGTCATCGACTTTGCAAATGAAGCTCAACGTCAACACGATGCAAAGATCTTGACAATAAGAAGTGACAACGGCACCGAGTTCAAGAACTACACCTTGGATGAGTTTCTTAGTGATGAGGGGATCAAGCATCAATATTCTGCACCATACACCCCTCAACAAAATGGTGTCGCGGAGAGGAAGAATCAGACGTTGATGGATGCGGCAAGGACCATGATGGCAGAGTTCAAGTCTCCTTACAACTTTTGGGCCGAAGCCATGAACACCACATGTCATGCATCCAATCGGTTCTATCTCCGCAAAGGCTCTAACAAGACTCCTGATGAAATACTCACCGGTAACAAGCCCAACCTCAAGTACTTCTAGGTGTTCGGGTGTAAGTGTTTCATTCTCAAGAAAGGTGACCGTTTGTCTAAATTAGAGGCTAGAGCTCATGAGAACATATTAGTTGGTTATGCTACAAACTCTCATGCTTACCGTGTCCTCAACAAGTCCACGGGACTCATTGAGGAGACGTGTAACATGGAGTTTGACGAGAATAACGGATCCCAAGTGGAGCAAAGTGGTACTTGTGATGTAGGTGATGAAATTCCTCCCCAAGCCATAAGAAGAATGGGTGTTGGTCATATCCTACCCATTGAGGAACCCCTTCTGGCTGACGGAGAAGGACAATGCTCCACTCAAGTGGAACCATCACCGACCCAAGACCCACACGCTTCCGAACAACAAAGTGAAGGCCCTCAACCACGTGAACAAGATCAAGGACAAGATCAACCTCAAGATGGTGGTGAACCACCAAGTGATGCCCAAGGTCAAATTCTCCCTTTTGAGCAAGTTCAAGATCAAGAGCAAGCTCAAGATCAAGAACAAGCTCAAGAGGGCGCTCAAGATGATCAAGTTTCCGCTCCTCTTTTCACACCCGAGGAGGAATTAGAGTGTCGTGTCGTGAAGATTTCTTCTAAACTCACAACCAAAGGTCGTCTCATGGAGAATGTGGTTCGAAGCCTAAGAAAGGGGGTAAGCACTCGTAGACAATTAGCAAACTATTGTGATCATTGAGGGAGTTCTGGATAAGGGGGTATCCGGACAACCGGACTATATACTTTGGCCGGACTATTGGACTATGAAGATACAAGATTCAAGACTTCGTCCCATGTCCAGATGGGACTCTCCTTTGCATGGAAGGCAAGCTTGACGATGCGGATGTTAGATCTCCTTCTCTATAAGCCAACTATGTGTAACCCTAGCCTCCTCCGGTGTCTATATAAACCGGAGGGTTTAGTCCGTGGGACAACAACAATCATAATCATAGGCTAGCTCCTAGGGTTTAGCCTCTATGATCTCATGGTAGATCAACTCTTGTAATACTCATATCCTCAAGATCAATCAAGCAGGAAGTAGGGTATTACTTCCATCAAGAGGGCCCGAACCTGGGTAAAACATCGTGTCCCCTGCCTCCTGTTACCATTAGCCTTAGACGCACAGTTCGGGACCCCCTACCCGAGATCCGCCGGTTTTGACACCGACATTGGAGCTTTCATTGAGAGTTCCTCTGTGTCGTCACTGTAAGGCTCGATGGCTCCTTCAATCATCAACAATAACACGGTTCAGGGTGAGACTTTTCTCCCCGGATAGATCTTTGTGTTCGGCGGCTTCGCACTGCGGGCCAATTCGGTTGGCCATCGGGAGCAGATCGGCAGCTACCCCCTGGCCATCAGGTCAGGTTTGGAAACTTGAATTACACAGCCAACAACCGCGGAGACTTGATCTTCAACAGATTCGGGCCTATGTCAGGAGCGTTGAACGGTCGTGACGAGCATGACTTAGATCTGCTGTCGGACAGTATTCGGGATATCGCACCTACAGCAGCCCCGGACCTAAATCCGGGGCAGATCGCGTCGTCCGAGGACGGGCGGATGGACCCCGCCATGGAGGCCGCATACACATCGGTGTTGGAGACGAACACAGACTCCACCTCTAAGGAAATCTGTGTCGCCGGACCCCCGGACTCGTTTTCGGCCTTGGGTTCCGAACCGCGTGCGTCCGTGCCCGTCAAAACCAATCGGGCACCGATCATGGAGTTCACCGCCGCGGATATCTTTCAGTGCTCACCGTTTGGTGACGTGCTAAACTCTTTAAAGTCTCTCTCTTTGTCAGGAGACTCTTGGCCAAACTATGTCCGGCTCGAGTGGGAAGCAGATGACGAAGAAATTTGTTACCCACCCACCACCCACTTCATTGCCACTATCGATGATTTAACCAACGTGCTTGAATTCGACTCCGATGACATCGACGGTATGGACGACGATGCAGGAGAAGAACATGAACCACCGCCCACAGGGCGCTGGACGGCCACATCCTCGTATGATATATACATGGTGGACACCCCCAAAGAGAACAATGGCGACGAGGCAATATAGCATAACCCCTTAGGGAAGAAATCAAAGCATGGGCGTCATCGGCACCGCTCTAAGCCCCGCCACAGCAATAACGGCACAGGAGACAAAACAATACGGATGGTGCCGAAGATGAATACAATCCCGATCAGCCTACCTTTGAGCAGGCCGAACAGGAAGACGGGCAGGTTAGCCCAGATGACCAGGCGACAGACGGATACTGGGAGGACGACAACTATATGCCTCCCTCCGAAGACGAGATGAGCCTCAGCGACAATGTATTCGGCGTGCCTGAGGATCCCGTAGAGCAGGAGCGCTTCAAGTGTCGGCTTATAGCCACTACAAGAAGCCCGAGAAAGAAGCAACAACAGCTCCAAGCTGATCAAGATCTGCTCACAAACAGATGGACTGAGGTCCTGGCAGCCGAGGAATACGGACTCGAGCGCCCCACCAAAGGTTACCCAAAACACAAATTGCAACCTCAACTCAAGGGGGGGTCCTAAAGACCACACTACTAGCACAAGACGAGGCTGACCGGCCACTTCGTGGCCGAGATAAAATAGCACATCAGCCCAAATACAAGCCCACACCCTGACGCCAATACATTACGGCCCGGGGCAACACGCAGGACCTGCGAGACAGCATCCATAAACCTTGACGCAATAAACACAAGCGTCACAAGAACAATGATGATGCCCAAGACACGACAGTCGATGCTGGATTCCGCGGCTCCCAGTCTGGTCAGCGGAAAAAGAACAAATCGGGCCCATCCGGCCTAGACCGCATACTTGACCGTCCATGCCAAATTCATGGTACCCCGGGAACGGCAGCCAAACATACCAATAGAGAATGCTGGATCTTCAAACAAGCCGGCCGTTCATGTGTCGGAAACAATAAGAAGGGGTCTCAAAGCTATAAAGACAACGAGGAGCCCAGACCATCAAGCATTATAGAGCAAAAGAAATCTCTCTGCAAACCAACAAGGTGAACGTGATAAACACCATCCACATCCCCAAATGGGAATGAATGTGTACTCTTCGGGACGACAAGTCAACAAAGCAAGTCACCCCAGGGTACAAAAATATGGCCGATCATCTTCGATCATATAGACCGTCCAGCCAATTTTCAACCATGGCAATTTAGTTGCACTTATCCTCGACCCAATAGTTGGCGGGTTCCACCACATACGAGCCCCTATTGGCAGGGACACAGTGCACCAGATAGGTATTGATCGCTCGAGGATCAAGCCCGCTAAAAACATCTTCTCAAAATGTCGTACCAGGTGCATAGGTGAGTTTTACAGGCCCACCACCCTGGAGGTTGTCTTCGGATCACCAAACAATCACCAAACTAAAGAGTCAGTCTTCGACATTTTCCCCCTATACAGTAACTATTACGTACTTCCGGGGCGAACCGCGTTGGCTTGATTCAACGCGGTACCACACCGTGCCTATGGCAAGCTTAAAATGCCAAGCCCATGTAACATAGTCTCAATTACGGGCAAGGCCGAACTCCACCCAGGCACCGGAAAGTATACTGCCACTGAAGCAGTGAGTTGTGCCTTTTTATCGAACCTTGATTCGACAGCCAACCACCCGAACACCAACAAAGGAGTCGGAACTACTTTACGGCATGATAGCCCTGCTCGACCAGGCTTCAATCAAGCACTCCGGCATAAGGTGGGAAGGGCCTCACGGTTCAACCGATCTATGACACACAAATGTCTCTAAGCATTTTCTTTGCAGTCTTACTTTTGCGCAGAACAGGACTGGCAACATGGAATCAGCTCGGATGCACAAAGAGGGAATATATAAATATTCCCCAAGAAGACAATCCGAATACACTTCGGATCCGCACACAACTTCCTCCCGCCCGGTCTCAACTGGTTCCGCCATCATTCCTCTTTTTATAGCATAAATCATACTCATACGCATAGACGTGTCACTCGACTACAACATATAGAGTTACATGACACTTACCGGCTGCCATTCCCCATTGACACCCTTTTTGTCACAACGGCATCCGCACATCATGTCACGTCCTAATACGCCAGGGGCTTCATTGTACCCATAATATGGCAACAAAGTCCGGCCACCTTCTCGGTCGCCTGGCACCCCGAGCTTATAGCATTATATGCATCAGCTCTGAATCATGTCTCGGGTCATTAGTTGGGTTTGCATGGTTCCCATGTTTTGGTACCTTACGTTCCGTTCGATCGGCTAAGGTAGCGCTGGGAGAACTACTGCGATTGTGTCCTGGTTCTTCCGGACGAGAACCTCAGTAGAGAAAGCCGAAAACTGACTGTCATGATACGGCGAGAGCTGGTCAGCTATTCGAGAGGTTGTAAAATCTTTAAAGATTTATCCCGCATAATGCCATAAAAAATGCAGAGTGCGATGGATTGGTCTTTCGATCAAGCGCTGTTAGAGCCCCTCGTGCGGTCTTCCGAACACCAGGGGTTGCGCCTACCATACTCGAATTCCTATGGCTAAGTGAGAGTGATAAAGCCCTATATTCTGATTGCCTGGTTCGCTGTGCTGAACACCTCCTTCAAGGACCCAAAAATGGGATAAAGAGTGTTCAGGGTTATCCCGAACACCCCCGTACTTTCTACATGGGGGCAGAAGCCGACGACTGGCCAACTCTCAGGATTCATATATATCAAACGGCCGCACCGAAGGAAAAACTTTTACATAACAGGCAATACGTAATAAAAGTGCCAGCATCCTGCATTACAAAGGACAACATGACTGTTTTCAGGGAAATATAATGTCTTTGGTACATTGCTCCGCCACAAGGCGGGATCCTTTCAGGACACCATCATAATATAATTCGGGCTTGTGGTGCTCCTTACCCTCCGGCGGTCCCTCAATCATCAGCTTTTCAGCACCAAGCTTCCCCCAGTGCACTTTTGCATGGGCAAATGACATTCGTGCACCTTCTATACAGACCGACTGCTTAATGACTTCGAGCCGAGGGCAAGCACCCACAATCCGCTTCACAAGCCCGAAGTAACTGCTTGGAATTGGCTCGGCGGGCCATAGCCGGATAACTAAGTCCTTCATGGCTAGTTCAGCCGCCTGGTGCAGTTTGATTAGCTGCTTCATCTGATCGACAAATGGCACCGGATAATTCGGCGCCAAATACTGCGACCAGAAATGCTTTTCCGCAGTCTTCTTCTCCTCAGCTTGATAGAATTGAGCAGCATCAGATATGCTGCATGGCAGGTTCGCAAACGCCCCTGGAGAAATAAGAATTCAATTTGTCACTTTGAATATCTCTTGTTACTACATCAAAATCGCTTTGAATAAGAAAAAGCCTTACCACTCGCAATCCTCCTCGCCTCATGAATATCCTTCAGAGCACCTTGGGCTTCCTCCCAAGCATCATTTGCGTCTTGGAGAGCTTGGGCGAGTTCGGATTCTTTCCCTGATAGACTCTGCTCCAAAGTCTCGCTTTTCTTCACGGCCTCCTGGAGCTCTCGTTCAGCTTCAATGACCCTAGCCTCGTGCTTCTCGCGAAGAGCCTGCTCCCCGGAGGCCTTCTTGTCGGCTTCGGCCATAGCCTTTTTAAGTGCCTCAATTTCGGCACCTGCCCCTAGAGCACACAATACAAATAATTTCATCAGGCACAACTACTCCTTAGTGCTAAACTTATCAAGGTTTCGACATACCTTGCTTGTCCTCCAACTACTTCTTCACTCGGCCAAGTTCTTCTTCGGCCCTCTCCAGACTCTGCTTCAGTCTGGACACTTCCGCGGTATGAGAGGCGGTCGTCGCTACAGACGCCTGTTTATAAAGGAAGAGATATATGTCATCAACTGAGTCTCCTGCAAAGCGGAAATTTGATCCCCTGTCCAGTTCTCTCTTTTCACTGGACAGTGCATCAGGGGATACTATCCATGCTATGACAATCTTCAAAAGTTCCTAAAACATACCTCAAAGCCTTTTATAAGGCTGATGCAGGACTCATTCAGTCCGCTCTCAGCGGACTGAATCTTTTCGATCACCGCACCCATAAAGGCGCGATGTTCATCGATGATGGAAGCACTCTTTAGCGCTGTTGATAAGCTGCCCTGCACCTCTGGTTGGACAAAGGTTGCTGGCGGCACGGGCTCACCTCCTTCAGTCAAGGGGGCTGCCTGCCTGATCCCGGATACTTAAAAGTCTCCAGGACCGTGTCCGGTTGCGGGCCAAATCTAAGATCGCCCCCGCTGTCGACGCTCATGGGAACCATTGCTCCCGTGTATCCGGCCCCAGAGGTGTGCCCTCCCTGGTCTGGATCCTTCTAGGACGACACCTCGGTGTCATGCCCAGGCTTCGGGGAAGGGGCCTCCGGAGGCGTCTCGCTCTCTAGGGCACCTGAGCTTAGCGAATCCTCCGATGAGGACTGTTCGGCGCGAGACTTTGCCGGGCTGCACAAAGTGTGGTGCAAGTTAAAATATTACACCTTAGTGATCTTGGACGTGTAGGCGTGTTCGGATTTTGTGTACTCGCGATTTTACTAGGGGATGGGCCCTGGGATCCCACTCCGGGCTGCTATTGGTAGCCGTAGTGGACGCCTCTGGAAGGGGATTTTCCCCCTCTTTGGCGATTCGGCCTCCAAGGATGAGGAGGTCGTCCTTTTCTTTCCTCCCCCCATCGAGGACTCGTATTCTTCCTCCTCCTCGTCATCTTCGGAGGAAGGATGGGCGTTGGAGTCTTCGGATTTTGTGTCCGAAGCACCGCAGCGACAGAGGCCCCCTCAGGTCTCCTTTGCCTCCTTGAAGGCCTCTTTCTTCGGCGCCTTATAAGGTGTTGGGATCAGCATCTTCGTCAGAAGTGGACCTGCCAGTTCTTCTGGCAGCGGGGCCGGACAATGTATCCACCCTGCCTTCTTCGTCCATTCCTGGGGCAATTGTGGAAAGCATGATAAAGCGTCTTCCTCGGGATATGCCAGCTAAACATGGATGGACAAAACATAGCGATAACTTACCGGACTTGTGGGGCGGGACAGTTGATACCCACGGTCCTCGGCGGAGTCCGGCCATGGTTTGCCGGACTTGAAGAGCACCTTCCATATATCCTTGTGTGAGGAGCTTTAGAGCTCCCACAGGGTCTGGTGCTCGGCCGTATCGTATTCCCACAAATTATAGGTCCGGTGTTGGCAAGGAAGAACCAGGCGAACTAACATTGCCTGGACTACATTGACAAGTTTGATGTCCTTATCTACCATGCCCTGGACGCGCGTTTGGAGCACCGGCAACCCGTCGGACGAGGACCAGTTCAGGCCCTTCTTCGGCTAGGACGTAAGCCACAGGGGGGCTCCGGATCTGAATTCAGGAGCAACAGCCCACTTTTTGCCGCGCGGCTCAGTGATGTAGAACCACTGTTGTTGCCACTCCTTTATGGAATCATTGAAGGTGCATGTCGGCCATGTGACCTTGGGCATCTTGCTCACCATGGCACCCCCGCACTCGGCGTGCTCGCCGTTCACCACCTTGGGCTTCACATTGAAAATCTTCAGCCATAGGCCGAAGTGTGGCGAAATACGGAGGAAGGCCTCGCACGCGACGATAAAGGTTGAGATGTTGAGGAAAGAATTAGGGGACAAATCATGAAAATCAATCCCGTAATAATACATCATGCCGTGAACAAATGGGTGGAGGGGAAACCCAAGCCTGCGGACGAAATGAGGGAGAAACACAACCCTCTCATGAGGCTTCGGATTAGGGATGATCTGTCCCGTCGTCTGAAGACGATGGCCAATTTTCTTGGCCAGGTACCCGGCCTCTCGAAGCTTTCTGATATCCTTCTCCTAGATGGTAGAGGCCATCCACTTGCCTCCTACTCCGGATTCGGACATTTTCGGAGAACCTCTTTGGGTGGAGAAGACGAGCGCTTGGGCGCTAGGGCTCGAGCGAAGGGGAATGGACGAGCGGAAGGAGAAGGCATGGGTGAAGAAGAGGAGGCCTTATCTCCTTATAGAGGCAATAAAAACTTTGCGCCTCCCCACTTGCCTAATGGAACCTACTCGTTCCCCACTCATCGCGATTGGCAGTACGGTGGGGCTACTCGCGCCCGTATTGATGAGAGTCCCGTGATAAGGGGGACACGATCTTTGCTTCGACAAAATGTGCCCAGAAAACCGCCTCGCAATATGCGCAGTAGCTAGTTGAGAAACGGTTCGGATATGGACCGGGCCACAATGTGATATCAAGTTATGAAAAAGTGTCAATGGATTCAGTTCGTGAAAAAGTATGCTCTCTACGAGGGTGTATGGAGATTATCTTGTAGAGACGGACACGATCCTTGTGTTCAAAATGTTCTATGGAGTATTCAGGGATGGAACCCGCCTTGCAATGCCGAAGACAATCTGCGTGCCGAACTCATCGTCATTGAAGCCTGGTTCAAGGGCTACTGAGGGAGTCCTGGATAAGGGGGTATCCGGACAGCCGAACTATACACTTTGGCCGGACTGTTGGACTATGAAGATACAAGATTCAAGACTTCGTCCCATGTCCGGATGGGACTCTCCTTTGCGTGGAAGGCAAGCTTGGTGATGCGGATTTTAGATCTCCTTCTCTGTAAACCGACTATGTGTAACCCTAGCCTCCTCCGGTGTCTATATAAACCGGAGGGTTTAGTCCGTAGGACAACAACAATCATAATCATAGGCTAGCTCCTAGGGTTTAGCCTCTATGATCTCGTGGTAGATCAACTCTTGTAATACTCATATCATCAAGAGCAATCAAGCAGGAAGTAGGGTATTACCTCCATCGAGAGGGCCCGAACCTGGGTAAACCATCTTGTCCCCTGCCTCCTGTTACCATTAGCCTTAGATGCACAATTCGGGACCCCCTACCCGAGATCCGCCGGTTTTGACACCGACAATCATCACCCATTTGTCTCTTATGTCGAACTCCAAAAGGTCTATGAGGCGCTCAAGGACCCGGATTGGCTCAATGCCATGCACGAAGAACTCAACAACTTCGAGCACAAGCAAGTGTGGAAATTAGTGCCAAGGCTAACCGGGAATCATAATGTCATTGGAACCAAGTGGATATTCAAGAACAAGCAAGATGCTCTTGGAATCATTGTTCACAACAAGGCTCGTTTGGTGGCACAAGGCTACTCCCAAGTCGAGGGTATCGACTACGGTGAAACCTTTGCTCCCGTTGCTCGCCTTGAATCTATTCGTTTGTTGATTTCTTATGCTTCTCATCACAATTTCAACTTGCAACAAATGGATGTGAAGAGTGCTTTTCTTAATGGTACCATTAATGAGTTGGTGTATGTCAAACAGCCCCCGGGGTTCGAGGATCCCTATTTCCCCGATCATGTGTACCAACTCAACAAGGCACTCTATGGCCTTAAACAAGCCCCACGTGTGTGGTATGAGCATCTCACTGAGTTGTTGCAAGATCGTGGGTTCGAAATTGGGAAAATCGACCCCACTCTTTTTACTAAGAAGGTCAAAGGGGAGTTGTTTGTCTGCCAACTATATGTTGATGATATTATCTTTGGTTCCCCTAACAAAGCTTTCAATGAGGAATTTGCCTCTCTCATGACCTCGAAGTTCAAGATGTCCATGATGGGAGAGTTGAAGTTCTTACTCGGATTCGAAATCAAGCAAAGGAGAGTAGGAACCTTCATCAACCAAGCCAAATACACTCAAGACATGCTCAAGAGATTCAAGCTAAGTGATGTCAAGCTGGCTTTGAAAGCACAAGTGCTCCCTGGGTGATTTTGGTAATTTATGTCAACATATCTCTTGTTGGACTAATACTATCATCCAGTATATTTCAGATAAGTTCAACAGTGGAGTAGCATGGACAAGAGGATGTGGAACCCCTTCAAGATGCTAAGGACAAAGGATTGGTTCAATCTCAAAAGTCCAAGACTCTACATTTTCTATTTTAGTGATCCAAGATCACATTGAGTCTATAGGAAAGCCAATACTATTAAAAGGGGATGAGGTGTTGCTTTATGGCTTGCTTGCTCAAAATGCTTAGTGATATGCTCCAAAGCCCTCAACCACTTTCTCATTTCCACATATGTCCAAAACCAAAAGTCAAACTCGGCCCTACCGATTTAATTCATCCGGCGCCACCGAGTTCAGTTGACATAGCCACTGCCAGAAACCCTAGTCTTTTCGGTCTAACCGATAGGGATCTCGGTCTCACCGAGATGGAATTGCAAACTCTCTATTTCCCTTTGTAACATTTTGGTCTAACCGAGATAGGCCAATCGGTCTCACCAAGTCTGCAATGAAAACTCTCTGTTTCCTTTTCGTAACGCTTCGGTCCCACCGAGACGAGCGAATCTATCCCACCGAGTTTGCCTGACCAACTCTCTGGTTAGCTTATTACAAAAGTCGGTCCAACCGAGTTTGTGTAATTGGTCCAACCGAGATTACGTTATGCCCTAACCCTAATGACATCGGTCCCACCAAGATGACAAGTCGGTCCCACCAAAATCATCTAACGGTCACATATGAACTGAATCGGTCAGACCGAGATTTCTGATCCGGTCCAACCGAGTTTGGTGTAATGTGTGTAACTGTTAGATTTTGTGTGGGGGCTATATATACCCCTCTACCCTCTCCTCATTCGTTAGGAAAGCCATCCGAACGTTCCTACACTTCCAGCATTCATTTTCCGAGAGAGATCCACCTACTCATGTGTTGAGACCAAGATATTCCATTCCTACCATATGAATCTTGATCTCTAGCCTACCCCAAGTTGCTTACCACTCAAATCAGCTTTCCACCAAATCCAATCCTATGAGGGTGAGTTGAGTGTTGGGGAGACTATCATTTGAAACACAAGAGCAAGGAGTTCATCATCAACACACCATCTATTACCTTTTGGAGAGTGGTGTTTCCTAGATTGGTTACGTGTCACTTGGGAGCCTCCGACAAGATTGTGGAGTTGAACCAAGGAGTTTGTAAGGGCAAGGAGATCGCCTACTTCGTGAAGATGTACCCTACTGAGGCAAGTCCTTCGTGGGCGATGGCCATGGTGGGATAGACAAGGTTGCTTCTTCGTGGGTGGATCCCTCCGTGGACTCGTGCAGCCGTTACCCTTCGTGGGTTGAAGTCTCCATCAACGTGGATGTACGATAGCACCACCTATCGGAACCACGCCAAAAACATCCGTGTCTCCAATTGCGTTTGCATACTCCAATCCCATCCCTTTAGTTTCTTGCAAGTTGCATGCTTTACTTTCCGCTGCTCATATAATCTTTGCATGCTTGCTTGATATGTATTGTGATTGGTTATACTTATGCTTAAACTCCACCTAAACTTGAAAAACATAAAAACTGCCAACTTTGTGTGTTAAGGGTCTATTCACCCCCCTCTAGACACATCTTCTCTATCCTTTCAATTGGTAACAGAGCATTGGTCTCCATTGCTTTTGTTTAAACACCATTGGAGCAAGATGGATGAGTCTACTTTGGGGAGTCTTAGACATAGAGTGCCTATACTTGATGGAGAGTTCTTTCATGAGTGAGAAAATGAGATGCTTGTGATTTTCAATGAATACCATTTGAACAAGTACATTACTAGTCCTTGTGCACCTCATGTTGATCGTATGCATCCTACTCTTGATGAGTCAATTGACATGATTCACAATCTTAGAACTGTTAATCTTATCACTAGAGGTTTACCTAGAAACTTGATTGGTTGCTTGCCTACTCTTAAGTGTGCCTACACTGTAGGGAAATTTCTTGAGGAACAATTTCCAAATTATTCCTTGCAAAATCTAGATGAAATTCTTCATAAGTCTATTGCCTTGAGTAAGACGAATTCCAATGATCCTAAGTTTGGTGATTGTCTATTTGAGCTTACAAATCTTATGCATGCCAAAGGAAATGTTGGAATCATTAGCGATATTATTTCCAAAGCTATTAGAATTCATAAAGATGACTATTGTCAAAATTATTTGTCTAACAAATCACCCTCTCTAGGAATTGATCCACCACACGACGATGTTGAACATGGATACTATGATGAGGATGATAGTGACTATGATCTTGATGATGCAATGAGACACTTTGGTCTTATGGAAAATCTTCGGGGATACATGGCAGTAGGAAAGGAATGGGTCCTTGATAGTGGATGTACTGATCACATGACTGGAGATAAAGATATGTTTGGTGAACTTGCTGAAAACAACGGCCCTCGAAAGTATGTCACTATTGGTGATAACTCAAAGGGTAAGGTGGTTGTCCTCGGTAAGGTGGCCATCTCACATGATAGCTCCATACAAAATGTCATCGTCGTTGAATCTCTTGGCTATAATTTACTTTCGGTATCTAGACTTGTTGATTTCTGTTTTAATGTCCTATTTACCAATGTAGATTGCCGAGTGTTTCTAGAGATAATCATAAAATGGTCTTTACCGGTATACGCAAAGGTGATCTATACATTGTTGACTTCACTAAAAAGGCTCAACCTAGAACTTGCTTAATTGCTAAATCCTCTGAAGGTTGGTTGTGGCGCAGACGGTTAGGCCATGTGGGCATGCAAAATCTAGAAAAGCTTATTAAAGGTGATCATATCCTTGGTGTTAAAGATGTCATATTTGATAAGGATAGATTTTGCAGCGCTTGCCAAGCAACAAAACAGGTTGGAGGAAGCCATCCCGTGAAAAACATCATGACCACAAGGAGACCGCTCGAGCTACTTCACATGGATCTCTTCGGTCCCAATGCTTACAAAAGTCTTCGTGGAAACTCATTTGGTCTAGTTATAGTTGATGATTTTTCAAGATTCACATGGGTGTTCTTTCTTGATGATAAATCGCAGGTCCAAAAGATCTTCGAAAACTTCGCTAGAAAGGCCCAAAATCAATTTGAAGTAAAGATCAAGAAGGTTCGCAGCGACAATAGAATGGAGTTCAAGAACGCAAATGTGAACACCTTTCTTGACGAAGAAGGGATTTCACATGAGTTCTCGGCTATGTACACACCTCAACAAAATGGAGTTGTTGATAGGAAGAACCGGACGCTCATCGAAATGGCGAGAACGATGCTTGATGAGTACAATACGCCAAAGCACCTTTGGGCGGAAGCGATTGAGACAGCTTGTCATCCGACAAATCGCGTGTATCTTCACAAGCTACTCGGAAAGACGGCATACGAGCTCCTCACCGGTAACAAACCCCAAGTTGGATACTTTCGAGTATTCAGCTTAAAGTGCTACATTCTTGATAAGCATCGCCGTTCTAAATTTGCTCCTAAATCTCATGAAGGTTTCCTACTTGGTTATGACTCAAACTCTCACACTTACCGTGTCTACAACAATTTCCCCCGAAAGGTTGAAGAGATGGTGGATGTGAAGTTTGATGAATCTAATGGCTCATAATTAGAGCAATTGCCAATTGATGTAGGAGATAAAGATCCTTCAGAAGCAATCCAAGACTTGTCTATTGGCAAGGTTCGTCCAACGGAGGTGAAAGAGAGTACCTCGTCCGTCCAACTGGAAACTTCTACCTCATGACAAGGTGAACCAAGAGTCGATATGGAAGCATCCACAAGTGGGACACACCAAGATGAAGAAAACGAGGAAGTACACCAAGATGAACTGCATCAACCTCATTCTCCACCACGACGAGAGAACGACAACGTCAACAACGATGAAGGCCAAGAAGAAGAACAAGATGATGAAGAAGATGTTCCACCCCGATCAAAGCAAAAGCTCTCACGAGTTCGAGCAAGAGTTGCTAGAGATCATACCGTCGAGCAAATCTACAATGATATCCAACCAGGAGAATCACTCGCTCTAAATCTCGTTTGGCTAACTTTTGTGAATATTATTCATTCATCTCTAGCATTTAACCTATGAAGGTTGAATAAGCATTGGAACATCCGGATTGGATAAACGCCATGAACGAAGAACTACAAAACTTTGAGAGAAACCAAGTGTGGACATTGGTTGAGAAGCCCGGCAACAACCACAACATCATCGCTACCAAATGGGTGTTTCGTAACAAGCAAGATGAAGATGGACAAGTGGTTCGCAACAAAGCACGTCTCGTCGCCCAAGGCTACACTCAAGTTGAAGGTATGGACTATGGTGAGACATATGCCCCCGTTGCTAGACTTGAGTCCATTCGCATCTTACTTGCCTATGTTAATCACCATGGTATCACTTTATACCAAATGGAAATTAAAAGTGCTTTTCTAAATGGTGAGATTGAGGAGGAAGTTTATGTTAAACAACCTCCCGGCTTCGTTAATCCTAAAAAACCCAATCATGTTTACAAGATTCACAAAGCTCTTTATGGTCTTAAACAAGCTTCTAGAGCGTGGTATAAATGCTTGACCAAGTTCCTTATTGAAAAAGGCTTTGAGATTGGAAAAAATGATTCTACTCTTTTCACTAAAAGGGTTAATGGAGAATTATTTGTGTTCCAAATATATGTTGATGATATTATATTTGGATCAACTAACCCTCATTTTAGTGAGAAGTTTGCCGAAGCTTATGTCGGAAAAGTTTGAGATGTCGATGATGAGTGAGCTCATGTTCTCTCTTGGTTTGCAAATCAAGCAAACTAAGGAAGGCACCTTTGTCTCTCAAACAAAGTACACCAAAGACTTGTTCAAGAAGGTCAATATGCAAGAATGCAAAGGTATGAGAACGCCCATGCCTACTAGTGGACATCTCTTGACTTGACCAAAGATGGTGAACCCATTGATCAAAAGGTTTATCGCTCTATGATTGATTCATTACTGTATCTTTGTGCCTCTCGTCCCGATATCATGCTAAGTGTGTGCACGATATCAAGCGGCCCCTAAAGAGTGTCATCTTAAGGCCGTGAAAAGGATAGTGAGATACTTAATTCATACACCAAATTTTGGCATTTGGTATCCGAAGAGGGCCTCCTTTAATCTAGTTGGCTACTCCGACTGGACTATGCCGGTGACAAGGTTGACAGAAAGTCTACTTCGGGTACTTGTCAATTTCTTGGTAGATCTCTTGTATCTTGGTCCTCCAAGAAACAAAACCTGGTATCTTTATCCACCGCTGAACCGGAATACATTGCCGCTGGATCATGTTGTGCTCAATTACTTTGGATGACCCAAAATCTTAAAGATTATGGGATATATGTGAAACATGTGCCTTTGCTTTGTGACCATGAAAGTGCAATCGAGATTGCTCACAATCCCGTGCAACATTCTCGAACTAAGCACATTGAAGTTCTTCATCATTTCATTTGAGATCATGTTGGTAAGGGTGATATTAACCTTAAGCATGTTCGCACCAAAAAGCAATTGGCCGATATTTTCACTAAACCACTTGATGAGAAAGTGTTTTACAGGTTAAGAGGTGAATTGAACATCATTGATGGTTCAAACTTGGAGTAGGAACTCCATTTGTATACATGCAAGATATAAGCCTATGACTATTCCTTGATATTTCTCTTATGATGATAATAATATATCTTGGATACATTTGCACCCTTGCATGTTATCTAACCCTTGTAGGTACTTGGATGGATCTAAATCTATGAGATTGCAACTCACTCACATCTTGAGCAATCTCTACATCACCAAGTCTCTACCTTAGGGTGGTTGAAGACAAGGAAGCATGCCTTCAAATATATCCTTTGACAAATTCAAATTACATGATTGTCATTTTGGATACACAAGTGATCTTCCTTGCAATGTTAACTCATGTAGGTAGATGAACTCTAATTACAAGTGGTGCTCCAATTGAACTACAACAACATTGAGCATCCCACACAAGTTCAACTACATGATCAAGTTCAACGCCACCACCCAAGGTATGTTATTCCATCTTAGAGAAGCTTTACACCAAGTCATGGGTCAAAGCAACTCAACAAGATGAGAATACATCAAGATGCTTAAACGAAAAATGGTAACCCCATTTTGAGCTTAAACGATGAGTATGACCTATGATCAAGTGTCCTCACTTGACTCCTAAGTCAATATACTCTAACATAGGTGACTTTGTCGCCGACCTATTCTAGATGAAGTTCTCTAGTGTTTCTCCTTGTTCTTGCCTTTTGTTTCATGCATATTCGTTCTTTCCAAAAAAAACTTCATCTAGACTAGTTCATTTTATTTCTGCTCTGCATTTCCCTGTACCTAATTCATTGCAAATCCTTGTGATATCTTACTTGCCTAGAGAGCTGAAGTGACTAAGTGATTTCTCAGTGATGAACTCGGACAAATCGGTTTGCTTCTTTCGGTCAAACCGAAATTCTTCGGTGCAACTGAAGAAATAAACTCGGTGTAGCCGATCTCAATACTATGAAGACACTTTGTTACTTGCATTCTACACTTTTTGTTCCAGCTCCACTCGATGATTCTTATCATCTATCAGCATCATATTCTATGTGCTGCTTTGCTCTGTGACTCAAGGACCAAACCTACTTTGACTCACACTCCAGAAGACCCTTCTTGGAAATTGATGTCAAAGGGGGAGAGAGAGTTCACATCAAAGCTCATAAGACTCCAGAAGTTGCATGTCTTAAGAGGGGAAAGACATGTTCATATTCTGTTTTATGTTTGCTTTGCGCTGATTTTCTTTTCCCTATCTTCTCCCAATATCCATTATAAGATTCAGGGGGAGCAAGACCTATGAGGGAAGAAAATCTTCAAATTCCTTGCATATCTTTTCTTTGGGGACATGTCTACACTCGAATAGAGTACCTAGTACTCACACTACACATGTCATCCCAAATCTTGGTATTCTTGTGGTTTATTGTTCTTGCTCTGCTTAATAGATGTTTCTGTGTTGTCTAACCTTGTTTACTTAGGTTAATCTCTTCCAAAGCTAGTTCAAGACCACAAGGTAAGTATATGCATCACACTCATGTGCATGAAGATCTCTTGCTGATGTACATATTGTTTGCAAGAAGGACTCATGTGCATGAAGTTATATTTCCCATGTTCACATCATTTGCTCTGATGCATATAGCCAAGACACATGTAACTCATTGCTTGCTCTGTCATGTTTATGCACTCACATGATCCTATGTTCCATACTCACATGATTTCATACATGTAGGGGGAGCTTATGCATGTTGCATGTCCTTCCAAAGCTTTACTTATTTTTTTCTATATCTTTATCTAAAGCTTCGATGTATGTTGTCATCAATTACCAAAAGGGGGGGAATGAAAGCACAAGTCCTCCCTGGGTGATTTTGGTAATTTATGTCAACATATCTCTTGCTGGACTAATACTTTAATCCAGTATATTTCAGATAAGTTCAACAGTGGGATGGCAAGGACAAGAGGATGTGGAACCCCTTCAAGTTGTTAAGGACAAAGGATTGGCTCAAGCTCAAAAGTCCAAGACTCTACATTTTCTATTTTAGTGATCCAAGATCACATTGAGTCTATAGGAAAGCCAATACTATTAAAAGGGGATGAGGTGTTGCTTTATGGCTTTCTTGCTCAAAATGCTTAGTGATATGCTCCAAAGCCCTCAACCACTTTCTCAATTCCACATATGTCCAAAACCAAAAGTCAAACTCTGCCCTACCGATTTGATTCATCCCGCGCCACCGAGTTCAGTTGGCATAGCCACTGCCAGAAACCCTAGTCTTTTCGGTCTCACCGATAGGGATCTCGGTCTCACCAAGATGGGATTGCAAACTCTCGGTTTCCCTTCGTAACATTTTGGTCTAACCTAGATAGGCGAATCGGTCTCATCGAGTCTGCAATGCAAACTCTATGTTTCCTTTTCGTAACGCTTTGGTCCCACGGAGACGAGCGAATCGGTCCCACCGAGTTTGCCATACCAACTCTCTGGTTAGCTTACTACAAAAGTCGGTCCAACCGAGTTTGTGTAATCGGTCCAACCGAGATTACATTATGCCCTAACCCTAATGACATCGGTCCCACAGAGATGACAAGTCGGTCCCACCGAAATCGTCTAACGGTCACATATGAACTGAATCGGTCCGACCGAGATTTCTTATCCGGTCCAACCGAGTTTGGTGTAATGTGTGTAACTAATAGATTTTGTGTGGGGGCTATATATACCCCTCTACCCTCTCCTCATTCCTTAGGAAAGCCATCAGAACGTTCCTACACTTCCAGCATTCATTTTCCGAGAGAGATCCACCTACTCATGTGTTGAGACCAAGATATTCCATTCCTACCATATGAATCTTGATCTCTAGCCTACCCCAAGTTGCTTACCACTCAAATCAGCTTTCCACCAAATCCAATCCTATGAGAGTGAGTGATACGTCTCCAACGTATCTATAATTTTTGATTGTTCCATGCTATTATATTACCCCTTTTTGATGTTTATGGGCTTTATTTTACACATTTATATCATTTTTGGGACTAACCTACTAACCGGAGGCCCAGCCCATATTGCTATTTTTTTGCCTACTTCAGTATTTCGAAGAAAAGGAATATCAAACGGAGTCCAAACGGAATGAAACCTCCGGGAGCGTGATTTTTGGAACGAACGTGATCCAGAGGACTTGGAGTGCAAGTCAAGAAGCAATCGAGGCGGCCAGGAGATAGGAGGTCGCGCCCACCCCTCCTAGGTGTGCCCCCCTGTCTCCTGGGCCCCACGAGTGGCCACCGGTGTACTTCTTCCTCCTATATATACCTACGTACCCCAAAAACATCCAGGGAGCAACCGAAACACAATTTCCACCGCCGTAACCTTCTGTATCCGCGAGATCCCATCTTGGAGCCTTCGTCGGTGCTCCACCGGAGGGGGAATCGACCATGGAGGGCTTCTACATCAACACCATAGCCCCTCCGATGAGTTGTGAGTAGTTTACCACAGACCTTCGGGTCCATAGTTATTAGCTAGATGCCTTCTTCTCTCTTTTTGGATCTCAATACAATGTTCTCCCCCTCTCTTGTGGAGATTTATTTGATGTAAACTCTTTTTACGGTGTGTTTGTCGAGATCCGATGAATTGTGGGTTTATGATCAAGTTTATCTATGAGAAGTATTTGAATCTTATCTGAATTCTTTTATGTATGATTGAGTTATCTTTGCAAGTCTCTTCGAATTATCAGCTTGGTTTGGCCTACTAGATTGATCTTTCTTGCCATGGGAGAAGTGCTTAGCTTTGGGTTCAATCTTGTGGTGTCCTTACCCAGTGACAGAAAGGGTTCCAAGGCACGTATTGTATTGTTGCCATCGTGGATAAAAGATGGGGTTTATATCATATTTCTTGAGTTTATCCCTCTACATCATGTGATCTTTCTTATTGTGTTACTCTATTCTTATGAACTTAATACTCTAGATGCATGCTGGATAGCGGTCGATGTGTGGAGTAATAGTAGTAGATGCAGGCAGGAGTCGGTCTACTTGTCGCGGACGTGATGCTTATATACATGATCATGCCTAGATAATCTCATAATTATTCGCTTTTCTATCAATTGCTCGACAGTAATTTGTTCACCCATCGTAATACTTATGTTATCTTGAGAGAAGCCTCTAGTGAAACCTATGGCCCCCGGGTCTATCTTTTATCATATAAGCTTTCAATCTACTTTTATTTGCATCTTTACTTTTTGCATCTATATTATAAAATACCAAAAACATATTTATCTTATCATACTATCTCTATCAGATCTCACTTTCGCAAGTGGCCGTGAAGGGATTGACAATCCCTTTATTGCGTTGGTTGTGAGTTCTTTGTTTGTTTGTGTAGGTGTGTGGGACTTTTGAGGAGTCTCCTACTAGATTGATACCTTGGTTCTCAAAAACTGAGGGAAATACTTACGCTACTATTGCTGCATCACCCTTTCCTCTTCAAGGAAAACCAATGCAAGCTCAAGACGTAGCAAGAAGGATTTCTGGCGCCGTTGCCGAGGAGGTCTTCGCTCAAGTCACGACATACCAAGTACCCATCAGAAACTCATCTCCCTCGCATTTGCCATTTGCCTCTCATTTTCCTCTCCCCCACTTCACCCTTGCCGTTATATTTGCCCTCTCTTTCCCAATCTCTCTCTCTCTCTCTCTCTTTCGCTTGCCTTTTTCTGTTTGCTTGTGTGCCTGTTTGTCCTTATGGCTTTGCCTAAGAGTACCGACCTCCTTCTTAGAAGGTTGGAAGAGATTGAATCGGATATTAGAAGCTTTATGACTTTGCAATTTGAACATAATAATTTCTTCAGAAAAGAGCTTAAAGAACAAAAAGGTTTTTTGGGGTTTATGAATAAGGAGCTTGATGATATGAATAAAGAACTTTATGGTGTGAACTCTCAAATTACCCGGCTAGAGAAGGCTATAGCCCAAATTTCTGATAAGCAAGCCACCTTAGTCAATAAGATGGCTGCCAAACCAGAAAATTTAGATGAAAATAATGATGAAGATCTTAAACTTATTGATGTGTCTCCTATAATAATGGGACTGCAGATGAGTCAACTTTATTTAGAAGGCGTCCCAAGAATTCGGAGTTTTTAGATCTTGATGCCAAATTTGGTAAAAGTGGGATTGGAGAGGTCATGACTTTAAATAGTATTGAACCCACTATCTCGGATTTCAAGGAATTTGATTATGACAATTGTTCTTTAGAAAGTTGTATTTCCTTGTTGCAATCCGTTGTTAATTCTCCTCATGCTTATAGCCAAAATAAAGCTTTTACCAAACATATCGTTGATGCCTTGATGCAATTTTTTGATGAAAAACTTAATTTGGAAGTTTCTATACCTAGAAAACTTAATGATGAGAGGGAACCTACTATAAAGATTAAAATTAAAGATCATGAGTGTTTTGCTTTGTGTGATTTGGGAGCTAGTGTTTCCACGATTCCGAAAACTTTATGTGATATTCTAGGTTTCCATGATCTTGATGATTGCTCTTTAAATTTGCACCTTGCGGATTCCACCATTAAAAAGCCAATGGGAAGGATCAATTATGTCCTCATTGTTGCAAATAGAAATTTGGTGCCCGTAGATTTTATCGTTCTTGATATAGATTGCAATCTTTCTTGCCCTATTATTCTTGGTAGACCTTTCCTTAGAATGATTGGCGCGATTATTGATATGAAGGAAGGGAATATTAGATTACAATTTCCATTAAAAAAGGCATGGAGCACTTTCCAAGAAAGAAAGTCAAATTACCATATGAATCTATCATGCGAGCTACCTAGGAATCAAGTGTTAAATATGGCACTACTTAGATCTATCTTCGCTTTTATGCCTAGCTAGGGGCGTTAAACGATAGCGCTAGTTAGGAGGCAACCCAATTTTATTTATGTTTTTTGTTTTTGTTTCTGTTTAGTAATAAATTTTGCATCTACATTCTGTTTATATGTGTTTTTATGTTTTAATTAGTGTTTCTGCCAAGTAGAACCTATAGGATAACCTATGATGATAGTTGATTTGATTCTGCTGAAAAACAGAAACTTTGCGCCCACGAGAAAAAATTCAATAAATCACAGGAACGTGCGTTTGCATTGATTCTTTTTTATTCTGATCAATAGACAAATTGTACAGGACTTCCTATTTTTGTAGGATTTTTAGAGTTCCATAAGTTTGCGTTAGTTACAGATTGCTACAGACTGTTCTGTTTTCGATAGATTCTGTTTTTCGTGTGTTGTTTGCTTATTTTGATGCATCTATGGCTAGTATTAAGTGGTATGAACCATAGAGAACTTGGAATACAGTAGGTTTAACACCAAAATAAATAAAGAATGAGTTCATTACAGTACCTTATGTGGTGGTTTTGTTTTCTTTCACTAACGGAGCTTATGAGATTTCCTATTGAGTTTTGTGTTGTGAAGTTTTCAAGTTTTGGGTAAAGCTTTGATGGACTATGGAATAAGGAGTGGCAAGAGCCTAAGCTTGGGGATGCCCAAGGCACACCAAGATATTCAAGAATAGCCAAAAGCCTAAGTTGGGGATGCCCCGGGAAGGCATCCCCTCTTTCGTCTTCGTTCATTGGTAACTTTACTTGGAGCTATATTTTTATTCGCCACATGATATGTGTTTTGCTTGGAGCGTCGTGTATTATATTAGTATTTGCTTTTTAGTTTTCCAAAATCGTACTTTCTGCACAAACCTTTTGGTAGAAGCCCACTTGATTGAATTTATTAGAATATGCTATGTGCTTGACTTATATCTTTTGAGCTTGATAGTTTTTGCTCTAGTGCTTCACTTATATCTTTTAGAGCACGGCGGTGGCTTAATTTTGTAGAAATTGCTAGTCTCTCATGCTTAACTTATATTATTTTGAGAGTCTTTTAGAACAGCATGGTATTTGCTATGGTTATAAATTGGTCCTAGAATGGTAGGCATCCAAGTTGGGTATAATAAAAACTATCATAGGAAGTGAATTGGATGCTATGCTCAATTTGATACTTGATAAATTGTTTTGAGATATGGAGGTAGTGATATTAAAGTCATGCTAGTTGGGTGATTATGAGTTTAAAGAATGCTTATGTTGAAGTTAGCAAGTCCCGTAGCATGCACGTATGGTTAAAGTTGTGTAACAAATTTGAAACATGAAGTGTACCTGGCTTATGCATCCTTATGAGTGGCGGTCGGGGACGAGCGATGGTATTTTCCTACCAATCTATCCCTCTAGGAGCAAGCGCGTAGTGCTTGGTTTTTGATGACTTCTATTTTTGCAATAAGTATATGAGTTCTTTTGACTAATGTTGAGTCCATGGATTATACGCACTTTTACCTTTCCACCATTGCTAGCCTCTTCGGTACCGTGCATTGCCCTTTCTCACCTTGAGAGTTGGTGCAAACTTCGCCGGTGCATCCAAACACCGTGATACGATACGCTCTATCACACATCAACCTCCTTATATCTTCCTTAAAACAGCCACCATACCTACCTATTATGGCATTTCCATAGCCATTCCGAGATATATTGCCATGCAACTTTCCACCGTTTCGTTTATCATCATGACATACATTACTTTTGTCATATTGCCATTGCATGATCGTGTAGTTGACATCGTATTTGTGGCAAAGCCACCATGCATAATTTTTCATACATGTCACTCTTGATTCATTGCACCATCCCGGTACACTGCCGGAGGCATTCATATAGAGTCATATCTTGTTCTAGTTTCGATTTGTAATTCATATGTTGTAATCAATGAAAGTGTGATGATCATCATTATTAGAGCATTGCCCAAAAAGAAAAAAAAGGAAAAAGGAAGGCCAAAATAAAAAAAAGTCCAAAGAAAAAAAGAAAAAAAAGAAAAAGGAAAAGAAAAAAGGAAAATAAATAAAAGGGGCAATGTTACTATCTCTTTTTCCACACTTGTGCTTCAAAGTAGCACCATGTTCTTCATGTAGTGAGTCTCATATCTTGTGCTTCAAAGTAGCACCATGTTTTTCATATAGTGAGTCTCATATGTTGTCACTTTCATATACTAGTGGGAATTTTTCATTATAGAACTTGGCTTGTATATTCCTACGATGGGCTTCCTCAAATGCCCTAGGTCTTCGTGAGCAAGCAAGTTGGATGCACACCCACTAGTTTTCTTTTGTTGAGCATTCATTTATAGATCTAGTGCATCTGTTGCATGGCAATCCCTACTCCGCATGTTGACATCAATTGATGGGCATCTCCATAGCCCGTTGATTATCCTTGTCAATGTGGGACTTTCTCCTTTTTTGTCTTCTCCACACAATCCCCATCATCATATTCAATTCCACCCATAGTGCTATATCCATGGCTGCTCATGTATTGTGTGAAAGTTGAAAAAGTTGAGATTATTTAAGTACGAAACAATTGCTTGGCTTGTCATGGGGGGTGTAGAATTTGGGAACATTTTTGTGTGAAGAAAATGAAGCATAGCCTAACTATATGATTTTGTAGGGATGAACTTTCTTTAGCCGTGTTATTTTGAGAAGACATGATTGCTTTGATTAGTATGCTTGAAGTGTTACTATTTCTTATGTCAATATGAACTTTTATTTTGAATCATTTGGATCTGAACATTCATGCCACAATAAAGAAAATTACATTGAGAATTATGCTAGGTAGCATTCCACATCAAAAATTCTGTTTTTTTATCATTTACCTACTCGAGGACGAGCAGGAATTAAGCTTGGGGATGCTTGATACGTCTCCAACGTATCTATAATTTTTGATTGTACCATGCTATTATATTACCCTTTTGGATGTTTATGGGCTTTATTTTACACATTTGTATCATTTTTGGGACTAACCTACCTACTAACCGGAGGCCCAGCCCATATTGCTGTTTTTTTTTGCCTATTTCAGTATTTCGAAGGAAAGCAATATCAAACGGAGTCCAAACGGAATGAAACCTTCGGGAGCGTGATTTTTTGGAACGAACGTGATTTTTTGGAACGAACGTGATCCAGAGGACTTGGAGTGCAAGTCAAGAAACAATCAAGGCGGCCAGGAGATAGGAGGGCGCGCCCACCCCTCCTGGGCGCGCCCCTGTCTCCTCGGCCCCACGAGCGGCCACCGACGTACTTGTACCTCCTATATATACCTACATACCCCGAAAACATCCAGGGAGCAACCGAAACACAATTTCTATCATCGTAACCTTCTGTATCTGTGAGATCCCATCTTGGAGCCTTCGTCGGTGCTCTGCCAGAGGGGGAATCGACCACTGAGGGCTTCTACATCAACACCATAGCCCCTCCGATGAGTTGTGAGTAGTTTACCACAGACCTTCGGGTCCATAGTTATTATCTAGATGGCTTCTTCTCTCTTTTTGGATCTCAATACAATGTTCTCCCCCTCTCTTGTGGAGATCTATTCGATGTAAACTCTTTTTATGGTGTGTTTGTCGAGATCCGATGAATTGTGGGTTTATGATCAAGTTTATCTACGAGAAATATTTGAATCTTCTCTGAATTCTTTTATGTATGATTGAGTTATATTTGCAAGTCTCTTTGAATTATCAGTTTGGTTTGGCCTACTAGATTGATCTTTCTTGCCATGGGAGAAGTGCTTAGCTTTGGGTTCAATCTTGCGGTGTCCTTACCCAGTGACAGAAAGGGTTGTAAGGCATGTATTGTATTGTTGCCATCGAGGATAAGAAGATGGGGTTTATATCATATTTCTTGAGTTTATCCCTCTACATCATGTCATCTTTCTTAATGCATTACTCTATTATTATGAACTTAATACTCTAGATGCATGTTGGATAGAGGTTGATGTGTGGAGTAATAGTAGTAGATGCAGGCAGGAGTCGGTCTACTTGTTGCGGACATGATGCCTATATACATGATCATGCCTAGATAATCTCATAATTATTCGCTTTTCTATCAATTGCTCGACAGTAATTTGTTCACCCACTGTAATACTTATGCTATCTTGTGAGAAGCCTCTAGTGAAACCTATGGCCCCCGGGTCTATCTTTTATCATATAAGCTTTCAATCTACTTTTATTTGCATCTTTACTTTTTGCATCTATATTATAAAATACCAAAAACATATTTATGTTATCATACTATCTCTATCAGATCTCACTTTTGCAAGTGGCCGTGAAGGGATTGACAACCCCTTTATTGTGTTGGTTGCGAGTTCTCTGCTTTTTGTGTACGTGCGTGTGACTTTTGAGGAGCCTCCTACTGGATTGATACCTTGGTTCTCAAAAACTGAGGGAAATACTTACGCTACTATTGCTGCATCACCCTTTCCTCTTCAAGGAAAACCAACGCAAGCTCAAGACGTAGCTGTGAGTTGAGTGTTCGGGAGACTATCATTTGAAGCACAAGAGCAAGGAGTTCATCATCAACACACCATCTATTACCTTTTGGAGAGTGGTGTCTCCTAGATTGGTTAGGTGTCACTTGGGAGCCTCCAACAAGATTGTGGAGTTGAACCAAGGAGTTTGTAAGGGCAAGGAGATCGCCTACTTCGTGAAGATCTAACCTAGTGAGGCAAGTCCTTTGTGGGCGATGGCCATCGTGGGATAGACAAGGTTGCTTCTTCATGGACCCTTCGTGGGTGGAGCCCTGCGTGGACTCGCGCAGCCATTACCCTTCGTGGGTTGAAGTCTCCATCAACGTGGATGTACGATAGCACCACCTGTCGGAACCACGCCAAAAACATCCGTGTCTCCAATTGCATTTGCATTCTCCAATCCCATCCCTTTACTTTGTTGCAAGTTGCATGCTTTACTTTCCGCTGCTCATATACTCTTTGCATGCTTGCTTGATATGTATTATGATTGGTTATACTTATGCTTAAACTCCACCTGAACTTGAAAAACTTAAAAACTGTCAAATTTGTGTGTTAAGGGTCTATTCACCCCCCTCTAGACACCTCTTCTCGATCCTCTCAGGCTTCTAATCCAATGCCCGTCAAATTCCAACTTGACTTAGATCCCAATGGTAAAGCGGTGGATCAAAAGGTATATCGCTCCTGGATTGGCTCCCTGCTTTACCTTTGTGCATCTAGACCGGATATCATGTTGAGTGTGGGAATTTGTGCACGGTTTCAAGCCGGACCTAAGGAAAGCCACTTTGTGGCAGTCAAGCGGATCTTTCGATATTTGGCTCATACCCCAAACTTTGGCCTTTGGTACCCAAGAGGAGCCAACTTTGATCTTTTGGGCTATACAGACTCAGATTGGGTGGGAGACAAAGTGGATAGGAAGTCCACCTCTGGAGGGTGCCAATTGCTTGGTTGCTCCTTAGTGAGTTGGTCTTCGAAGAAGCGAAGTTGTGTATCTCTCTCATCCACCGAAGAAGAGTATGTGGCTGCCGGAAGTTGTTGTGCTCAGCTTCTGTGGATGAGGCAAACTTTGGAGGATTACAGTGTCATCTGTGACGAAGTGCCTCTTTGGTGTGACAATGAAAGTGCCATCAAGATCTCTCTCAACCCGGTGCAACACTTCAAGACGAAGCATATTGAGATTCGGTATCACTTCATCCGGGATCACATTAGGCGAGGGGAGATCAAGCTCAACTATGTCAACACTCATGATAACCTTGCAGATATTTTCACGAAGCCCTTGGGTGAAGCAAGATTTCGCGAGTTAAGGCATGAGCTAAATATCATTGATTCGAGCAATGTAGCTTGAACCCTTGCACACCCCACCATACTCAACGTGATATCTTGTTTAGGTGTAGGCATGGACATAGGGGGTGTTGTTCTCTCAATGAACTTTCCCTCCCCCCATTATGAATAAATTGATTAACTCTTTCACATTAGCCATTTTTATGGTACTTGTGCTTCAAAGACGAGTTTTGGTCATGGGCCCAAGGATAGTTCTTCGCGGTGCCATACCAATTGACTCATACATAGGTGGCTACGGACACCGCCCTCTTCCTGGGAGTTGTGTTTTGTGTTGTGGTCTTTGTTGTCTTTTGCCTTCTCTTTATGCCATGTTTGTGTTGTCTTTTGTGCTTGCCTCTTAGTGCGTTCGGTGTCTTGAAGGTTGCTTTGCAAAGGCTGTTTCCCTCTCTTTTGCGAAACTTGCACTCTCTAGGGGGTACGGTACTACCGTGGCAAGCCACGGTACTATCGCAAGAGTGGTTTGTTCTGTGCATGCACAGTTGCATCCTAGGCGCACGGTACTACCGTGTCACGCCCAATATGCGATACTATCCTAAAGAGACTCGAAGGTCCCACCAAGGATAGAACGGCATATTGAAACGCTTTTGCAAGGTGGATATCATTACATCAACACTACATAATAGATGGGGATACATACAAGAGGCATACAATGCCACACGAACACAACATCATCTTACAAGAGCAACATCCGACTACAGATGAAACACAAACAGAAGCTCAAACGACATCCACCCTGCTAGCCCAGGCTGCCGACCTGGAACCTATCCCCTGATCAAAGAAGAAGAAGAAGAAGAACTCCAACAAGCAAACATCGCTCTCGCATCATGATCATCGCAAAACCTGTACCTGCAACTGTTGTTGTAGTAATTTGTGAGCCACGAGGACTCAGCAATCCCATTACCATGGGTATCAAGACTAGCAAAGCTTAATAGGAAAGGAAGGGGTAAAGTGGTGAGGTTGCAGCAGCAACTAAGCATATATGGTGGCTAACATACGCAAATAAGAGCGAGAAGAGAGCAAGCGGAACGGTTGTGAAGCTAGCAATGATCAAGAAGTGATCCTGAACTCCTACTTACGTCAAACATAACCCAAAACCGTGTTCACTTCCCGGGCTCCACCGGAAAGAGACCATCACGGCTACACACGCGGTTGATGCGTTTTAATTTTGGATCTGGTGTCAAGTTATCTACAACCGGACATTAACAAATTCTCATCTGCCACATAACCGCGGGCATGGCTTTCGAAAGTTTATACCCTGCAGGGGTGTCCCAACTTAGCCCATGATAAGCTCTCGCGATCAACGAAGGATATACCTTCTCCCAGGAAGACCCGATCAGTCTCGGAATCCAGGTTTACAAGACATTTTGACAATGGTAAAACAGACCAGCAAGACCGCCCGATGCGCCGACAATCCCGATAGGAGCTGCACATATCTCGTTCTCAGGGCAACACCGGATGAGCAATCCGTACAACTAAAACCAGACCTTAAGTTTCCCTGAGGGGGCGCTGCAAAGGGCTCTAGTTCGGACCAACACTTAGACAAGCATTGGCCCGGGGGGGCTATAATAAAGATGACCCTTGGTTTAATTACTCCCAAGGGAAAAGTAGGTGGTGGTGAGGCAAATGGTAAAACCAATGTTGGGCCTTGCTGGAGGAGTTTTATTCAAAGCGAACTGTAAAGGGGGTCCCATAAATCACCCAACCACGTTAGGAACGCAAAATCCGAGAACATAACACCGGTATAACAGAAACTAGGGCGGCAAGAGTGGAACAAAACACCAGGCATAAGGCCGAGCCTTCCACCCTTTACCAAGTATATAGATGCATTAATTAAATAAGAGATATTGTGATATCCCAACAAAATCCTGTCCACCATGGAGCAATCTTCAACTTCACCTGCAACTAACAACGCTATAAGAGGGGCTGAGCAAAGCGGTAACATAGCCAGGCAATGGTTTGCTAGGAAGGGTGAAAAGGTTAGAGGCTGACATGGCAATTTGGGAGGCTTGAAGAGCAATTGATAGGTAGCGCAGCAAACGATAGAATGAAGCAACTAGCATAGCAATGATAGTAGTGAGATCCAGGGTAGCGGTCATCTTGCCTGAAATCCCACTAGGAAGAAGAACGAGTCCATGAAGAAGATGAACGGGAGTAGTCGAACGAATCCTCACAATCGCAACATTACCGGAACTAAGAAGCAACACCGGAAAGAAACAAACAACATGGTAAACCAACAAGCATAAGCATGGCATGATGCGCAAACAAGTATGATGCATGACCGGTTTAAGGAGGCATGGCATGGCAATATGCACAAACAACACTACAAGTTAAGTGGAGCTCAATATGCAACGAGTTGCATATTGACGAAACACCACATCCATTATTTAGTTCTCTCTCGTTTAGGAACACAACAATATTACATGTTATTAAACATGGCAAGAGGTGAAACATAAATAAACTACCTAACTAGGCAAGTTTAAGTGAGGCCGGAAACAACAAAAAACAATTCCGGAAAATCCTCATGTCATCTAGCAATTTAATGCAACAACAATTTTAAACATTTTAATTGTTGTTATCATGATGCGGATGACATATGCAAGTTTTAGGCAATATTTATGAAAATGTTGACATGAGCATGTTATGAAGCATTTGGTCACCATGGCGGAACAGAAAGGGTGCCACGGCGGCGAAACGGAAATGGTGCCACGGCAACATTCCGGTCCCGGTAACTCGATTGAGATACCGATGCAAGAGAGAAGTGTGCGGATGAGTGTGTCATGCAAAAGGTGATGGGGTGATCCCGGTTACCGGGTTCCCACGGGTCGACGGCATTGCAAACGAGGAGGAACGTGCAAGGATCAATTCGGGACATGGTCCAAACATAGGGTGCATCTCATACAACACATGCATTCGGTCCACGGACGTCGTCTTGGGGTTATACCTTTGAAGCGTGCGTTTTCGGGTGGAACGAGTTCGTCGAAGGAAGTAGTGGTACACGGGCCGTAGTGGAAGTAGTCGTTCTCGCGACGGTAGTGGAAGTAGTGGTTCACGTTTTGTAGATGTTCAGGTCGTCGGTAGAGGTACTTGGTGAAATCCACGGGTGTCAGTAGTTGTACACGGGTCTTCGGCGTCGAGGTACTTGGCGTTCCAAAACAAAGCAACACCAAAAGGCCTCGGGTCTTGGCGTACTTGACGAATCCAAGTGACACCAGGCACACGTCCACGGTAGTCTTCGGACTTGGGCTCCGGGTAGGACTTGAGGGTCTTGGTGGCGGCCAGAGGCAAGCAGTAGGTGAGGCGCATGGAGGCGGACAGAGTTGCTAGTCTTCGGCACCATATCCACAGCGGAGATGGAGGCAAGAGTCGGCGATGCTTGCGGAAGATGCGGCGGCGCGGCATAGATCAGGCAGGAGGTCGAGCGCTGTAGGCGCACGATGACAATGGCGTCGCCGTTGTCAGCAGCGTCCTTGGCGCGAAGCGGGGGGAGGTGAAGCTGAGGAGGGGGCACAGCAGAGGAACGAAGTGGCCAGCGTCGGAGCTTGGCGCGGATCCTAACGGCGAGGCCAGCGCGGGACTTGGATCCGCCAGTGGAAAAGATGAACAGCGCGGCGGAGCTCGGGGAGACCATGGCGTGTTGGTGGCGACGAAGAGAGGCGGCGGCGCTCCTGGCAGTTGATGAAGAGGGGGATGCCGGAGAATGGAGCGACGACGGGGCGGTAAGGCGGTCCATGGTGGTGGCGAAAGGGCGCGACGGCGATGGGGCCGCCGGAGTTGGCCGCTCTGGTGGTAGCGCGGAGGCCGAGCTCGGCTCGATGGCGAGCGTGGGGGTCGGGAGCGAGGCTCTGCTCCTCTCTCTTTCTCTGTGGGAGGTAGCGCGAGGGAGGAGACGAGAGGGAGATGGGGATCGGGCGATGGGTATGTGGCGGCGCAGGAGGAGAACGAAGGGGGAGATGGGGATTGAGCGATGGTCGGGCTAGGGTTAGGTAGGGGTGCGAGCTGGGCTTAGGAGGGTTAGTTGGGCCGCTGGTTGGGCCACATGGCCTGCTGGGAGCAGGCCGAGCTGCGGCTGCTCTTCTTCTTCTTTCTCCCCAAAACAGAAAATGTCAAAGAAGAAATAGAAGAAGAAATGAAGGTAGAGATAGAATTTGGGCATGGGGATTATTTTACCGGACTCACAAAAATGTGAGCAATTTGACAAAAATAGACTGAGGATTTTTAGAGGAAGCAAAATCCACACCTGTTGGATTTAACTCAGACAAGTTTGAATTTCGAAACCCATTCGAATGAACTCCAAATGGGTTGAAATTATAGGGGGGTGACCCTACACGCCAAATGTGATTTATGGGCAGATTTGGAACATTTATGGAAAAGTAAAATTGCAACTCAATTTTACTAAAAGGTCGAAAAGTAAGGTTAGAAAATTGAGTCGGATAAAAGAAGAGTTGAAGAATAATGCAAATGTGTTATGGGTGATTTCCCGTTAATGGAATATTTACTATAGCTCCCTAATAATATTGGGAGTATATGTTCTAAAGAGAAATCACCATTGTGAATATCCCTCGATTTAAATGGACCGAAGATCCATACGGTTTATTTAGTTGAGTTTTAAAAAGGGGTGCAGGATGCCATGATGCAATGCCCATGAAGCAATGAGATGAAAAGTCTGACATGAACAAAATGCAAAACGAAGACAAAAACCCAACCACGAAGGAAATAATCATATTGCATCTCCAGAAAAGGCAAGAGTTGGAGTTACGAATATGGAAAGTTGTATCCGGGGCGTTACAACACTCCACCACTACGAGAGGATCTCGTCCCGAGATCTAGGAGGGCACCGGAGAGAAACGAAAGAGGAAGAGAGGAGGTAAAACTAAGTTGCTTCTTTGACAAACGGGTGAAACCAATAAACCTCAAGAGGTTGAAAACTTGAAATAATAACACAATAGAGTTGAACGAAATTGAGAGCATTGCAGTAGTAAAGAGAAACAAGGAACACCATTTGAACCTTGGAGGTTGCAAAGCTATGAATGACGAGTACAAAGAACAAGAAGGAATTGAAACCACTCTGGTTGAAACGAGATAAGAATGAATAAGAATGATATAATTTTGGCAGCACTCCGATTGAAAATGGAAGGAATTGAACATGAACTTGAGAAGATGGGATGATACTTGATGAAATCAACAACACACTGCCTCTGGAACTATTGAAAGAATGGCACAAGGGGTAAGAAGGATTTCAGACAGCAATCCGGTTGAAAAGAGAGGCAAAACTTGATAAGATGAAAAGAACTTGAAGACGTAACACAACACTCTGGTTGAATGGATAAGCATGAAAAGAACATGATCCTCAATTCAAGAAGATGAGTGAAGAGAGCAACATCACAATGCCTCCGGAAGAAATGTAAGAATGGAATGGAATGAACGGAGGAAAACTTGATCTTGAAAGAGCACGCTTACAGGAAAAGCTAGAACAGAGTTGTCGGATTAACAACAACGAAAGGATAAGCTTGTTATGGGCTTATGGAAAACATCTCAGAATTATGAGGTGACAACCGGCCACGAAAGAGAGAAAGCTTCTTCCACCGAGGTGATAAAGAGATAACTTGGATCATTGATAACCACCACAATTAGCAACATTCCTTAGGGAAGGCTTTAGGTGAAATATTACACAAGATAACTCCAACAATGTGGTTGATGGTTGAAAAGATCTCCTGAACAAAGAGAAAATGATGGATTTAAATATGTCACTCTTGAAAACTTGTGAATCATGAAACGAGAAGGGAAATTGTCAAGAATGATATAACACCATCTCAAAAGATAAGGTAGAAAGAATTACACTTTGGAGTGCAAGATGAAGAATGTCTAAACTCCTCCAACAAGAATCTTGAAGAACACTTCGAGAATGAATTAAATCCTTGATGAACCACCATGAGGAGCCTCTTGGAAGATCTCCGGAAAAGAAAATGATTATGAAGAAGAATTGGAGGTTGAAGAGAACCAGAATTGAAGCCTTGTAATGATTTAGATGGAGCTACGAAATGAGTAAACTTTGAACTCCGGACAAGAAAGATGAATAACTTGGAACTGAGAATTACTTCCTGATGAACAGACTCCGGAAGAAGGAATTAATCACTTGGATGAAACAATAATAAGAATTATGTCATGCCTATCTTTCACCAATTTAAATTGATGACAAGCAACGGATTTGGCATACTACTTATTCTCGTACAAAGGATTAAGAGAGATATAGCGCAAACTTGAGAATGTATTAATGGAACCACCGGTGAGATTTGGAAACAATGAATGAATTGATATCATAATGAAGGAAATGAAAACTTGAACGAACCCCCGTAAGAATTGAAAATGAACGTTGCAAAGGCACAATCCACCGAGAAGAATTGGAAAACAAATAAAGATACTTGAAGGCATTTAGATACCTAAGAACGAAGAGATCATGAACTGATTAGAGGATATTTGAATGATGCACCGGTAAGATTTGGAGAACGATAGCTACACGCTGAGAATGAAGAATTATGACATGATGGCCTTTGGAGGAAAGAAATAGAAACAACTCATGAAATGCTCCAGATGGTAAGAAAAAAATTCTCACAATCGAAAACAATTATGAGAGGATGGCATAAGGCTAGAACCATGAATCTCTGGAAGAACAGGTAAGGATTTAAGAGGAACTCCTCTTCGGTCTTCAAAATCCAAGAATGACAATGAGAAACACCACCATGAATTGTTGAGACACTCCGGAAGGATTAAAAGAGGAAAGGTTGAGCCAAAGATGAAAAGAATTTGAAAGATCTTATAGAAATACATATGACTGATGATAATTCATACTTACGTCCAACTTGGAAAAGAATTGAAGAGTAACTCCGAAAAAATTAGAAGAGTCAGGTAAGATCCTGGAAAAAGACATGTGGGTTAGGGCCCACTGAAAAGGAACACCGTTGAAATGATTACTTGAAAAGGAGATTGCACCGGTTGAATTAAATGGCTTGAATGAGGTAACAACCTCAAAATAGTTAGAATTGATGCGGAGTGGAAACACGAATCTTCAGAGATATCTTCAGAACTCCGAAACAATTGAATAGCAAGCGGGGAATGATTAAGAGATACACCGGCATACGCAAACACTTGAAACAAGGAAGGGAATATGATCAACACCGAAAACTTGACTTGCATCCACCGGAGAAGGAAAAAAACGGAGGATGATGAACTTGAAACTGTTGAGCATCTTCATGGGAAATCACCTGATACGAACATTGAAAGAAAAGAATGAAGAGGCCTCCCACAAATAAAAGGATACATGATTAAGAAATCTGAGTCCTTGAAGAAAAAGGGTGGGAGGGCGGGAAAACAAAGGCAACTTGGGGACGGATGAAACAAACACTGGTGAGTAAACTTTGAGTTGATCTTGCGGATGTTGAAAATGATCGGATCCACTTGAGGAGAAGCACACCGGTTGGTAAAAAAATTGACATGACAATCTCGATAATCAAAAGGATTAGTACTCCCATAGAAATATGAGAACACCGCTTGAAAGGTATGGAATCAACACTTGACATTGAAGCAACTCAAATACCACAACTCAAAACAAAACAAGGATTTGGCTTGCAGAATAAGCCGGAACAAATACATATGATAGAGATTTACCCAATCCATATCAGGAATCTGTCGGAAAGATAATCTAGGAGCTACTTGAATTCCCACCTATAAACTCTCGAAACTTTCTGGTTATGCAATATGGTGTTGGGGATACAGGGGAAGCAATATATCTCACCCAAACTAACAATCCCTACATCCAGTTGTATCCATCCGTCAACACATAACCAAGAAAACTCCGGAAATCGTGTACCTCAACCTTCGAAAAGCATCTGTTATACGAGTTATGGCAATACTCCCGAACTCCCCAGTACTGGGTGGCGTCGAGGTTATCTCACCAACAACTGCATAAAAGAGATTTTCAATGTCGGCAAAACTCAGGTATTCCAGAACTGCAACGATAAAATTGTGACGACAACACCTCGGAGCTCAACTCCCCGGGTCACTGCCACATAAAAGACAGGAGGCACCAAGAACAATGTTCTCGTCACAAAACCATCGAAACGATTCCAAGATACCCGCATGATCCTAAAAAAATTAGTGAAATTTGAGGAGAGGAAAGTCAAAACATCTACGTCAGGAGATCTCACCAGAGCGATGAAGGGACTGAGGAGTAAAAAGAATTCCTACTCTCTGATATATATAATCCTAAGACTCAAAATAGTTTTCTTCTAGACTCAACAACGGCCAACAATCAAGAGGGCTCCTATGGTCGGTTGAGGCTCTGATACCAACTTGTCACGCCCAATATGTGATACTATCCTAAAGAGACTCGAAGGTCCCACCAAGGATAGAAGCGCATATTGAAACGCTTTTGCAAGGTGGATATCATTACATCAACATTACATAATAGATGGGGATACATACAAGAGGCATACAATGCCACACGAATACAACATCATCTTACAAGAGCAACATCCGACTACGGATGAAACACAAACAGAAGCTCAAACGACATCCACCCTGCTAGCCCAGGCTGCCGACCTGGAACCTATCCCCTGATCGAAGAAGAAGCAGAAGAAGAACTCCAACAAGCAAACATCACTCTCGCGTCATGATCATCGCAAAACCTGTACCTGCAACTGTTGTTGTAGTAATCTGTGAGCCACGAGGACTCAGCAATCCCATTACCATGGGTATCAAGACTAGCAAAGCTTAATAGGAAAGGAAGGGGTAAAGTGGTGAGGTTGCAGCAGCGACTAAGCATATATGGTGGCTAACATATGCAAATAAGAGCGAGAAGAGAGCAAGAGAAACGGTCGTGAAGCTAGCAATGATCAAGAAGTGATCCTGAACTCCTACTTACGTTAAACATAACCCAAAACCGTGTTCACTTCCCGGGCTCCACCGAAAAGAGACCATCACGGCTACACACGCGGTTGATGCGTTTTAATTTCGGATCTAGTGTCAAGTTATCTACAACCGGACATTAACAAATTCCCATCTGCCACATAACCGCGGGCACGACTTTCGAAAGTTTATACCCTGCAGTGGTGTCCCAACTTAGCCCATGATAAGCACTCGCGATCAACGAAGGATATACCTTCTCCCAGCAAGACCCGGTCAGTCTCGGAATCCCGGTTTACAAGACATTTCGACAATGGTAAAACAAGACCAGCAAGACCGCCCGATGCACCGACAATCCCGATAGGAGCTGCACATATCTCGTTCTCAGGGCAACACCGGATGAGCAATCTGTACAACTGAAACCAGACCTCAAGTTTCCCTGAGGGGGCGCTGCAAAGGGCTCTAGTTCGGACCAACACTTAGACAAGCATTGGCCCGGGGGGGCTATAATAAAGATGACCCTTGGGTTAATTACTCCCAAGGGAAAAGTAGGTGGTGGTGAGGCAAATGGTAAAACCAATGTTGGGCCATTCAAAGCGAACTGTCAAGGGGGTCCCATAAATCACCCAACCGCGTTAGGAACGCACAATCCGGGAACATAACACCGGTATGACGGAAACTAGGGCGGCAAGGGTGGAACAAAACACCAGGCATAAGGCTGAGCCTTCCACCCTTTACCAAGTATATAGATGCATTAATTAAATAAGAGATATTGTGATATCCCAACAAAATCCTGTCCACCATGGAGCAATCTTCAACTTCACCTACAACTAACAACGCTATAAGAGGGGCTGAGCAAACCGGTAACATAGCCAAGCAATGGTTTGCTAGGAAGGGTGGAAAGGTTAGAGGCTGACATGGCAATTTGGAAGGCTTGAAGAGCAATTGATAGGTAGCGCAGCAAAGCGATAGAACGAAGCAACTAGCATAGCAATGATAGTAGTGAGATCCAGGGTAGCGCTTATCTTGCCTGAAATCCCACTAGGAAGAAGAACGAGTCCATGAAGAAGATGAACGGGAGTAGTCGAACGAATCCTCACAATCGCAACATTACCGGAACTAAGAAGCAACACCGGAAAGAAACAAACAACATGGTAAACCAACAAGCATAAGCATGGCATGATGCGCAAACAAGTATGATGCATGACCGGTTTAAGGAGGCATGGCATGGCAATATGCACAAACAACACTACAAGTTAAGTGGAGCTCAATATGCAACGAGTTGCATATTGACGAAACACCACATCCATTATTTAGTTCTCTCTCGTTTAGGAACACAACAATATTACATGTTATTAAACATGGCAAGAGGTGAAACATAAATAAACTACCTAACTAGACAAGTTTAAGTGAGGCCGGAAACAACAAACAATAATTCCGGAAAATCCTCATGTCATCTAGCAATTTAATGCGACAACAATTTTGAACATTTTAATTGTTGTTATCATGATGCAGATGACATATGCAAGTTTTAGGCAATATTTATGAAAATGTTGACATGAGCATGTTATGAAGCATTTGGTCACCATGGCGGAACAGAAAGGGTGCCACGGCAGCGAAACGGAAATGGTTCCACGGCAACATTCCGGTCCCGGTAACTCGATTGAGATACCGATGCAAGAGAGAAGTGTGCGGATGAGTGTGTCATGCAAAAGGTGATGGGGTGATCCCGCTTACCGGGTTCCCACGGGTCGACGGCACTGCAAACGAGGAGGAACATGCAAGGATCAATTCAGGACATGGTCCAAACATAGGGTGCATCTCATACAACACATGCATTCGGTCCACGGACGTCGTCTCGGGGTTATAACTGCGTGCGTTTTCGGGTGGAACGAGTTCGTCGAAGGAAGTAGTGGTACATGGGCCGTAGTGGAAGTAGTCGTTCTCGCGACGGTAGTGGAAGTAGTGGTTCACGTTTTGTAGATGTTCAGGTCGTCGGTAGAGGTACTTGGTGAAATCCACGGGTGTCAGTAGTTGTACACGGGTCTTCGGCGTCGAGGTACTTGGCGTTCCAAAACAAAGCAACACCAAAAGGCCTCGGGTCTTGGTGTCCTTGACGAATCCAAGTGACACCAGGCACACGTCCACGGTAGTCTTCGGACTTGGGCTCCGGGTAGGACTTGAGGGTCTCGGTGGCGGCCAGAGGCAAGCAGTAGGTGAGGCGCATGGAGGCGGACAGAGCTGCTGGTCTTCGGCACCATGTCCATAGCGGAGATGGAGGCAAGAGTCGGCGATGCTTGCGGAAGATGCGGCGGCACGACATAGATCGGGCAGGAGGTCGAGCGTTGCAGGCGCGCGACGACGATGGCGTCGCCATTGTCAGTAGCGTCCTTGGCACGAAGCGGGGGGAGGCGAAGCTGAGGAGGGGGCACAGCAGAGGAACGAAGTGGCCGGCGTCGGAGCTTGGCGCGGATCCGAACAGCGAGGCCACCGCGGGACTTGGATCCGCCAGTGGAAAAGATGAACGGCGTGGCAGAGCTCGGGGAGACCATGGCGTGTTGGTGGCTACGAAGAGAGGCGGCGGCGCTCCTAGCAGTTGACGAAGAGGGGGATGTCGGAGAATGGAGCGACGACGGGGCGGTGAGGCGGTCCGTGGTGGTGGCGAAAGGGCGCGACGGCGATGGGGCCGCCGGAGTTGGCCGCTCCGGTGGTAGCGCGGAGGCCGAGCTTGGCTCGATGGCAAGCGTGGGGGTCGGGCGTGAGGCTCTGCACCTCTCTCTTTCTCTGTGGGAGGTAGCGCGAGGGAGGAGACGAGAGGGAGATGGGGATCGGTGATGGGTATGTGGAGGCGCAGGAGGAGAACAAAGGGGGAGATGGGGATTGAGCGATGGTCGGGCTAGGGTTAGGTAGGGGTGCGAGCTGGGCTTAGGAGGGTTAGTTGGGCCGCTGGTTGGGCCTTATTGCCTGCTGAGAGCAGGCCGAGCTGCGGCTGCTCTTCTTCTTCTTTTTCCCCAAAACAGAAAATGTCAAAGAAGAAGAAGAAGAAGAAATGAAGGTAGAGATAGAATTTGGGCATGGGGATTATTTTACCGGACTCACAAAAATGTGAGCAATTTGACAAAAATAGACTGAGGATTTTTAGAGGAAGCAAAATCCACACCTGTTGGATTTAACTCAGACAAGTTTGAATTTCGAAACCCATTCGAATGAACTCCAAATGGGTTGAAATTATAGGGGGGTGACCCTACACGCCAAATGTGATTTATGGGCAGATTTGGAACATTTATGGAGAAGTAAAATTGCAACTCAATTTTACTAAAAGGTCGAAAAGGAAGGGTAGAAAGTTGAGTCGGATAAAAGAAGAGTTGAAGAATAATGCAAATGTGTTATGGGTGATTTCCCGTTAATGGAATATTTATTATAGCTCCCTAATAATATTGGGAGTATATGTTCTAAAGAGAAATCACCATTGTGAATATCCCTCCATTTAAATGGACCGAAGATCCATACGGTTTATTTAGTTGAGTTTTAAAAAGGGGTGCAAGATGCCATGATGCAATGCACATGAAGCAATGAGATGAAAAGTCTGACATGAACAAAATGCAAAACAAAGACAAAAACCCAACCACGAAGGAAATAATCATATCGCATCTCCGGAAAAGGCAAGAGTTGGAGTTACGAATACGGAAAGTTGTATCCGGGGCGTTACATACCGCTTCCATCACGGGAGTAATTTTGTACTGCCACTGGAAGAGCGGTACTACCGCCCAATGAGCAGTACTTCCGCCCTGGCGGTACTACCACGAGGACCCGTGGTACTACCGCACCGTCGCGAGCGGGTGGGGGTTAAGAGCGGGGCAGGGGGAGTTCCACCTTCCCCATACACATGCATCTCTTTTCCCCACCCCGTCTCTCTCTCCTGCCCAAGAACGGCACCGGCGGACCTCGCTGGATCTTTGTCTCCAACCGCTCTCCTTGCATTCCGTCCGGTGGGATCGTTCCCCACCTCGTCCTCTTGCCATGGACCCAGGTATTTACCCAAGTCCTCCTCTTTGTGTTGCGTTCTTGTGCTTCTAGGTCTTGGGGAGATGCATTTGTAGTTCATGTGATTTTTGGCTAGATCTGTGCAAGAGGGAATTGTAGGCGAGTGGTAGTGCAGCATGTACACTATTTGGTATGACACAACAGTTTAGTTTGATCAACGGTAGTACCGATCTAGTTTTGCGGTTGTTGCTAATCCAGATCCGCGCGCTTGACTCCGTGCGGTACTACTACTCCTCCGAGCGGTACCACTGCATCCTCGCTCGCGATCTGCCTCGCACGGTACTACCGCTCTCACAGAGCGGTACTACCGCTCGGGGCGCGGAAGTAAAAAATTACTTCCGCTCCAGGCACGGTACTACCGTGCCACCCCGGCATGGTACTACCGCGGCTGGAGCGGATGTAATTTTTTACATCCGTGCGCTGGTCCGATACTACCGTAGATGTGCAAATTATCCTATTTTTTTGTTCCAAATCACGTTCTTGCCTGTTTCTTTTGGCTTTGGCCCTGGTCTTTGCATTGATCTTTCTTGTTTTTCGTGCGTGTTCTTGTATTTTGTGTCTAGGTGGTGGCTCCGGCTCCAATGTTCGTTGCTCGAATCCTAGCCGTGACACATGCTCAAAGCGGCTGCGCAACCAAGATGAAGCTCCAGAGGACTCCAATGCCTCCCAGCGCAGAACCAAGCACACCGCCACGAAAAGGATCCCACCATGGGCATGGATTAGATACCTCTGGCTGAGTTCATTGTTCGAAGGAAGATCAACCCCTATGTGAATCCACATGCCAACTTCAGAGGGAGTGATCTGTTCTAGACCAAGCCGCAGAACCATATCTATCTGGATGTGATCAAGGCCAAGCAGAATATCTACGTGGACGTGCACTGGATTGATATGCATCACATGAGGCAGGATAAGCACCGTGCATATTTTGGTGAGGCTCTAGACCTGGTGGAGCAGTTTGGCATTGAGCATATGCTTGCCTTTCACCTTGACTTTGACCCAGACATTGTGGCTCAGTTCTTTGCTTCGGTCCACTTCCATTGTAATGAGCCAAGGACCATGACATGGATGACCAATGGTCAAAAGTTGACTGCTAAGTGGAAGGACTTCATGGATTTGCTTCAGGTTCCTGATGCGGGGCTCGACATGCCCGTTGGAGTTCGCCCTCATGCCAACTCTGAGTCAGCCAACAAGAACAAGCTCCAGCCCCTCCTTGTTGAGAAGAAGCTTGCTAATAAGAAGAAGGTGTGGGTGCTGAACTCATTACTTGACATCATGCATTGAATCTTCTGTAACTCCCTCTTCCCGTGCATCGGTGACAAGGACAAGGTGCATGCCTATCTTGTGGATATGATGCTGCTTTGTGAGGATGCGCGTCAGACTCAGACGCAACCACTTGATGTCTCACATATCATGTGGTGCAAGCTTTAGTTTGCAGTGTTCAACCATAAGGTCCCCATCTATGGGCCTTACCTGTTCCATTTGGTCACCAAGACTTGGGAGAAGCTCTATCATGATGATGAGTTCGTGGCCCCCGGCTAGATTCGTCATGAGCCCATCAAGCTCCGTGTCAAGAGCCAATGGGCTAACATCACCACAAGTGCTGAGGCCGAGGCTGCCATCATGGATGTGGATGAGGATGAGATCGAGGAGGAGGAAGCTGATGAGGACAGTTCTGATGGATACACCCCTCCCTCCACTGAGCCCTCTTGGGCTAAGAAGCTGAAGACGAAGATGAAGAAGTTGTCTGCATGCAGACCAAGGGGCAGTACAAGGCCCATGTTGACTCCAAGAAGAGTCACCAGCGCGATAATAAGATATTGAGGACCTTTGGCCAGGATATCACTAGTGGCTCAGAGGAAGCCATCACTCCGGAGGCTACCTGGATAGCCAAGCACGGGTATTAGTGGACGGAGTCAGAGGAGGAGCCTATTCCCGCTGCCGAGTCCGACGAGGAGTCGTATTCATCCTGAGCTATCACTTGGGTCGTCGGTGTCCTCTCTGCCTTTTTGGTCTCTCGATGCCAAAGGGGGGGAGAGTGTAGGATTTGCGCGTCTTGTTCGTGTGTTTAGCCTTGTCACTTTGCTTTCGGTTTGTTGAACCTCGTTTGCTTCTGTTTGCTTTGGTTTGGTTTATGCTCGTAAGACCAAGTTATCTATCATATGGTGTAAGATATATGCACTCTATCTTATTGTCTTAGTTGCTTAAGTTATTCGTGAGCCTTGCTATCTTGTGCCCTTCTCGTTTTGCTCACTCTCATTATCTTGCCTACTTACTTAGTGTTAGTTATTTTGTTGCAAGTGATGCCCTGTCTATAAAATATAGGGGGAGTGTTGATCCTAGTATGTGTGTCGTGCAGTCCAAAGCACTTCTCTAGAGTGCACACATCTAGGGGGAGCCCGTCTATATTTTATAGATGGTGGGTTTGTCGTCGCTTCATTCTATATCCCTATGTGCAAATCCCATATTGTCATCAATCCACCAAAAAGGGGGAGATTGTAAGGGCATATTTATCCCTTAGTAGTTTTGGTGATTGATGACAATGCTTTTGCGGACTAATCGTGTGCATTGAGCTTTTCAGATGTATCATGTCTAAACACAAGACGATTTGGTGCCCCTCGAAGACTATTGAAGAAGGCATTTCTCTACGTTTCTTTTCGGTGGATTTGAGTCATAGGAAAGCCGTACTATTAAGAGGGGGTCCGCATTGGAAAGGTTTCGGCGGAATCTCACGTACACATTTGTTCCTTTTGCACCTCCTTTCCTTTGGCTCTTTAGAGCTTCCTCCGTCTCTCTGTGTCTCTACAAAATGAAGAACTCCTAATGTTGTTGTTCTGAGGTTGGCGGTAGTAATGCTCTCCAGAGTGGTACTACCGCAGGCCCTTGCGGTAGTACCGGGCCTTGGCACGGTAGTACCGTAGGCGCCTACGGTAGTACCGCTCCTCCGGAGCAGTAGTATCGTGAACTCTGGCCAGGCGCAGCTACGCGAGCGGTAGTAGGGGCGGATGTAGTTTTTTACATCCGCGCTTTTTACATCCGCGCCCTACGCGGTAGTACAGTGCCTCGGCGCGGTAGTACTGTGAGTCCAGTCCAGGCACAACTGCATGAGCGGAAGTAGGGGCGCATGTAATTTTTTACATCTGTGCCCTACATGGTAGTACCGCACCTGGTTTGCGATAATACCGTGTCGGACTTTTGCATAGATAAAAACTCAGCGGATGTAGTCACGGATGTAATTTTTTATATCCGCTCCTACTTTGCTTGGACTGTTCCTGCCTTGCGGTAGTACCGCAAGGGGGCGCGGTAGTACCGCGCCAACAGTTCTACCGCCCCCTTGTCGATGCACATCAAGACGAGTCCGGGCACTTCCGCGCCCACGGTAGTACCGCGGACCACCACGGTAGTACCGCAGGTTCGTGCGGTAGTACCGCTCCTGTGGTGCGGTAGTACCGCGTGTCGCGGGCTGAGTTGGTGGGTCACGGTTGGAATTGTCCCTTGACTATAAAAGGGGTGTCTTCTTCCTCAAGTTGACTACCTCTTCCATCCCCAAGCTCCATTGATGCTCTAAGCTCCATTTTCGCCCGATCTCTCTCCCTAGCGAATCAAACTTGTTGATACTCTAGGGATTGGTTGAGAAGGCCTCAATCTACACTTCCACCAAGAGAAATTTGATTCCCCCCACAAATCCCTTGTGGATCTTGTTACTCTTGGGTGTTTGAGCACCCTAGACGGTTGAGGTCACCGCGGAGCCATAGTCCATTGTGGTGAAGCTTCGTGGTGTTGTTGGGAGACTCCAATTAAGTTGTGGAGATTGCCCCAACCTTGTTTGTAAAGGCTCGGTCGCCGCCTCCAAGGGCACTAATAGTGGAATCACAGCATCTCGCATTGTGTGAGGGCATGAGGAGAATACGGTGTCCCTAGTGGCTTTTTGGGGAGCATTGTGCCTCCACACCGCTCTAACGGAGACGTACTTCCCCTCAAAGGGAAGGAACTTCGGTAACACATCCTCTTCTCCATCGGTTCCTGTCTTGGTTATCTCTTACCTTTACTTGTGCAAGTTATATTGTGTTATATCCTTTGCTTGCTTGTGTGCTTACTATTGTTGCATCATATAGGTTGCTCACCTAGTTGCATATCAAGACAACCTACTTTGATGCAAAGTTTAATTTGGTGAAGAAAACCTAAAAATTGTTAGTTGCCTATTCACCCCCCCCCCCTCTAGTCAATTATATCGATCCTTTCACCTAGCCCCGATAGGAAAATACAAAGATAAAAGACAAACAGTAGTCCAATCCATGTACCTCCCTACACAGGATGATTTGAAGGAAAAATCGCACTAATCTTTAAGGAGACAAACAATCCAACGGACAACAAGTTGACTGAGACTTTGCTAAATCTTAGTCGACTAAGATTTAGCAGTTCCCTTTTTGCTTTCACGAGAGGCACATATAAGCACAGTTGTACTTCTCTAAAAGGGGGAAAAACTATGGTTTCACGAGAAGCACATATTTACTTCTCGTGGAGACACATATTTGCTTCATGTGCTTCTCGGAAAAGGGAAAAATGTTGCTAAGGCACATATTTGCTTCCGTGTGAAGCACAACCGTGTTTCTCAGAAAACACATTGTGCTAACACGGTTGTGCAGCACAATGTGTATTCTGAGAAATACGGTTGTGCTTCACACGAAAGCAAAGCACGTATTTGCAAAATTTAAACTCAATCTGGAAGTCACGAGAAGGCAATGGCAACAGCAGTGTGAGACGGAAAGACCCGAAGCCAAGGAATTGAGGATGGCGAGCGGAAATTGCGGATCGTAGATCTCGCCGGCGCCTTAGCGCCGGTGCTCGACGCCTCGCCGCCGGCCACATTGGCTGCGGCTCAATCCTCCTAAGGTAAGTCCCCCCTCCTTCTCCTCGGAGACCATGTCCGCCTCGGATCGGGCCGATGCCCGTTCAGACCTCCGCCTTGGCCGCACCATTGCCCGTTGGGCTGCTAGCTTCCGAGGGAGTTTACTCTCTGCTTGGACTCCCACGCACCAGGGCGCTCTCGTCCTATCGTCCAATGGCCGCCTTGCTCTTCTGGATGAGGATGACGTGATCATAGATGCTCGTCTCCTCCGAGATGATGAGTCCATTACTGTCGGAGATGTGATCTCCGCGGCAACCTTGCCCGACCCAAAGCGGTCCGATATCCATCAGATAGCCTCGGCAGATAATCCTGTGCAGGTGACCGCCAATGTTGATCGAGCCACATATGCTGCCCAGTCTGGCCATTTGGAGAAATGGAATGAACTTCAGCAGGCCCGCTCTGGAAATGCCTTGGATCTTGATATCAAACCGGGACTGGATATTCAACGATTGATCTGGAACAAATTCAGTTGTCCCGTCGCTTTTTCACCAATTCAAGGGGCTCGTGAGTTCTTCCTGGTCGCATCTTTCAAAAGACACAAGCATCGCCTTTGTTGCGAAACTGTCAGTGCATATCTTAATGCTTGTCTGGGTGGTATTGCAGAGGATTTCAATGTCCTTCACCTGAGGGACAATACTTTTCGATTCTCTGTTTTCTCTATGAAAGTTGGGTTTCGGGTTAATTCACTCGGGAGTTACCAGTGCTAGGATTTCATGGCCTTATTTTCATCTTTGGGGCCATGGAGGACCTGATTATATTCAAGAATTCCGCGCCTGGGAACAAGAAGAATTGCAATCCTGGACAGTTGTTGGTCAGAAGAAACGTAATGCTCATGTTCAGTCTGGAGAGGCTACTAATCATGGAATGGTATGGAACGGAGGGTCTCCATCTATTCTAACAGGTGCTAATGCCACTAAACAAGGCCCTCCTATACGCCCAGCTGGGCGTGTCAAGGCTGCCACTCCCCCAACAGTGGTTAACCCTGTTCAGGTGATTAATAAATATATGCTTTCTGCACATCGGCCTATCTTCTTGCATAAGCTCTCTGCATAGGAAATCATGGATCTTAAAGGTCTTATCATTGTTGGTCACAATTTCTACTCCATCCAGGAATTCTTCAGAATTGTTTATGGGCATTCCAGCATAGACAAGTTTACCAAAGAGGAGGAGCTTGATCTAAAATACTTGATTAGTGCTAATCTAAGTAAAGAGCAAATTGGTTTTCTTCTTTCTGATGATGGCTCGAGCCCCACAGTTCCGGCTCCCTCAGTTTTTAAGCGTATAAACTCATGCTTGCAACAGGGAGCTACCGTTTTATCTGAAGCGGGCATTGGGACTTCAAAGTTACCTTCCGGGCATGACCCTCTGGCCCAGAATAGTTTGCCTCCTGGGCCTGCCACTTTGGCCCAACTGACACATAACATTACCTATGCACCGTCTCGTGTTTCTGTTTTTGACAGGTTGGAAATGCCCGAAACTTTGAATATCTCTGTATTTGATAGATGGGAATGGCCATCCAAGCAAGCTGAGCAGCACAGAACTCCCAGATGTTCCAGATGCCTCCTATCCACTCACACACGTCTGCAATGCACCAATCGCATTTGCTTTTTAAAATGCTTCAGGTCAGGACATATCAAAAGGGACTGTACTTTTTTTTCAGCAAACTACAGTGAATCACAGGAAGGATATCCGGAAGACAATCACGCAAAAATGGGTACCCAAAATCAATATTGATCCTACACCTGAGCAAGATTTCAACAATATTAGGAAAGAGAAAGATTGCCTTGATCTGAAACTTTCGTTAACATTGGGAAATGAGGTGAATAATCACATTTCTCTGGCAAGTCTTGATCTCAATCGTGAACCTGACAATGGCATTAATTCTCTACCGACCCGAGTTGATCCACTGCCCATCTCTTTATCATTTTCATTGGGAAACTCGGGGGACATTACCAATTTGGTTGATTTGACAGGACAAAATGAGGACACTGGGGTGCTTATTAGAG
>NC_041391.1:587947278-587992917 GCF_002162155.2 Triticum dicoccoides | reverse complement strand
CCAAATCCCAACACAAACCTTGCACCCCATCATCCACATCCCCTGATGGCAGCGTATGAGGTCGACCCTGCCCTGTTCCTGCCCGGCAGATTCACGGCTGTGGAGGTGGCGAACAGACCACCGATGTGTCACTACCATGTCAGCTCCCTGGTGCCAGCCAACCACGAAGATGTCGCCATCGTCACCATTGTGCCGGCACCTAATGGTCATATTCCGTTTGCCCAAGTTCGAGCCTTCATTCGCAGCTTTGTTGAGGATCATTTGCATTTTTCAATGGATATGATTCAAAAATGCCCTCTCGGTCAGGCTTACATTCAACTAGACTCTAGTGCCGACAGAGACTGGCTTGTAGATCGCAGTCCGCATAATTTTCAGAATCATCAGATCACTTTTGTTCGCCATAATGAAGGGATAAACAATCGTAGTTTCACTTATAACCATGTTTGTTGGTTGGCTCTGCTTTCTTTCCCTGTGGACCTGTGGGAAGTCAATCATATCAAGGGTGCAGTAGAAGATTTTGCTGAGGTTGTCCAATGGGACAAAGTAGCAAGTGACTATTCCAGAGTTGTTCTCAAAGTCCTTGTGGCGGATGTGGCGCTTATTCCCCACAGCTGCATTGTGTCGGCTGGCAACAAACACCAAGCAGAATCTTGGTCTGTGCCTATCATTATTCTGAGCCATTCCATGTTGGGTGGGCTTCCAGCGGACGAGGATGAGTTCCCACCTGATGGAGGAAACCCACACCCTCTACCTGCACCACCACAGGAGCATGCCAACCAGCCAAACTTGGAGTTGTGGCCTGCATGGGGACAAGTTCAACACCATGCACATGATGTGCATCTTAATGTGGACCATCAATATCAGCAACATCATCAGGTGAACCAGTTTGGACTGAATCTGAATATGATTTTGGATCACCAACAGCATCAGCAGGCAGACGAGCACATGGGCCATAATGACTTTGTTGAGATCAATGACTTGGTGGGACCACATGAGCTTGATGCAGCAGCCTTTCAACAGTTACAGGACATGATAAACCCTGTCATTCACAACAATCCACATGCTGCTCCTATGCCACACTTGCCTGATATTGATTTGAACCTGGCAGCCTTCAAAGACGACAGTGATTTGACTGTCACCATCAGCTCTGATGGTGATCCCTCTCATGGTTCAGTCCAGCAGGTGGTGCAGGAACACAATCATTTACTCCACAACATTCAGATTGGTATGGTCTTGATCCAGGAAGACACACCCACCATCAGTTTGGGGAAGGATTGTACTTTGATTGAGTCTCAGACCCACACTGAGGCAGTCTCTACTCACCCAATCTTGGGAGATCTATTTGTCAATACTCAGAAAAATTCAGTCAATGCTACTCTACCTGATCTGAACATGCAGTCTGGATCCTCAGAGGAAATGGGCCTTTCTGAGAAGATTACTGAACAAGTGTCTGCATATGTAAACAACGCGACTTTTGTGCCATAGGAAGTTTCTCTCAGCGAGACCTTCCTGCATAATGCAGTAGCCCCTCCTACTTCACCTGGGCATCTTCAGGTTGACGCTCTCACTTACCCTTCTGAGGTGGGATCGGAGCTTGCAACTAATGATGTTCAGTTAAATGAGGTGGCTACTGATATTGTGCTTGCGAACACTAATGCTGTAGAGCCACTGCAGAAGGCAGATTTCACCCTGTCAGTTCTTCTCTCACAAGAAGGAGAGGAAGCTTGGAAGCAATTTTTCTGTCCATCTGATGATCAACAGGACTCTATCACTGTTCCAGGTTCTTGGGCAGATTTCATCACTGCGAAACTATTAACTCCTGCTGATTTTGACTGGGCCAAGTCAATACTTAGATCCAGCATTTGGAAAATCATTGTAGAAGGATATCAAGGTTCTGACTTCAGGCAATTTGTTATACCACCTCGATGCCCTGTGGCTGCACCCCCGATCTGCTTCCTCTCCACTGCAGCAAGTTTGAATGCCAGCACGGGATTTTCAACACCTCAAGCAGTCAAATCTATTGGGCCTACACACGTCGATCTGCTCACCACATCTGCAGTTTATAAAAGGAAAAGGAACAAGAAAACCCCACTTGTTATTTCTGAAGTCCGGAGGAGTCACAGAATCAAAGCAATCCAAAAGGGCTACAAAGGGAAAACCTGTTTTGACAGAAACTGCCTGGCCTGTTCTGCAGATGCGCCTCCTTTGAACAAGAAGGTGGTTAGGTGCCTTGCTGATAAATTTGGTCTAGCTGATGATCAGCTGCCAAGCCCGAATAAATCCAAAAAGGGAGCCAAGAAGAATGAGGATGATCAGAAACTTAAGAAGCCCAAGAAGAAGTGAAGACTTGCTGCTGTCCTCACTGCCAATAAAATACTTCCATAGCTTTGTAATTTATTTTATGCCTCTAAAACCTTTGATGGCTATCAGTGTGTGGTTTTCCTTGAAGTGGATTAATACTTTTGGGCCTTTTCATTTACCATGTGACCTCATATATGGGTTATCTTTCCATGAGCAATTCTGCTTTAACTGGGCTGGTCATTTCCATGGTACAACTTATATGTCCTTTCCTGAGAAGTTTAGCCTTCTAAGCTGCACACATGTCCAGATTTCCCCAATTCAGAGCACCATGGCCTGTTATCACCCTGTGAGATGGAATATTCCCAGGCATTTATATCTGTTGGCACTATGGCTGGGGTTTAAGACCTCAAGCATATGGTTGATTATATTCCCTCTCATTACATCATGGGCACACAATCCTGGAAGGTGCTAAACTGGAACATTAGAAGTCTTAATTCCCCTGATAAGTGGCTTCACATACAAAATAAAATCACTGAAAGTGAATGCTCTATTGCCTGTTTCCAGGAAACCAAAAAAGAGCACATTGACATGGCTTTTATCAAGAAGTTTTGTCCTCCTAGGTTCGATTCTTTTGCTTTTTCACCATCTATGGGTAGATCAGGAGGAATTCTTACGGTTTGGTGTTCTCGTCACTTCAAAGGAGAAATCTTGACTCAGAATAACTATGCTGTTTCTGTCCTTCTTCAATCAACAAGATGTGGAAGTTGCTGGACCTTAACCAATATTTATGCTCCCTGCCAAGATGATAAAAAACTGGAGTTTTGAGCTTGGTTGGATGGTACACACATACCAGAGGATGCTGATTGGCTCATTGTAGGTGACTTCAACCTTATCAGAAGCCTACAAGACAGGAATAAACCAGGAGGAAATATCTCTGAAATCATGCAATTTAACACTGTTATTAGCAACTTGGGCCTGGTTGACATTCCACTAAAGGGGAGGAAGTATACATGGAGTAATATGCAAGACGATCCTTTGCTAGAGAGATTGGACTGGTTTTTTACGTCTGCCTCATGGACCCTCTCCTATCCTAATACTCTTGCTTTTCCTTTAGCAATGATCACATCCGACCATGTGCCATGTGTCATCAAGATTCAAACCACAATGCCCAAAAGTAATATTTTCATATTTGAAAATTGGTGGCTTCAGCAAGATAGTTTTATGCCCCTAGTAGACTCCATTTGGAAACAGAGCATACATTATGCTGATGCAGCCAAGAGGATTAATGCTAAAATGAAAATCTTAAGGAAGGGCTTAAGGAAATGGGCTAAAACTTTATCCAATCTCAAAGATGACATTTCTGATGCCAATGCTCTCATTGAAATGCTGGATGCTATTGAAAATTTCAGATCCCTCACACCTTTGGAAGTTGATCTCAGGAAACGTATGAAAGCTCAGCTAGACAAATTACTACAGCAACAGAAAGCTTACTGGCAGCAGAGAGGGAAAATTAAGTGGGTTACCCTTGGCAGTGAAAATTCCAATTTTTTTCAAGCTATGGCCACAATACAGCATAGAAACAATTCTATTCCTTCTTTAATTGGACATGATGGTACTGAGGTGACTAGCCATGGGGCTAAAGCTACCCTTTTACATGAGGCCTTCAAAGAAAGATTGGGGACATCAGAATATTATAATATACCTCCAGATCTACTTAACCTCCTCACTCCCCATAATGACCTTTCTTTCCTGGAAAAGGAATTCTCCCCAGAGGAAATTGATGTTGTTATCAAAGACATGCCCTCAAACAAATCACCAGGTCCGGATGGTTTTAACACAGATTTTATCAAGAAATGCTGGCCAATCATTAAACAGGATTTCTATGATCTCTGTCACCAATTTCATAAAGGGGACCTATGCTTGCAAAGTATTAACAATTCCTACATCACTCTCATCCCCAGGAAACCCGGTGCTTCCTCTGTTAATGATTTTAGACCAATCTCCTTGCTCAGCTGCACCATCAAGTTAATTACTAAGTTACTTGCCAATAGACTACAATCCATAATTCTGGAACTAGTACATGTCAACCAATATGGATTTCTCAAATCCAGATCTATTCAGGATTGCATAGCATGGGCTTATGAGTATTTATTCCAATGCCACAAGAGCAAAAAACCTACTGTGGTACTTAAATTAGACTTTGAAAAGGCCTTTGACAAAATGGAACATGGCATGATCATGGATATTATGAGAAAGAGGGGTTTTGGTAACAAATGGTGTTCATGGATTCAGCAAATTATGAGCATTGGTACATCTGCTATCCTCCTAAATGGGGTCCCTAGGAACTACTTCAAGTGCAGAAGAGGGGTCAGACAAGGGGATCCTCTATCCCCACTTCTCTTTGTGCTTGCAGCTGATTTTTTACAAACAATCATAAATGATGCAATGCAGAAAGGTCTGCTACAGCCTCCACTTCAGTTTGCTTCCTGCCCTGACTTCCCCATTCTGCAATATGCAGATGATACTTTGATCATTATGCCAACATGTCCTCAACAACTTGAACAAATGCAACACTTGGTGCATCTATTCTCCCAAGCTTCTGGTCTCAAGGTAAATTACCACAAATCCAGTATGCTACCTCTGAATGTACCCGAGGACACAATGCAACACCTCTCAACCTTGTTAGGTTGTACTATTGGAACTTTTCCTTTCTCTTACTTGGGCACACCTCTCAGTTTCACCAAACCAAGGATGGAATTTTTCATGTACCTGATTGAAAGAATACAGAACAGACTCAGTGGTTGCTCCCAATTCTTGAGTTATGATGGCAGACTCCTCATGGTCAATGCTGTCTTCTCCTCCCTACCCACCTTCATAATGAGTTGTCTGCTCCTTTACAAAGGGATTATTGAGCAAATAGACAAATACAGGAGGCATTTTTTCTGGAGAGGGAAAGATTTGGAAAAGAAAAATCCTCCTCTAGCTGCCTGGGATATGATATGTCGTCCAAAGGATAGAGGAGGCCTCGGAATTTTGAACATGTCCACACAAAATACATGCCTGCTACTGAAGATGGTTCATAAGTTCATTAATCATCATAACATACCCTGGGTGAATCTAGTGTGGGAAGTATACTATCAGCAAGGCTTCCATACAAATCAGCTGCAACAATGTTCATTTTGGTGGAGAGACTGCATGAAGCTCTTCCCAATCTATAAGCAGCACGCTTCTGTCAGCATGAACAATGGCCAAACACTAGACTTTTGGAATGACACTTGGGATGGTACCCCCAAGGCTGAACTCTGGCCCCACTTGCACACTTTTGCTTGGAAGCAAAATATTTCTGTCGCTGACATGTATCATACAGAGGAACTTCCAGATCTCTTTCATCTACCACTGTCAGAGGAGGCCTTTACACAGTTTCAAGCCATCGAAGAACTTTGTCACAGACTTGAGCTCAATGATGGCCCAGACCATTGACAATTGCCAGCTGGAGCGCAGCATTATACAGTGTCAAAGGTTTATAGAATCCTAATGCCTGCAACTGACACTCTTCCAGTTTTGAGATGGCTATGGAGCACATGCTGCCAACTCAAACACAAGATTCACTTCTCGCTATTGGTGAATGACAGGTTAAACACTCGAGCACTACTCCTATGTAAAAACTTCTTTATACAGGATTATACTTGCATCTTGTGCAGCATGCAGATACTTGAAACAAGGACACACCTATTCTTCACATGCCCTTTTGCAAAATTATCTTGGAACTACATCTGCCCAACTTGGGCCCCTGCTGGAAAAGGCATTCAAGAAGAAATTAATCAACTGAAGCAATTGCTAAATCTGCCATTCTCCCTGGAAATCATAATTCTGGTGACTTGGGAAATCTGGACCACCCGCAACGATTACATCTTCAAATACATTACGCCCAGCCTATATGCATGCAGAAGAAAATTCAAAGAGGAAATCAAGTGGCTAACATTCAGAGCAAAGCGGAAAGAATACCATGGATTAGAAAACTGGGTGAAGGCTTTTGTTTGAGTTAACTGGTTGATACTCCTACCCTGTATGAAATGATACTCCTGTTGTTGCTGCTGTTGTATTGTGTCTTTGTTTTCCTAGGTTGTGCTTTTTCTGTATGCATATCATCTATTACCTTTCGTAGAGTGGTGTCTCCTAGATTGGTTAGGTGTCAGTTGGGAGCCTCCGACAAGATTGTGAAGTTGAACCAAGGAGTTTGTAAGGGTAAGGAGATCACCTACTTCGTGAAGATCTACCCTAGTGAGGCAAGTCCTTCGTGGGCGATGGCCATGGTGGGATAGACAAGGTTGCTTATTCATGGACCCTTCGTGGGTGGAGCCCTCCATGGACTCACGCAGCTGTTACCCTTCGTGGGTTGAAGTCTCCATCAACATGGATGTATGATAGCACCATCAATCGGAACCACGCCAAAAACATCCATATCTCCAATTGCGTTTGCACACTCCAATCCCATCCCTTTACTTTCTTGCAAGTTGCATGCTTTACTTTCCTCTGCTCATATACTCTTTGCATGCTTGCTTGATATGTATAGTGATTGGTTAAACTTGTGCTTAAACTCCACTCAAACTTGAGAAACTTAAGAACTGTCAACTTTGTGTGTTGTGTGTCTATTCACCCCCCGCTAGACCCCTCTTCTCAATCCTTTCAATTGGTATCAGAGCTTTGGTCTCCATTACTTTGGTTTAAACACCATTGGAGGAAGATGGATGAGTCTACTTTGGGAGTCTTAGAAATAGATTGCCTATACTTGATGGAGAGTACTTTCATCAGTGGAAAAATGAGATGCTTGTGATTTTAAATAAATATCATTTGAACAAGTACATTACTAGTCCTTATGCACCTCATGTTGATCCTATGCATCCCACCCTTGATGACTCAATTGATATGATCCTACTCGGCAAGACGGCATACGGGCTCCTTAACGGTAACAAACCCCAAGTTGGATACTATCGAGTATTCGGCTCAAAGTGCTACATTCTTGATAAGCATCGTCGTTCTAAATTTGCTCCTAAATCTCATGAGGGATTCCTACTTGGTCATCGCTCAAACTCTCACACATATTGTGTCTACAACAATTTCACCCGAAAGGTTGAAGATGGTAGATGTGAAGTTTGATGAATCTAACGGCTCGCAAGTAGAGCAATTGCCAATTGATGTAGGAGATAAAGATCCTTTGGAAGCAATCCAAGACTTTTCTATTGGCAAGGTTCGTCCAACGGAGGTGAAGGAGAGTACCTCGTCTGTCCAAGTGGAAGCTTATACCTCACAACAAGGTGAACCAAGAGTTGATATGGAAGCATCAACAAGTGGGACACACCAAGATGAAGAAAACGAGGAAGTACACCAAGATGAACCGCATCAACCTCCTTCTCCACCACGACGAGAGAACAACAACATCAACAACGATGAAGGCCAAGAAGAAGAACAAGATGATGAAGAAGATGTTCCACCCCGATCAAAGAAAAAGCTCTCACGAGTTCGAGCAAGAGTTGCTAGAGACCATCCCGTCAAGCAAATCTACAATGATATCCAAACCGGGAGAATCACTCGCTCTCAATCTCGTTTGGCTAACTTTTGTGAACATTATTCGTTCATCTCTAGCATTGAACCTATGAAGGTTGAAGAAGCATTGGAAGATCCGGACTATATAAACGCTATGCATGAAGAACTACACAACTTTGAGAGAAACCAAGTGAGGACATTGGTCGAGAAGCCTGACAACAACCACAACATCATCAGTACCAAATGGGTGTTTCGCAACAAGCAAGATGAATATGGACAAGTGGTTCGCAACAAAGCACGTCTCGTCGCCCAAGGCTACACTCAAGTCGAAGGTATGGACTATGGTGAGACATATGCCCCCGTTACTAGACTTGAGTCCATTCGCATCTTACTTGCCTATGCTAATCACCATGATATCTCTTTGTACCAAATGGACATTAAAAGTGCTTTTCTAAATGGTGAAATTGAGGAGGAAGTTTATGTTAAACAACCTCCCGGCTTTGTTAATCCTAAGAAACCAAATCATGTTTACAAGCTTCACAAAGCTCTTTATGGTCTTAAACGAGCTCCTAGAGCATGGTATAAATGCTTGACCAAGTTCCTTATTGAAAAAGGCTTTGAGATTGGAAAAATGATTCTACTCTTTTCACTAAAAGGGTTAATGGAGAATTACTTGTGTGCCAAATCTATGTTGATGATATTATATTTGGATCAACTAACCCTCATTTTAGTGAGAAGTTTGGGAAGCTAATGTCGGAGAAGTTTGAGATGTCTATGATGAGTGAACTCAAGTTCTTTCTTGGTTTGCAAATCAAGCAAACTAAGGAAGGTACCTTTGTCTCTCAAACGAAGTATACCAAGGACTTGTTCAAGAAGTTCAGTATGCAAGATTGCAAAGGTATGAGTACACCCATGCCTACTAGTGGACATCTTGACTTGACAAAGGACGGTGAACCTGTTGATCAAAAGGTTTATCGCTCTATGATTGGTTCATTATTGTATCTATGTGCCTCTCGTCCCGACATCATGCTAAGTGTGTGCATGTGTGCACGATACCAAGCGGCCCCTAAAGAGTGTCATCTTAAGGCCATGAAAAGGATAGTGATATACTTAATTCTTACACCAAACTTTGGCATTTGGTATCCAAAGAGGTCCTCTTTTAATCTTGTTGGCTAATCCGATTCGGACTATACCGGGGACAAGGTTGATAGAAAGTCCATTTCTGGTACTTGTCAATTTCTTGGTAGATCTCTTGTATCTTGGTCCTCCAAGAAACAAAACTCGGTATCCTTATCCACCGCTGAAGCGGAATACATTGCCGCTGGATAATTTTGTGCTCAATTACTTTGGATGACCCAAACTCTTAAAGATTATGGGATATATGTGAAACATGTGCCTTTTCTTTGTGACAATGAAAGTGCAATTAAGATTGCTTGCAATCCCGTGCAACATTCTCAAACTAAGCACATTGAAGTTCGTCATCATTTCATTCGAGATCATGTTGCTAAGGGTGACATTAACCTTAAGCATGTTCGCATCGAAAAGCAATTGGCCAATATTTTCACCAAACCACTTGATGAGAAAGTGTTTTGCAGGTTAAGAGCTGAGTTGAACATCATTGATGCTTCAAACTTGGAGTAGGAACTCCATTTGGATACATGCAAGACACGAGCCTATGACTATTCCTTGATATTTCTCTTATGATGATAATCATATATCTTGGATACATTTGGACCCTTGCATGTTATCTAACCCTTGTAGGTACTTGGACGGATCTAAATCTACGAGATTGCAACTCACTCACATCTTGACTAATCTCTACATCACCAAGTCTCTACTTTATGGTGGTTGAAGACAAGGAAGCATGAAAACCCTTTAAATATATCCTTTGACATATTTCTATATCAAATTACATGATTGTCATTTTGGATATACAAGTGCTTTTCCTTGCAATGCTAACTCATGTAGGAAGATGAACTTCATTTGCAAGTGGTGCTCCAACTGAACTACAACAACATTGAGCATCCTGAAGGAAATATGCCCTAGAGGCAATAATAAAGTTATTATTTATTTACTTATATCATGATAAATTTTTATTATTCATGCTAGAATTGTATTAACCGGAAACATAATCCATGTGTGAATACATAGACAAACTGAGTGTCACTAGTATGCCTCTACTTGACTAGCTCATTAATCAAAGATGGTTATGTTTCCTAGCCATGGACAAAGAGTTGTCATTTGATTAACGGGATCACATCATTAGGAGAATGATGTGATTGACTTGACCCATTCTATTAGCTTAGCACTTGATCGTTTAGTATGTTGCTATTGCTTTCTTCATGACTTATACATGTTCCTATAACTATGAGATTATGCAACTCCCGTTTATCGGAGGAACACTTTGTGTGCTACCAAACGTCACAACGTAACTGGGTGATTATAAAGGAGCTCTACAGGTGTCTCCGAAGGTACATGTTGGGTTGGCGTATTTCGAGATTAGGATTTGTCACTCCGATTGTCGAAGAGGTATCTCTGGGACCTCTCGGTAATGCACATCACTTAAAGCCTTGCAAGCATTGCAACTAATGAGTTAGTTGCGAGATGATGTATTACGGAACGAGTAAAGAGACTTGCCGGTAACGAGAATGAACTAGGTATTGACATACCGTCAATCGAATCTCGGGCAAGTAACATACCGATGACAAAGGGAACAACGTATGTTGTTATGCGGTCTGACCGATAAAGATCTTCGTAGAATATGTGGGAACCAATATGAGCATCCAGGTTCCGCTATTGGTTATCAACCGGAGACGTGTCTCGGTCATGTCTACATAGTTCTCGAACCCGTAGGATCCACACGATTAAGGTTTCGATGACAGTTATATTATGAGTTTATGAGTTTTGATGTATCGAAGGAGTTCGGAGTCCCGGATGAGATCGGGGACATGACGAGGAGTCTCGAAATGGTCGAGACGTAAAGATCGATATATTGGACGACTATATTCGGAGTTCGGAAAGGTTCCGAGTGATTCGGGTATTTTTCGGAGTACCGGAGAGTTACGGGAATTCGCCGGGGACTATATGGGCCTTATTGGGCCATGTGGGAATAGAGGAGAGAGGCCAAAAGGAAGGAGGCCTGCGCCCCCCTTCTGGTCCGAATTGGACAAGGGGGGCAGCCCCCTTTTCCTTCTCCCTCTCCTCCTCTTTCCTTCTCTCCTACTCCAACAAGGAAAGGAGGAGTCCTACTCCCGGTGGGAGTAGGACTCCCCCCTTGGCGCGCCTCCTCCCTAGGCCGGCCGCCTCCCCCCTTGCTCCTTTATATACGGGGGTAGGGGGACACCCCCATAGACACACCAACAATTGATCCCTTGGATCTCTTAGCCGTGTGCGGTGCCCCCCTCCACCATAGTCCACCTCGATAATATCGTAGCGGTGTTTATGCGAAGCCCTGCGACGGTAGAACATCAAGATCGTCACCACGCCGTCATGCTGATGGAACTCTCCCTCGACACTTGGCTGGATCGGAGTTCGAGGGACATCATCGAGCTGAACGTGTGCTAGAACTCGGAGGTGCCGTAGTTTCGGTGCTTGATAGGTCGGGCCGTGAAGACGTACGACTACATCAACCGTGTTATTCTAACGCTTCCGCTTTCGGTCTACAAGGGTACGTGGACACACTCTCCCCTCTCGTTGCTATGCATCACCATGATCTTGCATGTGCGTAGGAATTTTTTTGAAATTACTACGTTCCCCAACACATCCCACACAAGTTCAACTACATGATCAAGTTCAACACCACCACCCAAGGTATGTTATTCCATCTTAGCGAAGCTTTACCCCAAGTCGTGGATCAAAGCTACTCAACAAGATGTGAATACATCAAGATGCTTAAATGAAAAATGGCAACCCCATTTTGAGCTTAAATGATGAGTATGACATATGATCAAGTGTCCTCATTTTGAAATTACTATGTTCCCCAACAGTGGCATACGAGCCTAGGTTTTATGCGTTGATGTTATTTGCACGAGTAGAACACAAGTGAGTTGTGGGCGATACAAGTCATACTGCTTACCAGCATGTCATACTTTGGTTCAGCGGTATTGTTGGATGAAGTGGCCCAGACCGACGTTACGCGTACGCTTACGCGAGACTGGTTTTACCGCCGTGCTTCGCACACAGGTGACTAGCGGGTGTCTGTTTCTCCAACTTTAGTTGAACCGAGTGTGGCTACGCCCGGTCCTTGCGAAGGTTAAAACAGCACTAACTTGACGAACTATCATTTGGTTTTGATGTGTAGGTAAGAATGGTTCTTGCTCAACCCGTAGCAGCCACGTAAAATTTGCAAATAACAAAGTAGAGGACGTCTAACTTGTTTTTGCAGGGCATGTTGTGATGTGATATGGTCAAGACGTGATGCTATATTTTATTGTATGAGATGATCATGTTTTGTAACTGAAGTTATTGGCAACTGGCAGGAGCCATATGGTTGTCGCCTTATTGTATGAAATGCAAACGCCCTGTAATTGCTTTACTTTATCACTAAGCGATAGTGATAGTCGTAGAAGCAATAGATGGTGTAACGACAACGATGCTATGATGGAGATCAAGGTGTCACGCCGGTGACGATGGTGATCACGACGGTGCTTCGGAGATGGAGATCACAAGCACAAGATGATGATGGCCATATCATATCACTTATATTGATTGCATGTGATGTTTATCCTTTATGCATCTTATCTTGCTTTGATTGACGGTAGCATTTTAAGATGATCTCTCACTAAATTATCAAGAAGTGTTCTCCCTGAGTATGCACCGTTGTGAAAGTTCTTCGTGCTGAGACACCACGTGATGATCGGGTGTGATAGGCTCTACGTTCAAATACAACGGGTGCAAAACAGTTGCACGCGCGGAATACTCAGGTTAAACTTGACGAGCCTAGCATATACAGATATGGCCTCGGAACACGGAGACCGAAAGGTCGAACGTGAATCATATAGTAGATATGATCAACATAGTGATGTTCACCATTGAAAATTACTCCATCTCACGTGATGATCGGACATGGTTTAGTTGATTTGGATCACGTGATCACTTAGATGACTAGAGAGATGTCTATCTAAGTGGGAGTTCTTAAGTAATATGATTAATTGAACTTAAATTTATCACGAACTTAGTCCTGGTAGTATTTTGCAAATTATGTTGTAGATCAATAGCTTGCGTTGTTGCTTCCCTATGTTTTTTATATATGTTCCTAGAGAAAACTAAGTTGAAAGATGTTAGTAGCAATGATGCGGACTTGGTCCGTGATCTGAGGTTTATCCTCATTGCTACACAGAAGAATTATGTTCTTGATGCACCACTAGGTGACAGACCTATTGCAGGAGCAGATGCAGACGTTATGAACGTTTGGCTAGCTCAATATGATGACTACTTGATAGTTTTGTGCACCATACTTTATGGCTTAGAATCGAGATTTCAAAGACGTTTTGAACGGCATGGACCATATGAGATGTTCCAGGAGTTGAAGTTAATATTTCAAGCAAATACCCGAGTTGAGAGATATGAAGTCTCCAACAAGTTCTATAGCTAAAAGATGGAGTAGAATCGCTCAACTAGTGAGCATGTGCTCAGATTGTCTGGGTACTACAATCGCTTGAATCAAGTGGGAGTTAATCTTCCAGATAAGATAGTGATCAACAGAATTCTCTAGTCACCACCACCAAGTTAGTAGAACTTCGTGATGAACTATAATATGCAAGGGATGATGAAAACATTTCCCAAGCTCTTCGCGATGCAAAAATCGGCGAAGGTAGAAATCAAAGAAAAACATCAAAGTGTTGATGGTGAACAAGATCACTAGTTTCAAGAAAAAGGGCAAAGGGAAGAAGGGGAACTTCAAGAAGAACAGCAAGCAAGTTCTGCTCAAGTGAAGAAGCCCAAGTCTGGACCTAAGCCTAAGACTAAGTGATTCTACTGCAAAGGGACTGGTCACTGGAAGTGGAACTACCCCAAGTATGTGGCGGATAAGAAGGATGGCAAAGTGAACATAGGTATATTTGATATACAGGTTATTGATGTGTGCCTTACTAGTGTTTGTAGTAGCCCTTGAGTATTTGATACTTGTTCGGTTGCTAAGATTAGTAACTCGAAACAGGAGTTACAGAATAAACAGAGACTAGTTGAAGGGGAAGTGACGATGAGTGTTGGAAGTAGTTCCAAGATTGATATGATCATCATCGCACACTCCCTATACTTTCGGGATTAGTGTTAAACCTAAATAAATGTTATTTGGCGTTTGCGTTGAGCATGAATATGATTTGATCATGTTTATTGCAATACGGTTATTCATTTAAAATCATAGAATAATTGTTGTTCGATTTACATGAATAAAACCATCAAATGGTCATACACCCAATGAAAATAGTTTGTTGGATCTCGATTGTAGTGATACACATATTCATAATATTGATGCCAAAAGATGCAAAGTTAATAATGATAGTGCAACTTATTTGTGGCACTGCCGTTTGGGTCATATCAGTGTAAAGCGCATGAAGAAACTCCATAAAGATGGATTTTCGGAATCACTTGGTTATGAATTATTTGATGCTGCGAACCGTGCCTTTTGGGCAAGATGACTAAAACTCCGTTCTTCGGAACAATGGAACGAGATACTGACTTGTTGGAAATAATACATACTGATGTATGCAGATCCAATGAGTGTTGATGCTCGTGGCAAGTATCGTTATTTTCTGACCTTCACAGATGATTTGAGCAGATATGGGTATATCTACTTAATGAAACACAAATCTGAAACATTTGAAATGTTCAAAGAAATTCAGAGTGAAGTGAAGAATCATAGTAAAAAGAAAATAAAGTTTCTACAATCTGATCACGGATATGAATATTTGAGTTACGGGTTTGGCCTTCAGTTAAAACAATATGGAATAGTTTCACAAACTCATGCCACCTGGAACACCACAGCGTAATGATGTGTCCGAACGTCGTAACCACACTTTATTGGATATGGTGCAATCTATGATGTATCTTACCGATTTACCACTATCGTCTTGGGATTATGCATTAGAGACAGCTGCATTCACGTTAAATAGGGCACCATCTAAATCCATGGAGACGACACCGTATGAACTATGGTTTAGCAATAAACTAAGTTGTTGTTTCTTAAATTTTGGGGCTGCGATGCTTATGTGAAAAAGTTTCAACCTGATAAGCTCGAACCCAAATCGGAGAAGTGCCTCTTCATAGAATACCCAAAGCTAACTATTGGGTACACCTTCTATCACAGATCCGAAGGCAATATTATTCATTGCTAAGATGGATCCTTTCTAGAGAAGAAGTTTCTCTCAAAAGAAGTGAGTGGGAGGAAAGTAGAGCTTGATAAGGTAATTGTACCTTCTCCCGAATCGGAAAGTAGTTTATCACAGAAATCAGTTCCAGTGATTCCAACACCAATTAGTGAGCTAGCTAATAATATTGATCATGAAACTTCAGATCAAGTTACTACCAAACCTCGTAGGTCTTCCAGAGTAAGATCCGCACCAGAGTGGTACGGTAATCATGTTCTGGAAGTCATGTTTCTAGACCATGATGAACCTACGAACTATGAGGAAGCAATGATGAGCCCAGATTCCGCGAAATGGCTTGAAGGCCATGAAATCTGAGATGGGATCCATATATGAGAACAAAGTGTGGACTTTGATTGACTTTCCCGATGATCGGCAAGCTATAGAAAATAGATGGATCTTCAAGAGGAAGACGGACGTTGATAGTAGTGTTACTATCTACGAAGCTAGATTTGTCGAAAAAGGTTTTTGATAAAGTTCAAGATGTAGACTATGATGAGTTTTTTCTCACTCGTAACGATGCTTAAGTCTGTCCGAATCATGTTAGCAATTGCCACATTTTATGAAATCTAGCAAATGGATATCAAAATTGTGTTCCTGAATGGATTTCTGGAAGAAGAGTTGTATATGATGCAACCAGAAGGTTTTGTCGATCCAAAAAGGTGCTAACAAAATGTGCAAGCTCCAGTGTTGGGGATATAACTATTTGTGTAAGCCGCCCAAGAGGGGCCGGGTTACGCAAAGAGGATTCACTAGAGAGAAGCCCAAGATAAGGCATGAAGATGACGATTCATAGGAAGCTTAAGGCCCACAGGCGACTTAAGGCTTGTTGTAGTAAACTGCTATAATAATATTACTTGTATCATAAGGTAGACTTAACTAGTCACCGAGCCGGACATTGTTTATAAGCCGGCCGGGACTCTGTAAGCCATAGGGCGTCGACCCGTGTATATAAGGGGATGACCCGCCGGCGGCTTAGGGCAAGAAACAACTCATCGAGAGCCAGGCATAGCGTATCTCGCTCCCTGGTCATCGAAACATCAATACCAACCCAACTAGACGTAGGCCTTACCTTCACCGTAAGGGGCCAAACTAGTATAAACCCTCTCGTCTCCTTTGTCCCTTTTAACCCCTTCAAGCTTCCTAGTTGAGATGGCTCCACAACTAAGTCCTTTCACGAGGACATCTGACGTGACAATTCCACGACAGTTGGCGCCCACCGTGGGGCCAGCGCACGGTGGATTCGAGTTCTTGAAGGGCAACTTCGAAGGGCTCAAGGGATACGTAGTGGGCCGGATGACCAAAAGTCGTCGCGGCAAGATCTACATCGATGACGAAGGCTGGGGCCCCGACGCCGGCTCAATTGAGTATGGGTACCGGGCCCCCTCTGGAGGGATCCACGTCTTCATCGGCCGGATTGGAAAGCCGGGGCCTGAGCCAGACTACTGCATCGACCTCGTCGAGACAGCTCAGCGTGTGAAACCCGCCCGAGTTCAACCCAACATGAAGCGTGTCTTTGTGGGCTGCGTCCACAGAGAAGAGCTTTCTGAAGGTCCTGAAGATGGTGGTGAGACGGCCGTCCCCTCTGACGGTGATTCTTCCACCGGTTCAACAGATTCTTTGTATCAAGTTCAAGATGGTGCGCTCGTGGGCTGTTTCGATGGCCTTAGTATTTCGGACCTCTGTGAGTCGCCAAATTAGGCAGGAGTCTTTATGGCTGGAACTCAACCCGGACAAAACTCTACAACCGCGGCCGCAACCACTTTCGGGTTAGGAGCAGCCGGGGCAGGAGGCCCTATCCGCCCACCGGATCAAGTACTGATAGACCTCATGGACAAGCTTACGGCCCTGTTAACCGCCACGGTTGCCCCTGCGGACAAAGATGAGCATGACGCGGAGGTAGCACGGGTACGTGAGGAGATAGCTCAGGCCAAGGAGGCCTTAGCAGCTGAGGATACTAGGCTAGCTACGGAGCGGGCGGCTCTCGACGCCCGGGCACAGCGGTTGCAGTCAGAGGCTTATCAGCTCACAATGAGTTTAAACGCGTCCAATGAAGTAATGAGGAGGAGACACCAGAAGACCCAATCCCGGTTACCTCCGAATTACGATCCTAGGGTTCTTTCTGCCACACCCGGGGCCGGCCCAAGTAACCCGCCCAATGCTAATCAGTTTATGACACCCAGAGCGGGAGGACCGGCTCAACGTCAGGAGATGACACCTCATCATATGAGCATGGCACCTCCGCGTTATGTACCAATACCGGAGGGTCACTTTTCCAACCCCGTGGAGAATTTAATCGCAGTATCAGTGCGTTTGGCAGCTCTTCCAGTGGACGGTGATGATCCAACAGCAGTGGAGACCCGGAGGATCAGGGAACTTGTCCAGACGGCCCTGGCTTAGCAGGAGACCTATTCTTACAGCCGGGATAGGATTCATTCAACCCCTCCGCCTTGGTTAGCGCTGCCTCGTCAGAACCGGAGCCCGAGTTACAGCAGGCACATGGAGTCTGAAGCTTTATCAAGCAACGCCCAACATCGTAACCAACTTGGGGGCTATAACCCAATGCAAGACCGAATACGTCAGGAGAACGAGCGGGCGGCTCAACAGGCGGCTCAGCTGGCGGCTCATCAGGACATCCCGGAGTACCCAATGACTTCTATTGAGTTGGGAGTAGCCACCAGAACCGGTGGAGTTCCTTGTTTGATACCGGCTTTGTGCAACGTGCGCCTGCCTAAGGACTTCAAGGGACCTCGAAAGGTGTCGAATTACACGGCCGACTTACAACCCGGAGCATGGATTGAGAGCTATGAGATTGCCATGGAGCTGTTGGAGGTTAGTGACGCGGCAATGGCTAAATACTTCACCATGATGTTAGATGGAACGGCCCGGACCTGACTAAAAGGTTTACCACCCAATTCCATTGGTTCGTGGGAGGAGTTAAAGGCCCGGTTCATCCAGAACTTCAAAGACACCTGTAAGCAGTCCATGTCAATCGTGGACTTGACAAGTTGTAAGCAGGGGGAGGGTGAGTCCACCACCCATTGGGTACGCCGGGTCAAGGAGATAATTCATTCATCTGATAAGATGGATGCCGGCTCTGCAGTCCTCATGTTGGAAAAGAATTGCAACTTTGAGCCGCTGAGGCGGAAATTGGGACGCCTAAAGCGTGACTGCACCGATATGGGAACGCTGATGGCGGCTTTAGTCAAATACGCCGATTCTGATAATACCAAGGACCCTGCGTCTGACGATGAGAAGACAGGGAAGGGTAAAAGGAACGATAATGGAAAAGGTCAACAGCATAACCCGGGGAATCAAGGCGGCAATAAGCGTAAGGCGGACGGTAGCCCGGAGCTTGTGGCTAACGCTAGTACACAGGGTAACAATCAGAGACGCAAGGGTAAGTGGCCTCGAACCGGCGGGTCAGGTCCATCTCTTGAGAAGCTACTCAACGAGCCCTGTCCGAAACACGACACCCGGGAGCACCCCGCTACGCACCTGTGGAACGATTGTGCGATCATGAAGACGTTTAAAAATTCCAATATCTTTGATGGTGGTCATGGACCTGGTGGCGGTTCAGGGGCCGGCGGCTTTCATGGCCTGGGTGGCGGTTCAAATTCCGGTTTTCAGGGACAACCGGGTGGAAATAATCAACAGCAAGCTGGTCAGGGAGGACAACCGCAGTAGCAGTCGGGTTACCAGAGCCAACCGAAACAGTTGAGTAGTGGGCAATACCATGTGTTCACCACTAGCTTATGCAAACATGACCAAAAGGTTCATAAGAGGGCTGTAAATTCGGTTGAGCCGGTGGTCCCTCGTTATTTGAGATGGTCAGAGAAACCTATCATTTGGAGCAGAGAGGATCACCCGCTACGAGTTGATAATCCGGGTCAGTTAGCCTTGGTTGTAGCACCTCAGGTTGGTGGATATAAATTCACTAAAGTACTCATGGACGGAGGTAGCAGCATCAATATCCTCTATTATGAGACCTTCCAGCGTATGGGGTTAACAGAGAAGAATCTGAGGACGTCCAACACTGTTTTTCACGGGGTGGTCCCAGGTAAGTCAGCTTACCCAGTTGGTAAGATTGAATTAGAGGTGGCTTTTGGAGATGAGTATGATTCCAGGGCTGAGAAGTTGACGTTTGAGGTGGTCAATATCAAGAGCCCGTATCACGCTCTATTTGGGCGACCGGCTTATGCTAAGTTCATGGCCCGGCCGTGTTATGTTTACTTACAGCTCAAGATGCCGGGTTACAAGGGCACCATCACCGTGCATGGGAGTCGAAAGGTGGCCTTGGAATGTGAAGAAGGCAACGTGGCTTACGCTGAGACGGCCTATGCCGCGGAGGAGCTCAAATTCTATCAAGACAATGTTGACCCGGCGGATATGACCTCCCTCAAGAAACCAACTACAGAGCATGACCCGGCGTTGAAGTTTAAATTGGCCGCTGAGACAAAGCTTGTTGACTTCACCCCGGGAGACACCTCTAAGCAGTTTAGTATCAGTGCCAATTTAGATCCTAAATAGGAAAGCGCGCTCATCGAGTTCATCCGTGAGAACCGGGACATCTTTGCATGGAAACCTTCTGACATGCCGGGTGTACCGAGGGAACTCGCTGAGCACACTCTCAATATTGATCCAAAGTATAAGCCGGTCAGGCAGTTCCTCCGACGATTCAACAAAGAGAGACGAGCAGCCATTGGAGAAGAGGTGGCCCGGCTCTTAGCGGCCGGGTTTATTGTCGAAGTCTTTCATCCAGAGTGGTTGGCTAACCCGGTGCTGGTACTCAAGAAGAATGGCACTTGGCGGATGTGTGTGGATTACACGGACTTAAACAAGGCTTGCCCGGTTGATCCCTTTGCACTCCCCCGTATTGATCAATTCATTGATGCTACGGCAGGTTGTGAACGTTTGAGCTTTTTGGATGCTTACTCTGGCTATCATCAGATCAAGATGGCAGTTAAGGACCAGGAGAAGACAGCTTTCATCACTCCGTTTGGGGCCTTCTGTTATGTATCTATGCCGTTTGGGCTCAAGAGTGCCCAGGCAACTTATCAGCGATGTGTTGAGAACTGTTTGCACGATCAGATTGGGTGCAATGTTCATGCTTATGTGGATGACATCGTGGTGAAATCCAGAGAAAAGGAAACTTTAATATCCGATTTGAGAGAAACCTTTGACAATCTCCGGGTTTACAAGATGATGCTTAACCCGGCCAAGTGTGTATTTGGTGTACCTGCAGGCAAGCTCTTGGGTTTTCTGGTGTCAAATAGAGGCATTGAAGCTAATCCGGAGAAGATCATGGCGATCACCTCTCTGGCTAAGCCGGCGTGTATCAATGATGTTCAATGCTTGGCGGTACATGTTGCTGCTTTAAGCCGGTTCATAAGCCGGTTAGGGGAGAAGGCCTTGCCGCTATACCAGATGATGAAGAAAATGGACACTTTTGTCTGGAGTGATGCTGCTAACACTGCCTTTGAGGATTTAAAGAGACAGTTGTCTGAGCCACCGGTTCTTGCAGCTCCCATTGATAAAGAGCCGCTATTGTTATATGTGGCTGCTAACTCACGGGCTGTCAGTGTTGCCATCGTGGTGGAACGTAAGGAGGCAGGCAAGGAGCATCCGGTTCAACGGCTGGTTTACTACATCAGCGAGGTGCTCATTGAGTCTAAACAAAGGTATCCACATTGGCAGAAGCTTGTTTATGGTGTGTTCATGGCAAATCGGAAACTGAAGCAGTACTTCCAAGGTCACCCTATAACGGTGGTGAGCTCAGCTCCTTTGGGAGATATCATTCAGAATAGAGAAGCTACAGGACGAATCGCCAAGTGGGCCATTGAGATTGGGCCTTATGGTTTAAAGTATATGCCCCGTACTGCCATCAAATCTCAGGCGTTGGTGGATTTTTTCAATGATTGGACAGAGTTGCAGGCACCTGAGGAGAAGCCGGACAATACGTATTGGACTATTCATTTTGATGGGTCCAGGCAGTTAGAAGGATCAGGGGCTGGGGTTGTCTTAACTTCCCCTCGAGGTGACAAATTTTGTTATGTGCTCCGGCTCATGTTTCCTTGCACTAACAATGCAGCTGAATACGAGGCCTTGCTCCATGATCTCCGGATGGCTAAGGAGATGAATTTAAGCTGGGTAAGGTGCTTGGGCGACTCAGATCTTGTGGTTTAGCAGGTCTCAGGCACATGGGATTCTAAGGATCCCCTTATGGCGGCTTATCATCGTGAAGTTGATGCTGTAGCTGGGTACTTCAAAGGGTATCAGGTGGAGCACATTGACAGAAGGAAGAATGAGGCGGCAGATGCTTTAAGCCGGTTGGGCTCTCAGCGTAAGCCGGTGCCGCCTAACACCTTTCTGGACATTCTACATAATCCTTCTCTCAAGGTACCTACAGAGGAAGAGCTTGCAGTGCCAGACCCAGAGGCACAGTTGGTGGCTGCACTTCACATCATCCCGGATTGGACATTGCCATATTTGGCTTATATGACCCAGGGAGAGCTGCCTGAGGATGAGACCTTGGCGAGACAAATTGTCAGACGATCCAAATCCATGACAATTGTTAACGGCGAGTTACATCATCTCAGTGTCACAGGTGCGTTCCAACGTTGTGTGTCGCCTGCAGAGGGTCAAGAGATACTTCGAGAGATCCATGAAGGGGATTGTGGTAATCATGCCGGCTCAAAATCTCTGGTGGCCAAGGCTTTCCGTCATGGTTTTTATTGGCTGACGGCTCATGCTGATGTAGAAGATCTTGTTAGCAAATGTGACGGGTGTCAAAAGTTCTCAAGACGAGCTCATGTGCCAGCTCAGGAGTTGAGGATGATTCCAATTACTTGGTCATTCGCAGTCTGGGGGCTTGACATGGTGGGACCTTTCAAAAGGTCTAAGGATAAAAAAACGCACCTCCTGGTGGCAGTGGATAAATTTACAAAGTGGATTGAGGCAGAGTCGGTCAGTCAGTGTGATGCGGCCACAGCGGTGCAGTTCATCAAAAAGGTGATCTTTCGTTTTGGTTTTCCACATAGCATCATAACTGATAATGGCACTAATCTCTCTAAGGGTGCCATGGAAGAGTTCTGTCAACGGGAACATATCCGGCTTGACGTTTCGGCTGTTGCTCATCCTCAGTCCAATGGTCAAGCAGAGCGAGCTAATCAGGAGATTTTAAGGGGTATCAAACCACGGCTCTTGGTCCCCTTACAGCGGACTCCGGGTTGTTGGGTCGAAGAGTTGCCCTCTGTGCTGTGGAGCATCAACACTACGCCTAACAGATCCACGGGTTATACGCCTTTTTTCATGGTTTATGGAGCAGAGGCAGTTCTGCCGAGCGATATCCCGCATGACTCACCCCGTGTGGCAGCTTACGTTGAGGCTGACAATGAAAAAGCCCGATAGGAGGCACTTGATTTGTTGGATGAAGAGCGAGACTTGGCAATAGCCCGCTCAGCGATTTACCAGCAAGACCTTCGTCGTTATCATAGCCGCCGGGTCAGAAGCAGAACCTTTCAGGAAGGTGATCTAGTGCTCCGGCTCATCCAGGATCAGTCTGATATGCACAAGCTATCCCCTCCTTGGGAAGTACCCTTTGTGGTCAGCAAGAACTTGCACAATGGGTCATACTACCTCATTGATATTCGAGAGCATAGAGACTCAGGTAAATCGGAGGAAGAGACCCGTCGGCCGTGGAATATAGCCCATCTTTGGCCTTACTATACTTAAGCCACCAGGCTCTTTAGATGTATATATTTTTTGGACAATGTATATATTATATAAAGTAATAAAGCATGACCTTTGTCCTTTTTTCACCCTCGAAAGAGTGTATATGTATTTTTGGCAGATGGTGGAAACAACCAACAGGGACCGGATCATATCTGAATCCGGCTTTACCTTTGGTCCGGCTTATGATCATATCTGAATCTAGCTATGATCACTTGGGGGCTTCCTGTTCAAACATAGGTCGTATCCGAAACAAAGAGAACATAGCTGTCGATACCCACTTGATCGGCATACTTGCCAAGCCTACTTGGGGGCTTCCTGATCATATTTGAATCACAACTTAACCCCTTTAGGTCTGACGTGGATCATATACGAATCAGCATCATTAAACAAATCCTATGGTCACTTGGGGGCTTCCTGTTCAAACATAGGTCGTATTCGAACCAAAGAGAACATAGCTATCGATACCCACTTGATTGGCATCGCCACGCCACTGGGGGCTATATGATTGTATCCGAATCTTAGCTTAACCCCTTTGGAACGGTTTACTGATCGTATCCGAATCAGGAGCCTGTAAAAGTATTTTGATTATTCTGATACCTTGTGGAAAGCATTTTAAGGTGTTTTTTGTCTTGCCGGTTTAATATTCATCACCCCAGGTTATTAAGTACCGGGTGAACATTATATGAGCCGGGAAGATCATTCAAGGATTGCAGAATAAGGCAAGCAAAATTTAACATGCCAAGGAAGTAAAAGCCAGCAATATACAACCATGGCGGCTTACGAAAAGCGTTAAGTGATAAGAGCATGTACGAAGGCATGATGAGCATTAAGAAGTTATTTCTACCCTATTACAAGACTCCCCGAGTCTGAATAGATGAGGCATTGTATTTTGGCCAAACACCTGGTGATTCACTCCTTCGGTGGGCTTGAAGGCTCCGGGTTACCCTTCTCTGCTTCTTCGTCGGCTGTTGTTTCCTGGAAAGTTGATGAAGCCCAATCAATGTCGCTCAAAGCTTCAAATTCAGCTTCATCATCTATTAAACCGGCCGGGTCCACTTTAGGGGCAAAAGTATGCTTACGAATTGGAGGGATCAGGCTGATTTGTTCATATGGAGCATTTGGGATTTTCTGGTTGTTACCGTCATAAGCCGACGCATACTTGCTGAGGTCAGTATCGTTTCCAATAAGGGTTGCCACCGGACGTATGGTTTTAACACAGGCATGGAAGTCGTGATCATCAAAGGCATTGTCATCTTCCTTTAGACTCGGATATCCAAGAGCAAGGTCTGCCGGGTCTAGTTCTGGGAGCCATGCTTTTGCCCGGCTCAATGCGGCTACGGCCCCGGCTCTTGAAGATGAACGCCTCAAGTCTTGGATCCGCTGAGGTAGAAAGGCAAGGCTCTTCAATACATCTTGCAAAAGGCGGGGGTGTGGAGTTGATAAAGCTACAACGGCCAGGGCACGTTGTGTCCCGGAGTATAGCTGTTCCACTAACGTGTAAACTGCTTTAAGCTTGATCAGCGTGTTCTGCTTCAGATTGACACTCCTGGAGCCTGTATGTGCACAAGCATAACGGTAAGCCGGAAGTAATTATTACAATAGTCATTGTCAGGTTGCCATGTTAAAACTGTGTCACAATAACTTACCAAAGATGGTTGAGACCATTTGGGATATTTGTTGTTTTAAGTTGGACAGCTCGGTTGTTGCTTCTGCAAGAGATGCTTCGGCTGTTTCGGCCCGAGTCACCAGGGAAGCCTTTTCATCCGCCCAAATTTTCTTTTCCGACTCAAAATTCTTCTTTAGTTTCTCATTTTCAGAGACACTAAATTCAAATTTCGAGTTAGCTTTCTGCGTCTCAAGCTCTTGAGTTTCCAGACGACTCTTCAGGGTAGCGAGCTCTGATTCAAATTGACTTATGGCAGCCTGCATTGACACCGGGTTATGGTAAGGATTCTAGTAAGGTAAACATTCAAGTCCCAAGCACTTTACAAGTAAAGATACTTGGCACTTGGGGGCTAATGTACGCTGAAGAATTTTTAACTTTATCCTGCCGGGTCAAACATATTAAGTCTCAAGCACCTTACAAGTAAGGATACTTGACACTTGGGGACTAATGTGTATTGCAAATTTAAAAAGCCTTATGTTATACCGGGTTAAATAAATTATTTTTAAGCCGGATAAATTAACAAGTAAAAGCAGATTTCTAAAGTCTACAGTGTATTTGTTCATAAGCAATAGACTTGGGGGCTGGTACAGTATATATAAGACTTAGATACAAGTATAAGTTATACCTCAGATTTATGCTGTATTTGTTTCACCATGTCAACTTCCAGGTCACGGCTATTATGCACTTGATTCAGGTAGCCTGAGACTATATCACCAATGCTTAGGTGAGTATAATCCATAATGTCCTGCTTGGCTTTTCGGCGTTGGGCAAACTCTTCTTTGGCGGTACATTTGGCAAGAACTGTAGGCCGCCCTGGTTCAACAAACTGGGACTTCACAATCTCATCTTCCGAATCATTTCTCTTCATCGGGCTAGGAGTCTCCGGGTCACTTGTGTGGAGAATGTCTTCGGTAGGTGGATCAGAAGTTGGCACTGGAATATCAGACGCCGGGTCAGGTGGCGGCTGATGGGTAGCACTGTCTGGAGCAGACGCATTAATCACCGGTTCAGCCATGACCGGTTCTTCGGACGGCTTATTCTTCTTTGTTCATTTGCTGGGCCTCACTTGCATACTTTTAACAAAAGCAGAAGGATGAATACGCAAGCATGGGTAAGGTAAAAGTGCATAAGTTTACATTACCCGGGAGCAGTTTTGAAAGTCGGCATATTTGACTGCATGGATTCACCAGAAGAAGGAGAGGTATCCTGATAGTTGGAGTCAGATGAATTGAGAAGTTGACGAATTAAGCCTGCTAAAGGTAAGACAGAGCATAAATCGGAGATAACCTCAGTCCGACGCTTCCTGGTTACAACAGGTAAGCCGGAGGAGAGTTCTGCATCCTTGTTGTTCTGAGTCTACCTCCGGTTCTCAAGCTGTTGTTGCTTCAAAATAATTGAGGATCTTGATAAGCAAGTGCATGTGAAAATCTTACTTTCCGGGTCACCCTTCGGGTCTTTCACTTTGGCTAAGGCTCTGAGTCGGAGGAGATTATAGTTACCTCTTCATTGGCTGCTCGGCTGTTCCCCGTATCCTCCTGAAAGGATAAAATGTCAGACAGGTGATAACAAGGGACTTAAGAAAATTTAAAGATTACCTCTTCCTCATCCGAAGAGCTATCCTCCAATCTGAGTAAGTCGGAGGCGCTGGGTTTCTTCTTCTTTGAGGTTCCTACCTTGGCGGCTTTCCTTTCAGCTTTCTTGATTGTTCTGGCTTGTTTGGCAGCTTCATGGTCATATTTGGCTTTCCAAAAGTCATCACCGGCCTGTGAAAAAAGTTAAAGGATTATGAGTATCAAGCAAGGTATAATGTATTTATAAACATTGGTCACGATTGATAACTTACCGCAGGGGCCGGGTTATTCTTGCAAAATGGAAGTAAGCCGAAGGTGTTGCTTGTTACAGTGCCCTCTTTCAGCAGTGATTGGGTTGTAGCATTCACCACATCATCTGGTAAGTCGTCAGGGCTATGGTGTAATGGATCATTCTTTTCACCTGTATAAGTACACATTAAGCCGGGACGGCGGCTTAATGGAAGTATTCGCCAAGTGACCCAAACTCGGACCTGATCGATGCCGTTTAACCCATTTCCCAAGAGAGCTTTAATCTTCCTGATGGTAGCATTGAGAGGCACGCGTTCAAGTGTTGTCAGCTTGTCTGGTAGCTGATGGTTAGATTCAAGGTGCAGGGCGCGAAAGCCGGGCAGAGGTTTTTCATCAGCCGGAGAAGTGTCCTGATAGTAGAACCATGTCTGGTTCCAAGATTTTGGGTGACTCGGCATCTCAGCATAAGGGAAAAGACAGTCTCTCCGTCGCTGGATTGAGATGCCACCAAGCTCAAGACTGGGCCCGTTGGCACGTTCATTTTGCCGGTTCATGTAAAAAAGTTCCCTGAATAAAAGCAGACTTGGTTCTTCTCCCAGGTATACCTCGCAGAAGACTTGAAAATTGCAAATATTTGACACGGAATTGGGTCCGATGTCTTGAGGTCTAAGGTCAAAGAAATTTAAAACTTCTATGAAGAATTTTGAGCCGGGAGGAGCAAATCCATGGCTCATGTGATTAGTAAAAATTATTACTTCCCCAGCTTTGGGGTGAGGTTTTTCTTCAGACGGGTCAGGGGCACGGTAAGACATGACATCCTTTTTTGGCAGATGCCCAGACTTCACAAATTCAGCTAGTTTGCTATTGGTAACTATGGATGGAACCCAATTGCAAGTCACAGGGGCCTTGGTAGCCTTAGGAGCCATCACAGCAATTGGCCTATGGAAAAACAAGAAGATCCGGTTCAATTTTAGCCCGGGAGGAAAATCTTGATTATTTAAAGTGGCGGCTTAATGAGGGGCCTAATGATATAAGGATGAGTGTGGAACAATATTTAAGCCGCTACAAGTATCAAGTGCAATTCAAAAAAAATCCGGGTAATGAGGAGCAGTCAAGGTTCTGTATCATTTATTTAAGCCGGACATCTCGACAGTTGTGTTTCAGGGCATTTACCAGAAGGGATTTTCTGGGTGATAAAAGCAAGTTTCACAGCTAACAGTTATTATTCTGGATCAAAATATTGCTCTAAAAAGGAAATTTTCTAGACCTAAAACGAGGCAAAGAAGTTCATGCACTCGAAGAGGGTTCCTGAACAAGGGAAAGGAGATTTATTCCTGTGCAAGATTAATACAAGTAAACACCGCAGCAGTTCTACGTGGTTTTCACGATCTAAACAGGGCATTGGAAGGAACTAGCAACGGTTTGGTGTCGGCCAATGATGAACACAACTCGATAAGAACCTAATGCAGATCTGAGAAAGGGAGTGAAAGGAACTCACAGATGCGGACGAGCTATGGAAGTTCGCCGTCGATCTCTGGTCAAGGTCAGGTCGATGCAGCGACCTGAGTTGATGAAGATGAGGGAGTCGATGGCGACAGCGGCGGAGCTCGAGTGGCAGAGAGGAGAGGAAGAAGATGACTAGGGAAAAGACCTAAGTCGCTCTATTTATAAGGGAAGACTGACCGAGCAGGCGCGAAAAACGAAGAGATAACATTTATTATCCAGTGGCTCTGGCGCCTCGATTCTCGGGATGGTCAGTAAAGACAAAGATCCGTTGAATATGACGTCACAGAGATTTAACCCAGAGTTAGATGATGACGTCACGGCGGTTTAAAATCCTTCGCGCAAGATAAAAGACTGCAGGGCGGTTCATAAGGTATTTTAAGATTGACATGAACCGGTTCAAATCAATCTGGGGCCTAATGTTGGGGATATAACTATTTGTGTAAGCCGCCCAGGCGACTTAAGGCCTGTTGTAGTAAACTGCTATAATAATATTACTTGTATCATAAGGTAGACTTAACTAGTCACCGAGCCGGACATTGTTTATAAGCCGGCCGGGACTCTGTAAGCCGCAGGGCGTCGACCCGTGTATATAAGGGGACGACCCGCCGGCGGCTTAGGGCAAGAAACAACTCATCGAGAGCCAGGCATAGCGTATCTCGCTCCCTGGTCATCAAAACATCAATAACAACCCAACTAGACGTAGGCCTTACCTTCACCGTAAGGGGCCGACCTAGTATAAACCCACTCGTGTCCTTTGTCCCGTTTAACCCCTTCAAGCTTCCTAGTTGCGATGGCTCCACAACTAAGTCCTTTCACGAGGACATCTGACGTGACAATTCCACGACAGTTGGCGCCCACCGTGGGGCCAGCGCACGGTGGATTCGAGTTCTTGAAGGGCAACTTCGAAGGGCTCAAGGGATACGTAGTGGGCCGGATGACCAAAAGTCGTCGCGGCAAGATCTACATCGACGACGAAGGCTGGGGCCCCGACGCCGGCTCAATTGAGTATGGGTACCGGGTCCCCTTTGGAGGGATCCACGTCTTCATCGACCGGATTGGAAAGCCGGGGATTGAGCTGGACAACTGCATCGACCTCGTCGAGACGGCTCAGCATGCGAAACCAGCCCGAGTTCAACCCGGCATGAAGCGTGTCTTTGTGGGTTGCATCCACGGAGAAGAGCTTTCTGAAGGTCCTGAAGATAGCGGTGAGACGGCCGTCCCCTCTGACGGTGATTCATCCACCGGTTCAAAAGATTCTTTGTATCAAGTTCAAGATGGTGCGCTCGGGGGCTGTTCCGATGGCCTTAGTATTCCGGACCTCTGTGAGTCGCCAAATTGGGCAGGAGTCTTTATGGCTGGAACTCAACCCGGACAAAACTCTACAGTCGCGGCCGCAATCACTTCTGGGTTAGGAGCAGCCGGGGCAGGAGGCCCTGTGCACCCACCGGCTCAAGTACTGATAGACCTCATGGACAAGCTTACGGCCCTGTTAACCGCCACGGTTGCCCCTGTGGACAAAGATGAGCATGACGCGGAGGTAGCATGGGTACGTGAGGAGATAGCTCAGGCCAAGGAGGCCTTAGCAGCTGAGGATACTAGGCTAGCTATGGAGCGGGCGGCTCTCGACGCCCCGGGCACAGCGGTTGCAGTCAGAGGCTTATTAGCTCACAATGAGTTTAAACGCGTCCAATGAAGTAATGAGGAGGAGACAATAGAAGACCCAATCCCGGTTACCTCCGTATTACGATCCTAGGGTTCTTTTTGCCACACCCGGGGCCGGCCCAAGTAACCCGCCTAATGCTAATCAGTTTATGACACCCGGAGCGGGAGGACCAGCTCAGCGTCAGGAGATGCCACCTCCTCATATGAGCATGGCACCGCCGCGTTATGTACCAATACCGGAGGGTCACTTTTCCAACCCCATGGAGAATTTAATCGCAGCATCAGCGCGTTTGGCAGCTCTTCCAGTGGACGGTATATCTACTTAATGAAACACAAATCTGAAACATTTGAAATGTTCAAAGAAATTCAGAGTGAAGTGAAGAATCATAGTAACAAGAAAATAAAGTTTCTACGATCTGATCGTGGAGATGAATATTTGAGTTACGAGTTGGGCCTTCGGTTAAAACAATATGGAATAGTTTCACAAACTCATGCCACCTAGAACACCACAGCATAATGGTGTGTCCGAACGTCGTAACCGCACTTTATTGGATATGGTGCAATCTATGATGTATCTTACCGATTTACCACTATTGTTTTGGGATTATGCATTAGAGACAGCTGCATTCACGTTAAATAGGGCACCAACTAAATCCATTGAGACGACACCGTATGAACTATGGTTTAGCAATAAACCTAAGCTGTCGTTTCTTAAATTTTGGGGCTGCGATGCTTATGTGAAAAAGTTTCAACCTGATAAGCTCGAACCCAAATCGGAGAAGTGCCTCTTCATAGAATACCCAAAGGTAACTATTGGGTACACCTTCTATCACAGATCCGAAGGCAAAATTATTCATTGCTAAGATGGATCCTTTCTAGAGAAGAAGTTTCTCTCGAAAGAAGTGAGTGGGAGGAAAGTAGAGCTTGATAAGGTAATTGTACCTTCTCCCAAATTGGAAAGTAGTTTATCACAGAAATCAGTTCCAGTGATTCCTACACCAATTAGTGAGGAAGCTAATAATATTGATCATGAAACTTCAGATCAAGTTACTACCAAACCTCGTAGGTCTTCTAGAGTAAGATCCGCACCAGAGTGGTACGATAATCATGTTCTGGAAGTCATGTTACTAGACCATGATGAACCTATGAACTATGAGGAAGCGATGATGAGCCCAGATTCCGTGAAATGGCTTGAAGGCCATGAAATCTGAGATGGGATCCATATATGAGAACAAAGTGTGGACTTTGATTGACTTGCCCGATGATCGGCAAGCCATAGAAAATAGATGGATCTTCAAGAGGAAGACGGACGTTGATAGTAGTGTTACTATCTACAAAGCTAGATTTGTCAAAAAGGTTTTTGACAAAGTTCAAGATGTTGACTACGATGAGTTTTTTCTCACTCGTAACGATGCTTAAGTCTGTCCGAATCATGTTAGCAATTGCCACATTTTATGAAATCTGGCAAATGGATATCAAAATTGTGTTCCTGAATGGATTTCTGGAAGAAGAGTTGTATATGATGCAACCAGAAGGTTTTGTCGATCCAAAAAGGTGCTAACAAAATGTGCAAGCTCCAGCAATCCATCAATGGACTGGTGCAAGCATCTCGGAGTTGGAATATACGCTTTGATGAGTTGATCAAAGCATATGGTTTTATACAGACTTTTGGAAAGGCCTGTATTTACAAGAAAGTGAGTGGGAGCACTACAGCCTTTCTGATAAGTATATGTAAATGACATATTGTTGATCGGAAATGATGTACAATTTTCTGGAAAGCATAAAGAAGTGTTTGAAAGAAGTTTTTCAAAGAAAGACCTCGGTGAAGCTGCTTACACATTGAGCATCAAGATCTATAGAGATAGATCAAGACGCTTGATAAGATTTTTCAATGAGTACATACCTTGACAAGATTTTGAAGTAGTTCAAAATGGAACAGTCAAAGAAAGAGTTCTTGCCTATGATGCAAAGGTGTGAAGTTGAGTAAGACTCAAAACCCGACCATGGCAGAAAATAGAAAGAGAATGAAAAGTCATCCTTATGCTTCAGTCATAGGTTCCATAAAGTATGCCATGCTGTGTACCAGACCTATTGTATACCTTGCTCTGAGTTTGGCAAAGGAATACAATTTTGATCTAAGAGTAGATCACTGGACAGCGGTCAAGAATATCCTTAGTGAGGACTAAGGAGATGTTTCTCGATTATGGAGGTGATAAAAGAGTTTGTCGTAAAAGTTACATCGGTGCAAACTTTTACACTGATCCAGATGACTCTAAGTAGCAATCTGGATACATATTGAAAGTGGGAGCAATTAGCTAGAGTAGCTCCGTGTAGAGCATTATAGACATAGAATATTTGCAAAATACATACGGCTCTGAATGTGACAGACCCGTTGACTAAACTTCTCTCATGAGCAAAATATGATCATACCTTAGTACTCTTTGGGTGTTAATCACATAGCGATGTGAACTAGATTATTGACTCTAGTAAACCCTTTGGGTGTTGATCACATGACGATGTGAACTATGAGTATTAATCACATACAGATGTGAATATTGGTGTTAAATCACATGATGATGTGAACTAGATTATTGACTCTAGTGCAAGTGGGAGACTGAAGGAAATATGCCCTAGAGGCAATAATAAAGTTATTATTTATTTCCTTATATCATGATAAATGTTTATTATTCATGCTAGAATTGTATTTACTGAAAACATAATACATGTGTGAATACATAGACAAACTGAGTGTCACTAGTATGCCTCTACTTGACTAGCTCATTAATCAAAGATGGTTATGTTTCCTAGCCATGGACAAAGAGTTGTCATTTGATTAACGGGATCACATCATTAGGAGAATGATGTGATTGACTTGACCCATTCCGTTAGCTTAGCACTTGATCGTTTAGTATGTTGCTATTGTTTTCTTCATGACTTATACATGTTCCTATAACTATGAGATTATGCAACTCCCATTTACCGGAGGAACACTTTGTGTGCTACCAAACGTCACAACGTAACTGGGTGATTATAAAGGAGCTCTACAGGTGTCTCCGAAGGTACATGTTGGGTTGACGTATTTCGAGATTAGGATTTGTCACTCCGATTGTCGGAGAGGTATCTCTGGGCCCTCTCGGTAATGCACATCACTTAAAGCCTTGCAGGCATTGCAACTAATGAGTTAGTTGCGAGATGATGTATTACAGAACGAGTAAAGAGACTTGCCGGTAACGAGATTGAACTAGGTATTGAGATACCGATGATCGAATCTCGGGCAAGTAACATACCGATGACAAAGGGAACAACGTATGTTGTTATGCGGTCTGACCGATAAAGATCTTCGTAGAATATGTGGGAACCAATATGAGCATCCAGGTTCCTCTATTTGCTATTAACCGGAGACGTGTCTCGGTCATGTCTACATAGTTCTCGAACCCGTAGGGTCCGCACGCTTAAGGTTTCGATGACAGTTATATTATGAGTTTATGAGTTTTGATGTACCGAAGGAGTTCAGAGTCCCGGATGAGATCGGGGACATGACGATGAGTCTCAAAATGGTCGAGACGTAAAGATCGATATATTGGACGACTATATTCGGAGTTCGGAAAGGTTCCGAGTGATTCGGGTATTTTTCGGAGTACCGGAGAGTTACGAGAATTCGCCGGGGAGTATATGGGCCTTATTGGGCCATACGGGAATAGAGGAGAGAGGCCAAAAGGAAGGAGGCCTGCGCCCCCCTTCTGGTCCGAATTGGACATGGGGGGCAGCCCCCTTTTCCTTCTGCCTCTCCTCCTCTTTCCTTCTCTCCTACTCCAACAAGGAAAGGAGGAGTCCTACTCCCGGTGGGAGTAGGACTCCCCCCTTGGCGCGCCTCCTCCCTAGGCCGGCCGCCTCCCCCCTTACTCCTTTATATACGGGGGCAGGGGGGCACCCCATAGACACAACAACAATTGATCCCTTGGATCTCTTAGCCGTGTGCGGTGCCCCCCTCCACCATAGTCCACCTCGATAATATCGTAGCGGTGCTTATGCGAAGCCCTGCGACGGTAGAACATCAAGATCATCACCACGCCGTCGTGCTGACGGAACTCTCCCTCGACACTCGGCTGGATCGGAGTTTGAGGGACGTCATCGAGCTGAACGTGTGCTAGAACTTGGAGGTGCCGTAGTTTCGGTGCTTGATCGGTTGGGCCGTGAAGACGTACGACTACATCAACCGCGTTATTCTAACGCTTCTGCTTTCGGTCTACAAGGGTACGTGGACACACTCTCCCCTCTCGTTGCTATGCATCACCATGATCTTGCGTGTGCGTAGGAAATTTTTTGAAATTACTACGTTCCCCAACACATCCCACACAAGTTCAACTACATGATCAAGTTCAACACCACCACCCAAGGTATGTTATTCCATCTTAGCGAAGCTTTACCCCAATTCGTGGATCAAAGCTACTCAACAAGACGTGAATACATCAAGATGATTAAATGAAAAATGGCAACCCCATTTTGAGCTTAAATGATGAGTATGACATATGATCAAGTGTCCTCACTTGACTCCTAAGTCAATATACTCTAACATAGGTGACTTTGTCGCCGACCTATTCTAGATGAAGTCCTCTAGTGTTTCTCCTTGTTCTTGCATTTTATCTCATGCAATTTTTGTTCCTCCTTCAAAAAAACGTCATCTAGACTTATTCTCTTTTATTACTGCTCTGCATTTCTCTGCATCCAATTCATTGCAAATCCTTGTGAGATCTTACTCGCTTAGTGAGCTGAGGTGACTAGTGCTTTCTCTCTGTGATGAACTCGGACAAACCAATTTGCCTCTTTCGGTCAAACCGAAACTTTTCTGTGCCACCGAAGGTATCAACTCAGTATAGCCGATTTCAATGCTGTGAAATCGCTCTGTCACTTGCATTCTGCACTTTTTGTTCTAGCTCCACTCGATGATTCTTATCCTCTATAAGCATCATATTCTATGTGCTGCTTTGCTCTGTGACTCAAGGACCAACCTATTTTGACTCACCCTCCAGAAGACCCTTCTTGGAAATTGATGTCAAAGGGGGAGAGAGAGATCACATCAAAGCTTAATTAATCCAACAGGGAGAGAGAGCGACAAGGGGAGAGAGACATTCTTCTCAAAAGAGAGACCCCAGTTGCTTGATATTCAAAGAGGAGAGAAATTACATGTCTTAAGAGGGGAAAGACATGTTCATATTGTATTTTATGCTTGCTTTGCTCTGATTTTCGTTTCCATATCTTCTCCCAATATCCACTATAAGATTCAGGGGGAGTAAGACCTCTAAGGGAAGAAAATCTTCAAATTCATTGCATATCTTTACCTTCGGGGACATGTCTACACTCCAATAGAGTACCTAGTACTCAATCTACACATGTCATCCCAATTCTTGGTATTCTTGTCGTTTACTGTTCTTGCTCTGCTTAGTAGATGTTTTTGTGTTGTCTAAACTTGTTTACTCAGGTTCATTTCTTCCAAAGATAGTTCAAGACCACAAGGTAAGTATATGCATCACACTCATGTGCATGAAGATCTCTTGCTGATGTACATATTGTTTGCAAGAAGGACTCATGTGCATGAAGTTACATTTCCCATGTTTACATGATTTCCTCTTATGCATATAGCCAAGACACATGTAACTCATTGCTTGCTCTGTCATGATTATGCAATCACATGATCTTATGTTCCATATTTACATGATCGCACACTTGTAGGGGGGGCTTTGCATGTTACATGTCCTACCAAAGCTTTACTTGCTTTTCTCTATATCTTTATCTAAAGCTTTGATGTATGTTGTCATAAATTACCAAAAAGGGGGAGATTGAAAGCACAAGTGCTCCCTGGGTGATTTTGGTAATTTATGTCAACATATCTCTTGTTGGACTAATACTTTCATCCAGTATATTTCAGATAAGTTCAACAGGGGAGTGGCATGGACAAGAGGATGTGGAACCCCTTCAAGATGCTAAGGACAAAAGATTGGCTCAAGCTCAAAAGCTCAGGACTCTACAATTTCCATTTTAGTGATCCAAGATCACATTGAGTCTATAGGAAAGCCAATACTATTAAAAGGGGGTGAGGTGTTGCTTAATAGCTTGCTTGCTCAAAATGCTTAGTGATATGCTCCAAAGCCCTCAACTACTTTCTCATATCCACATTTGTCCAAAACAAAAAGTCAAACTCGGCCCCACCGATTTGATCCATCCGGCGCCACCGAGTTTAGTTGACATAGCCACTGCCAGAAACCCTAGTCTTTTCGGTCTCACCGATAGGGATCTCGGTCTCACCGCGATGGGATTGCAAACTCTCTGTTTCCCTTCATAACATTTAGATCTAACCGAGATAGGTGATCGGTCCCACCGAGTCTGCAATGCAAACTCCCTGTTTCCTTTTCGTAACGCTTCGGTCCCACCGAGACGAGCGAATCGGTCCCACCGAGTTTGCCTGACCAACTCTCTGGTTAGCTTATTACCAAAGTCGGTCCAAACGAGGTTGTGTAATCGGTCCAACCAAGATTACGTTATGCCCTAACCCTAATGATATCGGTCCCACTGAAATAGTGTAACGGTCACATATGAACTGAATCGGTCCGACCAAGATTTCTGATCCGGTCCAACCGAGTTTGGTGCAATGTGTGTAACGGTTAGATTCTGTGTGGAGGCTATATATACCCCTCCACCCTCTCCTCATTCATGGGGGAAGCCATCAGAACGTTCCAACACTTCCAACATTCATTTTCTGAGAGAGAGCCACCTACTCATGTGTTGAGACCAAGATATTCCATTCCTACCATATGAATCTTGATCTCTAGCCTTCCCCAAGTTGCTTTCCACTCAAATCAGCTTTCCCTATGAGAGTGAGTTGAGTGTTTGGAAGACTATCATATGAAGCACAAGAGCAAGGAGTTCATCATCAACACACCATCTATTACCTTTTGAAGAGTGGTGTCTCCTAGATTGGTTAAGTGTCACTTGGGAGCCGCTGACAAGATTGTGGAGTTGAACCAAGGAGTTTGTAAGGGCAAGGAGATCGCCTACTTCGTGAAGATCTACCCTAGTGAGGCAAGTCCTGTTGGAAATATGCCCTAGATGCAATAATAAAATGGTTATTATATTTCCATGTTCATGATAATTGTCTATTGTTCATGCTATAATTGTATTAACTGGAAACCGTAATACATGTGTGAATAGATAGACCACAACATGTCCCTAGTGAGCCTCTAGTTGACTAGCTCGTTGATCAATAGATGGTTATGGTTTCCTGACCATGGACATATGATGTCATTGATAATGGGATCACATCATTAGGAGAATGATGTGATGGACAAGACCCAATCCTAAGCATAGCACAAGATCGTATAGTTCGTTTGCTAAGAGCTTTTCTAATGTCAAGTATCATTTCCTTAGACCATGAGATTGTGCAACTCCCGGATACCGTAGGAATGCTTTGGGTGTACCAAACGTCACAACGTAACTGGGTGGCTATAAAGGTGCACTACATGTATCTCCGAAAGTGTCTGTTGGGTTGGCACGATTCGAGACTGGGATTTATCACTCCGTATGACGGAGAGGTATCTCTGGGCCCACTCAGTAATGCATCATCACAATGAGCTCAGTGTGACTAAGTAGTTAGTCACGGGATCATGCATTACGGAACGAGTAAAGTGACTTGCCGGTAACGAGATTGAACGAGGTATTGGGATACCGACGATCGAATCTCGGGCAAGTAACGTACCGATTGACAAAGGGAATTGTATACGGGATTGATTGAATCCTTGACATTGTGGTTCATCCGATGAGATCATCGTGGAACATGTGGGAGCCAACATGGGTATCCAGATCCCGCTATTGGTTATTGGCCGGAAAACATCTCGGTCATGTTTGCATGGTTCCCGAACGGTCTACACACTTAAGGTTCGGTGACGCTAGAGTTATTATGGGAAATAGTATGTGGTTATCAAAGGTAGTTCGGAGTCCCGGATGTGATCCCAGACGTCACAAGGAGTTCCGGAATGGTCCGGCGGTGAAGATCGATATATTGGACGAAGGGTATTGGAGTCCGGAAGTGTTCCGGGGGTACCAGGCTATGACCAGCATGATCGAAAGGTGTTTCGGGAGCCCCGGCAAGTGTTGGAGGGCCTCATGGGCCAAAGGGGATGGGGCAAACCAGCCCACTAAGGGGTGGTGCACCCCCACACCCTTTCCCACGTTATTTGGGGAGGTGGGGCGCCTCCACCTGGCTTGGGAGGCAATCCTCCACCTGCTTGGTTTGGCTTGGGGGCAAGTCTCCCTAGGATTTTCCCTAGGCAGATCCAATCTGCTTGGCCGCCGCCCCCTAGGGGAAACCCTAGGGTGCCTCCCCCTCTCCCCTTGCCCCTATATATAGTGGAGGGGTGGGAGGGCAGCCGCACCTCTTCCCTGGCGCAGCCCTCTCCCTCCTCCAACACCTCCTCCTCCTCCGTAGTGCTTGGCGAAGCCCTGCCAAAGAACCACGAGCTCCATCGCCACCACGTCGCCGTGCTGCTGGAGTTTCCCCTCAACTCTCATCTCCCCTTGCTGGATCAAGAAGGAGGAGACGTCCCCAGGCTGTACGTATGTTGAACGCGGAGGCGCCGTTGTTCGGTGCTTAGATCGGAATCGACCGCGATCTGAATCGCTGCGTGTACGACTCCACCAACCGCGTTCTTGTAACGCTTCCGCATCACGATCTTCAAGGGTATGAAGATACACTCATCCTCTCCCTTTCTTGTTGCTAGAATCTCCATAGATTGATCTTGGTGGTGCGTAATTTTTTTTGAATTATTGCTACGTTCCCCAACAGTGGCATCATGAGCTAGGTCTATTGCGTAGATTCTATGCACGAGTAGAACACAAGTAGTTGTGGGCGATGGTTTGTACAATTTTCTTACCGTTACTAGTCTTATCTTGATTCGGCGGCATTGTGGGATGAAGCGGCCCGGACCGACATTACACGTACACTTACGTGAGATAGGTTCCACCGACTGACATGCACTTGTCGCATAAGGTGGTTAGCGGGTGCCAGTATCTCCCACTTTAGTCGGATCGGATTCGATGAAAAGGGTCCTTATGAAGGGTAAATAGCAATTGGCATATCACCGTTGTGGCTTTGCGTAGGTAAGAAATGTTCTTGCTAGAAACTCGTAGCAGCCACGTAAAACATGCAACAAAAATTAGAGGACGTCTAACTTGTTTTTGCAGCATATGCCGCGTGATGTGATATGGCCAAGAAGGATGTGATGAATAAAATATATGTGATGTATGAGATTGATCATATTCTTGTAATAGGAATCACGACTTGCATGTCGATGAGTATGACAACCGGCAGGAGCCATAGGAGTTGTCTTTATTTATTGTATGACCTGCGTGTCACTGAATAACGCCATGTAATTACTTTACTTCATTGCTAAAATGTTAGCCATAGTAGTAGAAGTAATAGTTGGCGAGACAACTTCATGGAGACACGATGATGAAGATCATGATGATGGAGATCATGGTGTCATGCCGGTGACGATGATGATCATGGCACCCCGAAGATGAAGATCAAAAGGAGCAAAATGATATTGGTCATATCATGTCACTATTTGATTACATGTGATGTTTATCATGTTTTTGCATCTTATTTGCTTAGAACGATGGTAGTAAATAAGATGATCCCTCATAATAATTTCAAGAAAGTGTTCCCCCTAACTGTGCGTCATTGCGAAAGTTCGTTGTTTCGAAGCACCACGTGATGATCGGGTGTAATAGATTCTAACGTTCACATACAACGGGTGTAAGCCAGATTTACACATGAAAAACACTTAGGTTGACTTGACGAGCCTAGCATGTACAAACATGGCCTCGGAACACAAGAGACCGAAAGGTCGAACATGAGTCGTATAGAAGATACGATCAACATGAAGATGTTCACCGATGATGACTAGTCTGTCTCACGTGATGATCGGACACGGCCTAGTTGACTCGGATCATGTATCACTTAGATGACTAGAGGGATGTCTATCTAAGTGGGAGTTCATTAAATAACCAGATGAACTTAATTATCATGAACACAGTCAAAAGGTCATTGCAAATTATGTCGTAGCTTACGCTTTAGTTCTACTGTTTAAGATATGTTCCTAGAGAAAATTTAGTTGAAAGTTGATAGTAGCAACTATGCGGACTGGGTCCGTAAACTGAGGATTGTCCTCATTGCTGCGTAGAAGGCTTATGTCCTTAATGCACCGCTTGGTGTGCTGAACCTCGAACGTCATGTGCGGATGTTGCGAACATCTGACATACACGTTTTGATGACTACGTGATAGTTTAGTAATTTCAAACGGTTTAGAATTGAGGCGCTGAAGACGTTTTAGAAACGTCGCGGAACATATGAGATGTTCCAAGGGCTGAAATTGGGATTTCAGGCTCGTGCCCATGTCAAGAGGTGTGAGACCTCCGACAAGCTTCTTAAGCCTACAAACTAAGGGAGAAGATCTCAATCCTTGAGCATGTGCTCAGATTGTCTGAGTACTACAATCACTTGAATCGAGTGGGAGTTAATCTTCCATATGAGATAGTGATGTTTCTCCAAAGTCACTACCACCAAGCTACTAGAGCTTCGTGATGAACTATAACATATCAAGGATAGATATGATGATCCTTGAGCTATTCGCGATGTTCGACACAGTGAAAGTAGAAATCAAGTAGGAGCATCAATTGTTGATGGTTAGTAAAACCACTAGTTTCAAGAAGGGCAAGGGCAAGAAGGGATACTTCATGAAACGATAAATCAGTTGCTGCTCTAGTGAAGAAACCCAAGGTTGAACCCAAACCCGAGACTAAGTGCTTCTGTAATGAAGGAACGGTCACTGAAGCGGAACTACCATAGATACTTGGTAGATGAGAAGGCTGGCAAGGTTGACAGAAGTATGTATTGGACATACAGTATATTAAATGTGTACTTTACTAGTACTCCTAGTAGCACCAGGGTATTAAGATACCGGTTCGATTGCTAAGTGTTAGTAACTCGAAATAAAAGAGCTACAGAATAAATGGAGACTAGCTAAAGGTGAGATGACAATGTGTGTTGGAAGTGTTTCCAAGGTTGATGTGATCAAGAATCGCATGCTCCCTCTACCATCGAGATTGGTGTTAAACCTAAATAATTGTTATTTGGTGTTTGCGTTGAGCATAGACATGATTGGATTATGTTTATTGCAATACGGTTATTCATTTAAGGAGAATAATGGTTACTCTGTTTATTTGAATAATAGCTTCAATGGTCTTGCACCTAAAATAAATGGTTTATTGAATCTCGATCGTAGTGATACACATGTTCATGCCAAAAGATATAAGATAGTAATGATTGTACCACATACTTGTGGCACTGCCACTTGAGTCATATTGGCATAAAACGCATGAAGAAAGCTCCATGTTTGATGGATCTTTGGACTCACTCGTTTTTGAAAAATATTGAGACATGCGAACCATGTCTATTGGTATATATGCATGAAGAAACTCCATACAGATGGATCATTTAGACTCACTTGATTTTGAATCACTTGAGACATGCAAATCATACCACATGGGCAAGATGACTGAAAGGCCTCGTTTTCAGTAAGATGGAACAAGAAAGCAACTTGTTGGAAGTAATACATTTTGATGTGTGCAGTCCAATGAGTGCTGAGGCACGCAGTGGATATCGTTATGTTCTTACTTCACAGATGATTTGAGTAGACACCAAGTGTATTTACTTGATGAAACAAAAGTCTGAATTATTGAAAGGTTCAAGTAATTTCAGAGTGAAGTTGAAGATCGTCGTGACAAAAGGATAAAATGTCTATGATATGATCACAAAGATGAATATCTGAGTTGCGTGTTTGGTACACAATTAAGACATTGTGGAAATTGTTTCACAACTAATGCCGCCTGGAACACCATAGTGTGATGGTGTGTCCGAACGTCATAGTTGCACCCTATTGGATATGGTGCATGCCATGATGTCTCTTATCAAATTACCACTATTGTTTATGGGTTAAGCATTAGAGACAACCACATTCACTTTAAATAGGGCACCACGTAATTCCGTTGAGATGACAGCGTATGAACTATGGTTTAGAGAAACCTAAGCTGTCGTTTCTTAAAAGTTTGGGGCTGCGACGCTTATGTGAAAAGGTTTCAGCCAGATAAGCTCGAACCTAAAGCGGATAAATGCATCTTCATAGGACACCCAAAACAGTTGGGTATACCTCCTATTTCAGATCCGGAAGCAAAAGTAATTGTTTCTAGAAACGGGTCCTTTCTAGAGGAAAAGTTTCTCTCGAAAGAATTGAGTGGGAGGATGGTGGAGACTTGATCAGGTTATTGAACCATCACTTCAACTAGTGTGCAGCAGGGCACAGGAAGTTGTTCCTGTGGCGCCTACACGAATTGAAGTGGAAGCTGATGATATTGATCATGAAACTTCGGATCAAGTCACTACCAAAAACTCGTAGGTCGACAAGGATACATACTACTCAAGAGTGGTATGCAATCCTGTCTTGGAGGTCATGTTGCTAGACAACAGTGAACCTACGAGCTATGGAGAAGCGATGGTGGGCCCGGATTCCGACGAATGGCTCGAGGCCATACAATCCGAGAGAGGATCCATGTATGAAAACAAAGTATAGACTTTGGAAGAACTACTTGATGGTCGTAAGGCTGTTGGGTACAGATGGATTTTAAAAGGAAGACGGACAATGATGGTAAGTATCACCATTAAGAAAGCTCGACTTGTCGTTAAGATGTTTTCCGACAAGTTCAAGGAGTTGACTGCGATGAGACTTTCTCACTCGTAGCGATGCTAAGAGTCTGTTAGAATTATATTAGCAGTTACTGCATTATTTATGAAATCTTGCAGATAGGATGTCAAAACATTGTTTCCTCGACAATTTTCTTGAGGAAAGGTTGTATATGATACAACCAGAAGGTTTTGTCAATTCTATAAGATGCTAACAAGTATGAAAAGCTCCAGCAATCCTTCTAAGGACAGGAGTAAGCATCTCGGAGTTGGAATATACACTTTGATGAGATGATCAAAGATTTTGGGTTTATACAAAGTTTATGAGAAAATTGTATTTCCAAAGAAGTGAATGGGAGCACTATAGCATTTCTGATGAGTATATGTTGTTGACATATTGTTGACCGGAAGTGATGTAGAATTTATGGAAAGCATAAAGGGTTATTTGAAAAGTGTTTTTCAATGGAAACCCTGGATTAAGCTACTTGAACATTGAGCATCAAGATCTATAAGGATAGATCAAAAATGCTTAATAGTACTTTCAAATGAACACATACCATGACAAGATTTTGAAGGAGTTCAAAATAGATCGGCAAAGAAGGGGTTCTTGGCTGTGTTATAAGGTGTGAGTATTGAGTAAGACTCAAGACCTGACCATGGCAGAAGAGAGAGAAAGGATGAAGGTCGTCCCCTATGCTTTAGACGTAGGCTCCACAGTATGCTATGCTGTGTACCGCACCTAAAGTGTGCCTTGCCATGAGTCAGTCAAGGGGTACAAGTGTGATCCAGGAATGGATCACAGGACAGCAGTCAAGGTTATCCTTAGTAACTAGTGGACTAAGGAATTTTCTCGATTATGGAGGTGGTAAAAGAGTTTGTCCTAAAGGGTTACGCCGATGCAAACTTTGACACTAATCTGGATGACTCTGAGTAGTGACCGGATTCATATAGTAGAGCAGTTATTTGGAATAGTTCCAAATAGCGCATGGTAGCTTCATCTAGGAGATGACATAGAGATTTGTAAAGCACACATGGATCTGAAAGATTCATACCGGTTGACTAATAACCTCTCTCACAAGAGAGATATGATCAAACCCAATGAGTGTTGGATTCATTGCTATCACATAATGATGTGAACTAGATTATTGACTCTAGTGCAAGTGGGAGACTGTTGGAAATATGCCCTAGAGGCAATAATAAAATGGTTATTATTATATTTCCTTGTTCCTGATAATTGTCTATTGTTCATGCTATAATTGTATTAACTGGAAACCGTAATACATGTGTGAATACATAGACCACAACATGTCCCTAGTGAGCCTTTAGTTGACTAGCTCGTTGATCAATAGATGGTTATGGTTTCCTGACCATGGACATATGATGTCATTGATAATGGGATCACATCATTAGGAGAATGATGTGATGGACAAGACCCAATCCTAAGCATAGCACAAGATCATATAGTTCGTTTGCTAAGAGCTTTTCTAATGTCAAGTATCATTTCCTTAGACCATGAGATTGTGCAACTCCCGGATACCGTAGGAATGCTTTGGATGTACCAAACGTCAAAACGTAACTGGGTGGCTATAAAGGTGCACTACATGTATCTCTGAAAGTGTCTGTTGGGTAGGCACGAATCGAGACTGGGATTTGTCACTCCGTATGACGCAGAGGTATCTCTGGGCCCACTCGATAATGCATCATCATAATGAGCTCAGTGTGACTAAGTAGTTAGTCACGGGATCATGCATTACGGAACGAGTAAAGTGACTTGCCCGTAACGAGATTGAATGATGTATTGGGATACCGACGATTGAATCTCGGGCAAGTAACATACCGATTGACAAAGGGAATTGTATACGGGATTGATTGAATCGTCGACATCGTGGTTCATCCGATGAGATCATCGTGGAACATGTGGGAGCCAACATGGGTATCCAGATCCCGCTGTTGGTTATTGGCCGAAGAACATCTCGGTCATGTCTGCATGGTTCCCGAACCCATAGGGTCTACACACTTAAGGTTCGGTGATGCTAGAGTTATTATGGGAAATAGTATGTGGTTACCGAAGGTAGTTCGGAGTCCCGGATGTGATCCCGGACGTCACGAGGAGTTCCGGAATGGTCCGGTGGTGAAGATCGATATATTGGACGAAGGGTATTGGAGTCCGGAAGTGTTCCGGGGGTACCAGGCTATGGCCAGTATGACCGAAAGGTGTTTCGGGAGCCCCGGCAAGTGTTGGAGGGCCTCATGGGCCAAAGGGGAAGGGGCAAACCAGCCCACTAAGGGGTGGTGCGCCCCCACACCCTTTCCCATGTTATTTGGGGAGGTGGGGCGCCTCCACCTGGCTTGGGAGGCAATCCTCCACCTGCTTGGCTTGGGGGGCAAGTCTCCCTAGGATTTTCCCTAGGCAGATCCAATCTGCTTGGCCGCCGCCCCCTAGGGGAAACCCTAGGGCGCCTCACCCTCTCCCCTTGCCTCTATATATAGTGGAGGGGTGGGAGGGCACCCGCACCTCTTCCCTGGCGCAGCCCTCTCCCTCCTCCAACACCTCCTCCTCCTCCGTAGTGCTTGGCGAAGCCCTGCCGGAGAACCACGAGCTCCATCGCCACCACGCCGCCGTGCTGCTGGAGTTTCCCCTCAACTCTCCTCTCCCCTTGCTGGATCAAGAAGGAGGAGACGTCCCCGGGCTGTACGTATGTTGAACGCGGAGGCGCCGTTGTTCGATGCTTAGATCGGAATCGACCGCGATCTGAATCGCTGTGTGTGCGACTCCACCAACCGCGTTCTTGTAACGCTTCCGCATCACGATCTTCAAGGGTATGAAGATACACTCATCCTCTCCCTCTCTTGTTGCTAGAATCTCCATAGATTGATCTTGGTGGTGCGTAAATTTTTTTGAATTATTGCTACGTTCCCCAACAAGTCCTTCGTGGGTGATGGCTATGATGGGATAGACAAGGTTGCTTCTTCATGGACCCTTCATGAGTGGAGCCCTCCGTGGACTCGCGCAGCTGTTAAGTCTCCATCAACGTGGATATACGATAGCACCACCTATCGGAACTACGCCAAAAACATCCGTGTCTTCAATTGCATTTGCACACTCCAATCCCATCCCTTTACTTTCTTGCAAGTTGCATGCTTTACTTTTCGTTGCTCATATACTCTTTGCATGCTTGCTTGATATGTATAGTGATTGGTTAAACTTGTGCTTAAACTCCACTCAAACTTGAGAAACTTAAAAACTGTCAA
>NC_041391.1:587943630-587946956 GCF_002162155.2 Triticum dicoccoides | reverse complement strand
TCTTTTGGTCATTTAATTTAATTTAAAAAGTCAAGAATACAAAAAATGTTCCTGAGGTCAAAAAATGTTTGTGAGTCTAAAAATGTTCATGAATTAAAAAATGTTCATGACTTCAAAAAGTGTTCGCGTATATGAAAAATATATGCATATTAGAAAAAAATGGTGAATTTATAAAAATGTTCTTGAATTCAAAAAATATTCAAGGACTAAAAATATATGTTCATGAATTCAAAATATGTTCACGTTAATTCAAAAAGCTTTCATGAATAAAAAATCACAAATTCAAAAGGAATTCGTTAATTCAAAAAATGTTCATATAAATTTTAAAATTACCATCTATTCAAAAATATTTATGGATTTATTTATTTTTCAATAAAATGAATTAAATAAAAAATTAAAAGAATACCGTAACCAAGAAAAAAGAGAGGAAAATATCCAGATGGAAGGTTCCATAACCATCCCAAAACCAGATGGGATGTTTTGGAAGCTTCATAAAACCACAAGAGCTATGTCTAACTAATAGCGAGACCATAGCCTTTCTTGCTGAAGGATATCTTATCTCGCATAGAACCCGCGTCGGCCTGTTTATTTTTTTCTTCAACCATTATCATGCGGGGCTCGCTCAGGAGCGATCGCTTTGCTGGCTTGAATCCGTTCTCTCTCTCTTATGTTTCTTGTTCTTCTCTGTTTTCCTGTTTTCCTTTATTTTTTCACCAGTTTTATTCAATTTATTCTTGGTTTTCTTTTTTTGCGTTTTCTTTGCTTTTTCATTTGCTTCTTCGTTTCTTTCTTGGATTTACCTGGTTTTTTGTTTTCCTTGGTTTATTTTCCAGTTTTCATTGACATTTTGTTTTGCTTTGTTTCTTTATCGGTTTTCACAGTTTTCCATTTTTTGCACTTTTATCATCAGTTTTCCTTTTTTTTCTCCTTGGCTTCTTTTTTAGATTTTCATTGTTTTTCTTCCTTTCCCTTGTTTTTTTTGTTTTCATTCTACATATTCCGTATACGTTATGAATATTTTTTAATACACCTTCAACATTTTTCAAATACAAGTTTAACTTTTTTAATACATAGTCAAAACTTACTATACATATTTATATATTTTTCAAAAGCTTGATTAACATTTTTTGCATACAATATTAACATTTTTTAATACATGGTTAATATTTTTTATACAGATTTTCAAATGCCTGATTAACATTTTTCAAAAACAAGATTAACATTTTTTAATACATGAGTCATATTTTTCCTATACACATTTAACATTTTTTAATGCATCATTAACATTTTTTCATATGCAGAGTTAACATTTTTTGAATATGTGTTCAGTATTTTTGTATATACGTTTAACATTTTCAAATAAATTTTAACATTTTTTAATATAATAAAAGATTAAAAATTGATACATGGACAAAAAAATTATGTACCTTTTTAAAAATGCTTGATTAATATTTTCTCAAAAACATGTCAATCTTTTTTGCATACATGGTCAACATTTTTTCTATACATGGTTAATATTTTTCAAAGACTTGTTTAACATTTCTTCGAATGCTTCATTAACAATTTTAAGCACATGATCAAATTTGATTCAAAAGTATTGTATATGTTTTGTACATGAGATTTTTTTTCTTATGCGCATTTACATTTTTCAAATGCTTGGTTAATTTTTTTTATGAAAATTGTATTTTGTAATATATAATTTAGAAAATTTGGAAGTATAACTGAAAGTAAAATAAATAATCATGAAAAAAGAAACAAGGCTACGGCCTCCCGCGCGCCTGGGCCGACCCATCTGAGATTGCGCTGTCCCGGGACATAGGGACGCCCTCGGGCAAACCCTATTCAGCGCTGCAGGCGCCGGCTAAAGGGCAATTTTTCTAACCGGCGCCTGCAGAGGATCGTTACTGTATATGTTGCATATGCAAAAAAAAAAATGCGCTGGCTGCGAATCGAACAAGATACCTCACTTGCAGAGGATCGTTCGCGCAACCACCAAGCCACGAAGGATGATCTGCTAAGCTTACCTCTTGGTTTGTTTTATTCCTTCTTTTTTCTTCTTCTTTTTCTTCATTTTCCCTTTTCCCTTTTTCCATTTTCGTTTTCAGTTTTTTTTTCTTCTCCCGGATTTTCTCCCTCATCGATTTTCATTTTTTATTTTCTTAAATGCATGAACTCTTTCCACATCGATGATGTTGTTTTTCAAATTTCATGAAATTTTGTATTCAAAATCAATGAACCATTTTTAGTGATCTATTTTTAACAATTGATGATTTGTTTCAAACTTGATGAACTTTTTTCAATTCGACGAACTTTTTTGAAATTCGATGAACTTTCTTCAAATTTGATTAACATTTTTTTAAATTGATGAACTTTTTTCAAAATTCCAAGAACTTTTTTTCAAATTCAATGAACTTTTTCTCAAAATTGATGAACTTTTTTCAAACTCAACAAACTTTTTTTCAAATTAGATGAACTTATTTTAAAATTGGATGAACTTTTTCAGTTTTGTGAACTGTTTTAAAAATGGTGAATTTCTTTTAAAAATAATTGATGAAGTTTTTTCAGTTTTTGGTGAACATTTTTTTGCATTGATGAACTTATTTCAAAATCATTGAACTCTTGTTTAATAGGGCAATGTTTTTCTGCATGTTCACGTAGTTTTTCCGTAATATGTGATGTATGAGCGGTGTTGGGTTAAGTCACTTGCGACCGCTCGCCCTAGTGGTTAGTTGCACACGTATGGTAGTGCAGGTCGTGAGTTCGATACGCTGCAGGATCGAAGTTTTGTTTTTATTATTTTTCGCGCATTTTAGTACCATGAAAGGTTCGGCAATGGGCCTGCTCCGAAAACGGCCCAACCAACGAATCATGCAGACGCCAATTAGCCTAATCGGCGCTGAAGGCGCCGACTAGGGTTCCCACGCCCTCCTGCTTGAACGGAATTTCCTATTGGACGCTCGCTGCGTCAAACAGTCGACCTGCCGCACACAACCAACGAGCGCTGCCCTTGGGCCGGCCCATTTAACGTGTACCAGTGTTTCCGGTTTTGGGAACCTTCTAGAGTTTCCCAGCTGGTTTTTTCTGGTATTTGGAACCTTCTAGAAGGTTCCCTAAACCGGTTTTTTTTGCTTTTTTTTTGTTTTTCCGTTTCTGTTTCTTTTTTTTCTTTATCAGTTTCTTTTTTTAGTTTCTTTTTCTAATTTCTTCTTTCTTTTCTTTTTTTCGTTTTTGCTTTCCTGTTTTTTTTTCAATGTTATTTTATCTTTTTAAACTAAGTGCGTATTCAGATATGTTCTTAATTTTTGAAAAATGTTCTTGCTTTTAAA
>NC_041391.1:587844840-587943337 GCF_002162155.2 Triticum dicoccoides | reverse complement strand
CTTTTTTTGTTTTATCTATTTGTTTTCTTTCTTTGGTTTGTTATTTCATTTTCTTTTCTCCTCCTTTTTATCAAAATATTCAATTTTTGTTTGTGTTTCCATAAAATGTTTAGTTTTCCAAATAAATGTTCTCAAAATTCAAAATTCGTTCTCGTTAAACAAAAAAGTTCAAAACTTTCGAAATTCATATAATGTACCAGATTTAAATTTTTTTTGTTCATGTTTTCAAAAAATGTTCGTGCTTCCAAATTTGTTCAGGATTTTTCAAATTGAATCTCCGTCTCAAAATTTGTGCTCAATATTCAAAAAATGTTCGTGCTTTAAGAAACTGTTCGCGCTTCCAAATTTGTTCTCCATTTCAAAATTGGCTCCCAATTTCAAAAAATATATCAGAAATTTCAACAAATGTTCTCGTTTTCACATTTTGTTCAGAAATTCAAAAAAATGATCATGTTTCAAAAACTACATTTTGGAAATTTCATAAAATATTCTTGTTTTCAAATTTTGTTTGCAATTTCAAAAAATGTTCAGTAATTTCAAAAAAAATCTCATTTTCAAGGTTTGTTCAAAATTTCAAAAATTCTTTTTAGAAATTACATAAATTATTCTTGTTTGCAAAATTTATCCACAATTTTAAAAAATGTTCGTGTTTTGAAAGATGTTCAGTAATTTTAAAAAATGTTCTCGCGTTCAAATTTTCTTCAGAATTTAGTTACATGTTCATGTTTCAGAAAGTCTTTTTACAAATTTCATAAAATTTTCTTTAGTACAAATTTTGTTCACAATTTTAAAAAATTGTTCGTTTTAAAAAATGTTCAGTAATTTCAACAAAATATTCGTGTTTTCAAATTGTGTTATGTTCATGTTTTCAGAAAATGTTCAGGAATTTCAGAATTTGTTCTCTTTCTGAAAATAGGTGCAGAATTTCATTCATAAGATGCTCATGTTTCAGAAAATGTATAGAAAGTCAAAATATGTTCGCATTTCATAAATTTGTTCATAATTTCAGAAAAATATCCGTGTTTCAAAAATTGTTTAGGAATTCTAGAAAATGTTCCTTTTAAAAAAATCACAATGTCAAAAAATATTCAATTTGTTTAAAAAGTGTTCATGTATTAGAGAACAGTTAGGTTTCACAAAAAAATGTTCGTGTTTTTAAAAGTTTGTTATAAATTTTTGAAAATGTTCTATTTTAAAATATATTTACCTTTATGAAAAAGAAAACCATGTTCAAATTTTAAAAAAAGTTTCATTTTTCGCCGCCTATAGTTTATATTAACTCAGGTGGTAATTTAGGCAAAACATATCTATGAACTCAGTGTCTAGCGACATGGTTCACTCACTTGAGGTCTTGTGTTCGAAGCCATACACACACGTTTTTGGGAATTTTTCCTTTCAACTTTGTCGTTGCCATCTGCTTCTAATAAATATTATGTTCCATATCTTTCACTATTGTTAGCTTGACGCAGTGGTTAGCTTTGCCGTCCTGTCTGGCGATGGTCGTGGGTTTGATTCCCACCACATTGCTCTTTTTTCTTGATTTTTACAGCGCGTAAAGGAAACGCCCGCGCGCGGCCCACAAAGTCCGCCAAGGACATGCTCAATTTCACACAAAATGCGTCATATAGGACCTCTCTGCTTGAACTCCCGCTTCACAAGCGCTGATGGGCCGGCCTGTACTCCCTCCATTCCATAATGCAATGCATATAGATTTTTTAAAAAGCCAAACTTTGCAAATTTTGATCAAGTTTATATAAAAAATTATTTATATCTACAATATCAAAAATATGAAATATGAAACTACATCTTATGATGAATCTAATTATATGTTTGGCATTCTAGGTGTAATTTCTTTTCCATATACTCAGTCAAAGTTTGTGAGGTTTGACTTGTTAAAAAATTCATATGCACTACATTATGAAACGGAAAGAGTACATATTAATTATGTGGCAGGCCTGTGGAAGTCTATTGCCAATTCTCCATGGTATGGGTCCCTAAGCCACAAATATAAGCAAAATGTCTCAGAAAAAACAAATATATTATTTTTTTGCTTAAGACATGGTATGCATGCGGGGATACTATGGTACTACAACTTCCCTCTACGATCGTCATTGTGTACTGACAAACTCCTACAATTTCACGTTTCAAAATACTCTCTCTGTTCGAAATTACTTGTCACGAAAATGGATGTATCTAGACGTAAGTTTTAGATACATTCATTTCTATCGATTTCTGCTACAAGTAATTCAAAACGGAAGGAGTAGAAGCTAAGAGCATCTTCAGCCGCGCCCCCAGAACGGCCTTTCCAGGCGCTTTTTTCGCGCTGGCGCCGGAAAAACGGCCCAGTCACGTCCCCAGGAGACCGATTTTCGCCGGCCTGGGCCGAAATCAGCACCGGCGGATTCAGGCCGAAATCGGCGCGCTGGGGGACGCCCGGGGGCGCCGGAGCAAGTGGTTTTGGCGCGAACCATCCGTGGGCCCGCCGAGTCAAGGAGACGGGCGCTTCCTCGCCCTCATCACCTCGGCTCCCGCGGGAATCAATGCCAAGGTTGTCGCCGCCGATCAGCCTTGCCATTGATTCCTCACGGGCGGCGCGTCACGGGGCGGCGCGGTGACGCCTCCCCTCCCGCCACGCGTACAAACGAGCACGGCAATCTAAGCCGCCGGCCTCCCTCGCCTCTGGCCTGAGAGGATCGAGAAGAGGTGTCTAGAGGGGTGGTGATTAGACACTAGGTGCTAAAAGTTGCAGTTTTTAATTTCTTTAAGTTTAAGTGGAGTTTTGGCACAATTTTAACAATCATAATACATAACAAGCAAGCATGCAAAGAGTATATGAGCAGCGGAAAGTAAAGCATCCAACTTACAAGAATACAAAGGGAAGGGTTTGGAGAAATCAAACGCAATTTGGAGACACTGTGATTTTTGAGCCGTGATTCTCATAGGTGGTGTTATCGTACATCCATGTTGATGGAGACTTCAACCCACGAAGGATAACGGCTGCGCGAGTCCACAGAGGGCTCCACCCAAGAAGGGTCCATGAAGAAGCAACCTTGTCTATCCCACCATGGCCGTCGCCCATGAAGGACTTGCCTCACTAGCGGTAGATATTCACGAAGTAGGCGATCTCCTTGCCCTTATAAACTCCTTGGTTCAACTCCACAATCTTGTCGGAGGCTCCCAAGTAACACCTAGCCAATCTAGGAGACACCACTCTCCAAGAAGTAACAAATGGTGTGTTGATGATGAACTATTTGCTCTTGTGCTTCAAATGATAGTCTCCCCAACACTCAACTCTCTCTCACCGGATTTGGATTTGGTGGAAAGAAGATTTGAGTGGAAAGCAACTTGGGGAAGGCTAGAGATCAAGATTCATATGATAAAAATGGAATATCTTGGTCTCAACACATGAGTAGGTGGTTCTCTCTCAGAAAATGTAAGTTGGAAGTGTAGGTTTATTCTGATGGCTCTCTCCACGAATGAAGAGGGGGTGGAGGGGTATATATATAGCCTCCACACAAAATCTAACAGTTACACACAATTTACCAATCTCGGTGGGACCGAATTGAGAAAGTCGGTCTGACTGATTCAATAAACCTAGTGACCGTTAGGATTTTCGGTGGGACCGACATGCAACTCGGTAGGACCGATATGGTTAGGGTTAGGGCATAACGTAATCTCGGTGAGACCGATTACACAAACTTGGTAAGACCGATTTTGGTAATAAGCTAACCAGAGAGTTGGTCAGGTAAACTCGGTGGGACCGGTTCGCTAATCTCGGTGAGACCGAAATGTCACGAAAAGGAGATAGAGAGTTTACATTGTAATCTCGGTAGGACCGATTACACAAACTCGGTGGAACCGATTTTGGTAATGGACATACACAGAGATATTGCAATCCCATCTCGGTGAGACCGAGATCCCTATCGGTGAGAGCGATTTGCCTAGGGTTTGTGACAGTGGCTATGACATCTGAACTCTGTGGCGCCGGATAGAAAGAATCGGTGGGGCCGAGTTAGACTTTAGGTTTAGGTCATATGTGGATGTGGGAAAGTAGTTGAGGGTTTTGGAGCATATCACTAAGCACTATGAAGCAAGAACCTCATTAAGCAACACCTCATCCCTTCTTGATAGTATTGGCTTTTCCTATAGACTCAATGTGATCTTGGATCACTAAAATATAAAATGCAGAGTCTTGAGCTTGAAGCTTGAGCCAATCCTTTGTCCTTCGCACCATGAAGGGGTTCCACATCCTTTAGTCCATGCCACTTCATTATTCAACTTCTCTGAAACATACTAGGTAAAAGTGTTAGTCCAACAATAGATATGTTGACATTAATTACCAAAATCACTTAGGGAGCACTTGTGCTTTCAATCTCCCCCTTTTTGGTAATTGATGACAACATACATCAAAGCTTTAGATAAAGGATATATAGTGAATAACAAGTAAAGTTTTGGAAAGACATGTAACATGCATGGGCTCCCCCTACATGTATGCAATCATGTGAATGTGGAATATAGAAGCATGTGAATGCATAATCATGACAGAGTAGGCAATGTGTTACATGTATCTTGGCTATATGCGTCAGAGCAAAGAATTGTGGGAAATGTACCTTCATGCTCATGAGTCCTTCTTGCAAACAATATGTATATTAGCAAGAATTTCTCATACACATGACTGTGATGCATATACTTACCTTGTGGTCTTGAGTTGGCTTAGGATGGAATGAACCTATGAAAATAAGGTTAGATAACACAGATGCATCTACTAGCTAGAGCAAACAAGAAGAAACCACAAGAATACCAAGACTGGGATGACATGTAGAGAGTGAGTACCAAGTACCACATTGGATTAGACATGTCCCCAAAGGTAAAGATATGCAATGAATTTAAAGACTTTCTTTCCCTTGAATGTCTTGCTCCCCCTGGATCTAACATGGGATACTGGGAGAAGATAGGGAACAGAAAAACAGAGCTCAAAGAAACAAATGAACAGAGCACATATGAACATGTCTTTCCCCTCTAGAAGACATATAACATCTCTCCTCTTGAACACCGAGCATCTGTGATCCTTGAAGATTACTCTCCCCTTGAGTATTCTATCCCCCTAGAGATATGATAAAGTTTTGATGTGATCTCTCTCCCCCCTTTTGACATCAATTTCCAAGAAGGGTCTTCTGGATTTTTTGTCACATGGGTTTGGTCCTTGAGTCACAGATCAAAGCAGTAAGAAAATTGTGATGCTGGTAGAGGACAAGATTCATTGAGTAGAGCTGGTTTAAGAGAACACAGGTACAAGTGGCAATTTGTTTTTCCTGTTGTGAAATCGGTGGCACCGGGATGTATGCTTTGGTAGCACCGAAAGGATTCGGTTGGACCGAGAATAATAGGCCGGTGTGACTGAGGGAGTCCTGGATTAGGGGGTGTCCGGATAGCCGGACTACCATCATCAGCCGAACTATCATCGGCCGGACTATCATCATCGATCGGACTCCAAGACTATGAAGATGCAAGATTGAAGACTTCGTCCCGTGTCCGGATGGGACTTTCCTTGGCGTGGAAGGCAAGCTTGGCGATACGGATACGTAGATCTCCTACCATTGTAACCGACTCTATGTAACCCTAGCCCTCTCCGGTGTCTATATAAACCGGATGGCTCTAGTCCGTAGAACAACAACAACCATTACAATCATACCATAGGCTAGCTTCTAGGGTTTAGCCTCCTTGATCTCGTGGTAGATCCACTCTTGTAAACATCCACAATATCAATATCAATCAAGCAGGACGTAGGGTTTTACCTCCATCAAGAGGGCCCAAACCTGGGTAAAACATTGTGTCCCTTGTCTCCTATTACCATCCGCCTAGACGCACAGTTCGGGACCCCCTACCCGAGATCCGCCGGTTTTGACACCGACAGTGACCGAGTTCATTACAGAGAAAACACTTGTCACCTCAGCTCACTAGACAAGTAAGATCTCATAAGGATTTGCAAGGAATTAACTGAATGATTTGCAATGAATTGGATGCAGGGAATGCAGAACAGAAAGTAAAAGAGAAGAAACTTAAAAGAAATCTAGATGAAGTTTTTTTTGAAAGAGGAAACAAATATGCATGAGACAAATGCAAGAGCACAGAAAGGAACACGAGAGAACTTCATCTAGAATTGGTCGGCGACAAAGTCACCTATGTTAGAGTATATTGACTTAGGAGTCAAGTGAGAACACTTGATCATAGGCCATACTCACCGTTTAAGCTCAAAATGGGGTTACCATTTTTCGTTTAAGCATCTTGACGTATTCACATCTTGTCGAGTTGCTTTGACTCATGACTTGGAGTAAAGCTTCTCTAAGATGGAATAACATACCTTGTGTGGTGGTGTTGATCATGATCGTGTAGTTGAACTTGTGTGGGTTGCTCAAGGTTGATGTGGCTCATCAAGAGTTGGGAGTACCACTTCGAATTTGAGTCCATCCACCTACATGGGTTAGTTTTTGCAAGGAAGAGCACTTGTGTATCCAAGATGACAATCATGAAACTAAACATAGAATTTGTCAAAGGATATGTTTGAATGGTTTTGTGCTTCCTTGTCTTCAACTACCATTATGTAGAGACTTGGTGATGTAGAGATTGCTCAAAATGTGAGAGAGTTGCAATCTCATAGAGTGAGATTCATCCAAGTTCCTACAAGAGTTAGATAACATGCAAGGTGCAAATATATCCAAGATGTAAGATTATCATCACAAGAGAAATATCAAGAATTAGTCATAGGCTCATGTCTTGCATGTATCCAATGGAGTTCCTACTCCAAGTTTGAAGCATCAATGATGTTCAATTCACCTCTTAACCTGCAAAACACTTTCTCATCAAAAGGTTTAGTGAAAATATCTGCTAATTGTTTTTCAGTGCGAACATGCTTAAGATTAATGTCTCCTTTGGCAACATGATCTCGAATGAAATGATGATGAACTTCATATGCTTAGTTCGGGAATGTTGCACGGGATTGTGAGCAATCTTGATAGCACTTTCATTGTCACAGAGTAATGGAACATGTTTCACATATATCCCATAAACTTTAAGAGTTTGGGTCATCCAAAGTAATTGAGCACAACATGAACCAGAGGCAATGTATTCCGCTTCGGCGGTGGATAAGGATACCGAGTTTTGTTTCTTGGAAGACCAAGATACAAGAGATCTACCAAGGAATTGACAAGTACCTGAAGTGGACTTTCTATCAACCTTGTCACCAGCATAGTCCGAGTCGGAGTAGCCAACAAGATCAAAAGAGGCCCTCTTAGGATACCAAATACCAAAATTTGGTGTATGAGTTAAGTATCTCACTATCCTTTTCACGGCCTTAAGATGAAATTCTTTAGGTGCAGCTTGATATCGAGCACACATGCACACACTTAGCATAATATCGAGACGTGAAGCACATAGGTATAATAATGAACCAATCATAGAGCGATAGACCTTTTGATCAACCAGTTCACCATCTTTGGTCAAATCAAGATGTCCACTAGTAGGCATGGGTGTAGACATACCTTTGCATTCTTGCATATTGAACTTCTTGAATAAGTCTTTGGTGTACTTCGTTTGAGAGACAAAAGTACCTTCCTTAGTTTGCTTGATTTGCATCCCAAGAAAGAATTTGAGTTCACTCATCATCGACATCTCAAACTTCTCCGACATTAGCTTTCCAAACTTCTCACTAAAATGAGGGTTAGTTGATCCAAATATAATATCATCGACATAAATTTGGCATACAAATAATTCTCCATTGACCCTTTTAGTAAAAAGTGTAGAATCAATTTTTCCAATTTCAAAGCCTTTTTCAATAAGGAACTTGGTTAAGCATTTATACCAAGCTCTAGGAGCTTTTTTAAGACCATAAAGAGCTTTGTGAAGTTTGTAGAGATGATTAGGTTTCTTAGGGTTGATAAAGCTGGGAGGTTGTTTAACATAAACTTCCTCCTCTATTTCACCATTTAGAAAAGCACTTTTGATGTCCATTTGGTACAAGGTGATATCATGGTGATTAGCATAGGCAAGTAAGATGCGAATGGACTCAAGTCTAGCAACGGGAGCATAAGTCTCACCATAGTTCATACCTTCGACTTGTGTGTAGCCTTGGGCGACGAGGTGTGCTTTGTTGCGAACTACTTGTCCATCTTCATCTTGCTTGTTGCGAAACACCCATTTGGTACCGATGATGTTGTGGTTGTTGTCGGGCTTCTCAACCAATGTCCAAACTTGATTCCTATCAAAGTTGTGTAGCTCTTCATGCATAGCGTTTATCCAATCCGGATCTTCCAATGCTTCTTCAACCTTCATAGGTTCAATGCTCGAGATGAATGAATAGTGTTCACAAAAGTTAGCTAAACGAGTTTTAGAGCGAGTGATTCTCCCGGTTTGGATATCATTCTAGATTTGCTCGACGGGATGGTCTTTAGCAATTCTTGCTCGAACTCGTGAAAGCTTTTGCTTGGGTCTTGGTTGAACATCTTCTTCATCTTGTTCTTCTTCTTGGCCTTCTTCATTGTTGGCGTTGTCGTTCTCTAGTCGTGGTGGAGGAGGTTGTTGACGTTCTTGATGTACTTCCTCGTTTTCTTCATCTTGGTGTGTCCCACTTGTGGATGCTTCCATATCAACTCTTGGTTCACCTTGTCATGAGGTAGAAGCTTCCACTTGGATGGACGAGTTACTCTCCTTCAGCTCCGTTGGACGAATCTTGTCAATAGACAAGTCTTGAATTGCTTCCGAGAGGTCTTTGTCTCCTACGTCAATTGGCAATTGCTCTACTTGCGAGCCGTTAGATTCATAAAACTTCACATCTACCGTTTCTTCAACCTTTCGGGTGAAATTGTTGTAGAGACGGTAAGTGTGAGAGTTTGAGCCATAACCAAGTAGGAAACCTTCATGAGACTTAGGAGCAAATTTACAATGACGATGCTTATCAAGAATGTAGCACTTTGAGATAAATACTCGAAAGTATCCAACTTGGTGTTTGTTACCAGTGAGGAGCTCGTATGCCATCTTGCCGAGTATCTTGTGAAGATACAAGCAATTTGTTGCATGACAAGCTGTCTCAACCGCTTCTGCCCAAAAGTGCTTCGGCGTCTTGTACTCATCAAGCATCGTTCTTGCCATTTCGATGAGCGTCCGGTTCTTCCTCTCAACAACTCCATTTTGTTGAGGTGTGTACATAGCCGAGAACTCATGTGAAATCCCTTCTTCATCAAGAAAGGTGTCCACATTTGCGTTCTTGAACTCTGTTCCATTATCGCTGTGAACCTTCTTGATCTTCACTTCAAATTGATTTTAGGCCTTCCTAGCGAAGTTTTTGAAGATCTTTTGGACCTGTGATTTGTCATCGAGAAAGAACACCCACGTAAATCTTGAAAAATCATCAACTATGACTAGACCAAAAGAATTTCCACCGAGACTCTTGTAAGCGTTGGGACCAAAAAGATCCATGTGAAGTAGCTCAAGTGGCCTCCTTGTGGTCATGATGTTCTTTACGGGATGCCTTCCTCCAACCTATTTACCTGCTTGACAAGCACTGCAAAGTCTATCCTTATCAAATATGACATCATTAACTGATACGTCCATTTTGCATCATGCTTTTATATCAATATTTATTGCATTATGGGCTGTTATTACACATTATATCTCAATACTTATGGCTATTCTCTCTTATTTTACAAGGTTTACCATGAAGAGGGGAATGCCGGCAGCTGGCATTCTAGCTGGAAAAGGAGCAAACGTTGGAAACCTATTCTACACAACTCCAAAAGACCTAAGACTCCACGAAGCAACTTTTTGGATTTATTAAGGAATTATGAGCAAAAGAAATAGGCCAGGGGGCCCACACCCTGTCCAGGAGACAGGGGGACGCGCCCCCTAGGGGCGCGCTCCTTATCTCCTGGGCTCCCTGGTGGGCCTCCGGCGTCCATCTTCTGCTATATGAAGGGTTTTGTCCTAGAAAAATTCGTGGGCAAGCTTACGAGACGAAACTCCGCCGCCACAAGGCGGAACCTTGGCGAAATCAATCTAGGGCTCTAGCGGAGCTGTTCTGCCCGGGACACTTCCCTCTAGGAGGGGAAATCATCACCAATGTCATCACCAACGATCCTCTCGTCGGGAGGGGGTCAGTCTCCATCAACATCTTCACCAGCACCATTTCCTCTCAAACCCTAGTTCATCTCTTGTATCCAATCTTGTATCCAAAACCACAAATTGGTACCTGTGGGTTGCTAGTAGTGTTGATTACTCCTTGTAGTTGATACTTATTGGTTTACTTGGTGGAAGATCATATGTTCAGATCCTTAATGCATATTATTACACCTCTGATTATGAACATGAATATGCTTTATGAGTAGTTACGTTTGTTCCTGAGGACATGGGTGAAGTCTTGCTATTAGTAGTCATGTGAATTTGGTATTCGTTCGATATTTTGATGAGATGTATGTTATCTCTCCTCTAGTGGTGTTATGTGAACGTCAACTACATGACACTTCACCATTATTTGGGCCTAGAGGAAGGCATATGGAAGTAATAAGTAGATGATGGGTTGCTAGAGTGACAGAAGCTTAAACCCTAGTTTATGCGTTGCTTCGTTAGGGGTTGATATGGACCCATATGTTTAATGTTGTGGTTAGGTTTACCTTAATACTCCTTTTTGTAGTTGTGGACGCTTGCAATAGGGGTTAATCATAAGTGGGATGCTTGTCCAAGTTAGGCAGTACCCAAGTTCCGGTCCACCCACATATCAAATTATCAAAGTACCGAACGTGAATCATATGAGCGTGATGAAAACTAGCTTGACGATAATTCCCAATGTGTCCTCGGGAGCTCCTTCCTCATTATTAGAATTTGTCCAGGCTTATACTTTGCTACATAAAGGATTGGGCCACCTTGCTGCACTTTATTTACTTTATTTACTTTTGCTCGTTACTATTTATCTTATCACAAAACTATCTATCACCTACTATTTCAGTGCTTGCAGAGAACACCTTACTGAAAACCGCTTATCATTTCCTTGTGCTCCTCGTTGGGTTCGACACTCTTACTTATCGAAAGGACTACGATAGATCCCCTACACTTGTGGGTCATCAAGACTCTTTTCTGGTGCCGTTGCCGGGGAGCGTAGCGCTCTTGGTGAGTGGAACTTGGTAAGGGAACATTTATATTGTGTGCTGAAATTTTCTGTTACTTGTCACTATGTAAACTAATCCTTTGACTGGATTGTTTGGGGTATCTTCACCCCAACCAGAAGAGCAAAGAGATGCTCCTCAACCTACTGAACCTTATGAAAATGTTCACTTTGAGATTCCTTCGGGTATGATAGAAAAACTGCTAGCTAATCCTTTTGCAGGAGACGGAACATTGCATCCCGACTTACACCTTATCTTTGTGGATGAAGTTTGTGGATTATTTAAGCTTGCAGGTATTCCCGATGATGTTGTCAAAAGGAAGGTCTTCCCTTTATCTTTGAAGGGAGATGCAATGACATGGTATAGGCTATGTGATGATACGAGATCTTGGAATTATAAGCGATTGAAATTGGAATTTCACCAGAAGTTCTATCCTATGCATCTTGTTCATCGTGATCATAATTACATATATAATTTCTAGCCTCACGAAGGATAAAGTATCGCTCAAGCTTGGGGGAGGCTTAAGTCAATGTTATATTAATGCCCCAATCATGAGCTCTCTCGGGAAATGATTATTTAGAATTTTTATGCTTAGCTTTCTCTTGATAATCGCAACTTGCTCGATACCTCCTGTGTTGGTTCCTATATGTTGAAGACTATTGATTTCAAATGGGACTTATTGGAAAGAATTAAATGCAACGCTAAGATTGGGGTTCCGACGATGGTAAGGAGTCAGGTATGACACCTAAGTTTGGTTGTGTTAAATCTTTTATGGATACCGATGCTTTCCGTGGATTTAGCTCTAAGTATGGACTTGACTCTGAGATAGTAGCTACTTTTTGTGAAACTTTTGCTACTCACGTTGATCTCCCTAAAGAGAAGTGGTTTAAATATAATCCTCCTGTTGAAGTGAAAGTAGTTGCACCTATTACAGTCGAAGAGAAGACTATTACATATAGTGATCCTATTATTCCTATTGCTTATGTTGAAAAACCTCCTTTTCCTGTTAGGATAAAAGATCATGTTAAAGCTTCGACTGTTGTTCGTAAGAGTAATACTAGGACCTATACACCTCCTGAGCAAATTAATGTTGAACCTGGTATTGCTATGATTAAAGATCTCTTGGATGAGGACTTATATGGGCATGTTATCTCTTTCTTGGGTGAAACTGCTAATATTGCTAGACCCGATACTAAGACACGTAGACCTGTTGTAGGCACGCCTGTTATTTCTGTTAAAATTGGAGATCATTGTTATCATGGCTTATGTGATATGGGTGCTAGTGCTAATGCGATACCTTATGATCTTTATAAAGAAATTATGCACGATATTGCACCAGTTGAATTAGAAGATATTGATGTTACTATTAAGCTTGCTAATAGGGACACCATTAAACCTATTGGGATTGTTAGAGATGTTGAAGTCTTGTGTGGGAAGATTAAATACCCTGCTGATTTTCTTATTCTCGGTTCCCCACAAGATGATTTTTGTCCCATTATTTTTGGTAGACCCTTCTTGAACACGGCTAGTGCTAATATTGATTGTGAAAAGAATATTGTCACTGTTGTCTTAGATGGTATCTCTCATGGGTTTAATTTCGCTAAGTTTAGTAGACAACACCGTGAAAAGGAACCATCTAGTAAGGATGAGATTATTGGTCTTGCTTCCATTGTTGTTCCTCCAACTGACCCGTTAGAACAATATTTGCTAGACCATGAAAATGATATGTTTATGAAGGAAAGGGAAGAAATAGATGAAGTGTTCCTTAAACAAGAACCTATGCTAAAACATAATCTTCCCATTGAAATTCTTGGGGATCCCCCTCCACCCAAGGGTGATCCTATGTCTGAACTCAAACCATTGCCTGATAATCTTAAGTATGCTTATCTTGATGAAAAAGAAATATATCCTGTTATTATTAATGCTAACCTTTCAAAGAAAGAAGAAGAAAGATTATTGAAAACTCTGAAGAAGCACCGAGATGCTATTGGATATACCCTGGATGATCTCAAGGGCATTAGTCCCACATTATGTCAACACAAAATTTTAGTGGAGAAAGATGCCAAACCTGTTAGAGATCCTCAAAGACGATTAAATCCCAAAATGAAGGAAGTGGTGAGAAAGGAGATACTAAAACTCGTTGAGGCAGGTATTATTTATCCCGTTGCTGATAGTGAATGGGTAAGCCTTGTCCATTGTGTCCCTAAAAAGGGAGGTATTACCGTTGTCCCTAATGATAAAGATGAATTGATCCTGCAAAGAATTATTACAGGCTATAGGATGGTAATTGATTTCTGCAAGTTAAATAAAGCTGCTAAGAAAGATCATTACCCTTTACCTTTTATTGATCAAATGCTAGAAAGGTTATCCAAACACACACATTTTTGCTTTCTAGATGGTTATTCTGGCTTCTCTCAGATACCTGTATCAGCGGGGGATCAATCTAAAACTACTTTTACTTTCCCTTTTGGTACTTTTGCTTATAGACGTATGCCTTTTGGTTTATGTAATGCACCTGCTACCTTTCAAAGATGCATGATGGCTATATTTTTTATTTTTGTGAAAAGATTTGTGAGGTATTCATGGATGACTTCTCCGTCTATGGATCCTCTTTTGATGATTGTTTGAGCAACCTTGATCGAGTTTTCCAGAGATGCGAAGACACTAGTCTCGTCCTGAATTGGGAAAAGTGTCACTTTATAGTTAATGAAGGCATTGTCTTGGGGCACAAGATCTCCGAGAGGGGTATTGAAGTTGATAAAGCCAAAGTTGATGCTATTGAGAAGATGCCATGTCCCAAGGACATAAATGGTATAAGAAGTTTCCTTGGTCATGCCGGTGTTTATAGGAGGTTCATTAAGGACTTTTCTAAAATCTCTAGGCCTCTGACTAATTTATTGCAAAAAGATATTCCTTTTGTTTTTGATGATGATTGTGTAGAAGCATTTGAAACACTTAAGAAAGCTTTGATCACAGCACCTATTGTTCAGCCACCTGATTGGAATTTACCTTTTGAAATTATGTGTGATGCTAGTGATTATGCTGTAGGTGTTGTTTTAGGGCAAAGAGTCGATAATAAATTGAATGTTATCCATTATGCTAGTAAGACTCTTGATACTGCCCAGAGAAATTATGCTACCACTGAAAAAGAATTCTTAGCAGTTGTGTTTGCATGTGATAAGTTTAGACCTTATATTGTTGATTCCAAAGTTACTATTCACACTGATCATGCTGCTATTAAATATATTATGGAAAAGAAAGATGCTAAGCCTAGACTCATTAGATGGGTTCTCTTGCTCCAAGAATTTGACTTGCATATTATTGATAGAAAGGGAGCTGAGAACCCCGTTGCAGACAACTTGTCTAGGCTAGAGAATGTTCTTGATGACACACTACCTATTAATGATAGTTTTCCTGATGAACAATTAGCGGTTGTCAATGCTTCTCGTACTGCTCCTTGGTATGCCGACTATGCTAATTACATTATTGCTAAATATATACCGCCTAGTTTCACATACCAGCAAAAGAAAAAGTTCTTTTATGATTTAAGACATTACTTTTGGGATGATCCACACCTTTACAAAGAAGGAGTAGATGGTATTATTAGACATTGTGTGCCTGAGCATGAACAGGAGCAAATCCTACGCAAGTGTCACTCTGAATCCTATGGAGGACACCACGCTGGAGATAGAACTGCACACAAGGTACTACAATCTGGTTTTTATTGGCCTACTCTTTTCAAAGATGCTCGCAAGTTTGTCGTATCTTGTGATGAATGTCAAAGAATAGGTAACATCAGTAGACGTCAAGAAATGCCTATGAATTATTCTCTTGTTATTGAACCGTTTGATGTTTGGGGCTTTGATTATATGGGACCTTTTCCTTCCTCCAATGGTTATACACATATTTTAGTTGATGTTGATTACATTACTAAGTGGGTAGAAGCTATTCCAACTAGTAGTGTTGATCATAACACTTCTATTAAAATGCTTAAAGAAGTTATTTTTCCGAGGTTTGGAGTCCCTAGATATCTTATGACTAATGGTGGTTCACACTTTATTCATGGTGCTTTCCGTAAGATGCTTGCTAAGTATGATGTCAATCATAGAATTGCATCTCCTTATCACCCGCAGTCTAGTGGTCAAGTAGAGTTGAGCAATAGAGAGCTCAAATTAATTTTGCAAAAGACTGTGAATAGATCTAGAAAGAATTGGTCCAAAAAACTTGATGATGCATTATGGGCCTATAGAACTGCATACAAAAATCCTATGGGTATGTCTCCATATAAGATGGTTTATGGAAAAGCATGTCATTTACCTCTTGAACTTGAACATAAAGCATATTGGGCTATTAAAGAGCTTAATTATGACTTCAAACTTGTCGGTGAGAAAAGGTTATTTGATATTAGCTCACTTGATGAATGGAGAACCCAAGCATATGAGAATGCTAAGCTTTTCAAAGAAAAAGTCAAACGCTTGCATGATAAAAGGATACAAAAGCATGAGTTTAACGTAGGAGATTATGTGTTATTGTTCAACTCTCGTTTAAGATTTTTTGCACGAAAACTTCTCTCAAAACGGGAAGGTCCCTATGTTATCGAGGAGGTCTATCGTTCTGGTGCTATAAAAATCAACAACTTTGAAGGCACAAATCCGAGGGTGGTAAACGGTCAAACAATTAAATATTATATTCCAGGTAATCCTATCAATGTTGAAACTAATATTATTGAAACCATAACCCCTGAAGAATACATAAGAGACACTTTTCAGAATGTTCCAGACTCCGAAAAGGCACAGGTACGTGGTACGGTAAGTAAACCGACTCCAAAACAACTCTAATGGCAATTTTCATCAGTTTTGGATTATTTAAGGATTTTAGGAAGAAAGAAGTAGTCCGAAAGGGACACGAGGCTCCCACGAGAGAGGAGGGCGCCCCCCTGTAGGGCGCCCCCCTGTCTCGTGGGCACCTCGTGTGCCTCCCGGACTCCGTTTTCTTGTATGTTACGTATTGTGGTCGATAAAAATTTATTATATATACTCCCGAAGGTTTTGACCACCGTATCACGCAAATATCCTCTGTTTTTGTTTCGAGCTGTTTCTGTTTCAGATCTAGAGCATCATGTCGTCTTCAAGCGCTCCCAAGGACAAGTTTTTTGAGAGGGTTATCAACCCCTATCTTGCGGAGGTGCTGCATCACCCTCAAACCATTGAGATGTGTGAGGGGGTGTTGCACATCCGCGATGTGGAAGGACCAAGGCGTACCGGGAGCATGGAGACAAAGCTCGAAGCCATGGAACAAGAAGTTTTCAAGTGTCAAGGGATGGTGGAGCGTGGACTCAACGCCAACCAGATGATGATCAAGGAGTTCACCAACAACCACAAGTTGGATGCTAAAGTCATTGAGGAGACCATCTTCAAGCTTCAAGAGAAAATAGAGCACCTCCAAGCCTAGATTTATGACCTGCAAAACCAGAACTGTGAGTATGGATATAGATTCAAGCGAATGAGTTTGGCTACAGATTTAAGGATCCCGAAGACTCGATCATCCTTTTATGATGGAGAGCCTATGCCTTGGAAGATGGATGACAAGCCTACTCCATCAACACTTCCTACTTCACCACCTCCGAAGAAATAATCACATGGGTATGGGCACTCCCCTTGGCAACTGCCAAGCTTGGGGGAGGTGCCCCAGTATCGTATCACCATCACACTCCTATCTTTACCGCTTTATTTAGTTCGATCCTTTTAGTAGTATCTTGATCTATTAGTTCGAAGTTTTGATATCAAGTAGTTTTGAGTTTTTCGTTGTGATCTCTTTATGTAAGCGAGTCCGTGTGCTACCTATAATAAAGATTAGTGTTGAGTCAAGGGCTTTGCTATGTTGCTATGATCTTGAGAAAGTAGAAAGAACAAAAGAGTTCATATTGATATTATGGATAGTGATAACTTCACACATAGAAAGTATGAGGCATAAAAATTGTTGAGAGTTGATGAACGTAGCCTTGGTCATCGTTGCAATTAATAGGAAGTGATAAGGAAAGAGAGGTTCACATATAGATATATTATCTTGGACATCTTTTATGATTTTGAAGCACTCATTAAGTATGACATGCTAAAAGAGTTGACGTTGGACAAGGAAGACAACGTAATGGTTTATGTTTTCCGACATCTCAGTTAAAGTATATTGTCAGTGACCTTCTAAACATGTTGAGCTTGCCTTTCCCCCTCATGCTAGCCAAAACTCCTTGCACCAAGTAGAGATACTACTTGTGCTTCCAAATATCCTTAAACCCAGTTTTGTCATGAGAGTCCACCATACCTACCTATGGATTGAGTAAGATCCTTCAAGTAAGTTGGCATCGGTGCAAGCAATAAAAATTGCTCTCTAAATATGCATGACTTATAGTGCAGAGAAAATAAGCTTTGTACGAACTTGTTGTGGAAGTAATAAAAGTGACGGATTGCATAATAAAGGTCCACATACAAGGGGCAATATAAAGTGACGTTCTTTTGCACTAAGATTTTATGTATCCAACCCTGAAAGCGCATGACAACCTCTGCTTCCCTCTGCGAAGGGCCTATCTTTTACTTTATGTTTTACTTTAATACTTGAGTCAAGGTGATCCTCACCTTTCCCTTTTTCATTTTATCCTTTGGCAAGCTCTTCGTGTTTGAAAGATCATGATATATATATATATATCCGATTGGATGTAAGTTGGCATAGGCTATTATTGTTTACATCACCTAAAGGTGAATACGTTGGGAGGCAACACAATAAGCCCCTATATTTCTTAGTGTCCGGCTGAAACTCTATAACCACAAGTATTGCGTGAGTGTTAACAATTATGGGAGACTACAAGATAGTTGAGTATGTGAGCTTGCTGAGAAGCTCTATTATTGACTCTTTCTGATGTTACGATAAATTGCAATTGTTGCAATGGCTGAGATTATAGTTTGTTAGTTCCCAATGAAGTTTTTGAACCATACTTGACATTGTGAATTGCTTATCACTTGAACATAGGAAATCATATGACAAAATCCGTATATGTTGCTGTTATTAGAATGATCATGATGCCCTCATGTCTGTATTTTTATTTTAATCGACACCTCTATCTCTAAACATGTGGACATATTTTTCGATTTCGGTTTCCGCTTGAGGACAAGCGAGGTCTAAGCTTGGGGGAGTTGATACGTCCATTTTGCATCATGCTTTTATATCAATATTTATTGCATTATGGGCTGTTATTACACATTATATCTCAATACTTATGGCTATTCTCTCTTATTTTACAAGGTTTATCATGAAGAGGGGGAATGCCGGCAGCTGGAATTCTGGCTGGAAAAGGAGCAAACGTTGGAAACCTATTCTGCACAACTCCAAAAGACCTGAGACTCCACAAAACAACCTTTTGGATTTATTAAGGAATTATGAGCAAAAGAAATAGGCCAGGGGGCCCACACCCTATCCAGGAGACAGCCCCCCTAGGGGCGCGCCCCCCTATCTCGTGGGCTCCCTGGTGGGCCTTCGGCGTCCATCTTCTGCTATATGAAGGGTTTTGTCCTAGAAAAATTCGTGGGCAAGCTTACGAGACGAAACTCCGCCGCCACCAGGCGGAACCTTGGCGGAATCAATCTAGGGCTCTAGCGAAGCTGTTCTGCCGGGGACACTTCCCTCCGGGAGGGGGAAATCATCACCAACGTCATCACCAACAATCCTCTCATCGGGAGGGGGTCAATCTCCATCAACATCTTCACCAGCACCATCTCCTCTCAAACCCTAGTTCATCTCTTGTATCCAATCTTGTATCCAAAACCACAAATTGGTACCTGTGGGTTGCTAGTAGTGTTGATTACTCCTTGTAGTTGATACTTATTGGTTTACTTGGTGGAAGATCATATGTTCAGATCCTTAATGCATATTATTACACCTCTGATTATGAACATGAATATGCTTTGTGAGTAGTTACGTTTGTTCCTAAGGACATGGGTGAAGTCTTGCTATTAGTAGTCATGTGAATTTGGTATTCGTTCGATATTTTGATGAGATGTATGTTGTCTCTCCTCTAGTGGTGTTATGTGAACGTCGACTACATGACACTTCACCATTATTTGGGCCTAGAGGAAGGCATAGGGAAGTAATAAGTAGATGATGGGTTGCTAGAGTGACAGAAGCTTAAACCCTAGTTTATGCGTTGCTTCGTTAGGGGTTGATATGGACCCATATGTTTAATGTTGTGGTTAGGTTTACCTTAATACTCCTTTTTGTAGTTGCGGGCACTTGCAATAGGGGTTAATCATAAGTGGGATGCTTGTCCAAGTTAGGGCAGTACCCAAGTGCCGGTCCACCCACATATCAAATTATCAAAGTACCGAACGCGAATCATATGAGCGTGATGAAAACTAGCTTGACGATAATTCCCAATGTGTCCTCGGGAGCTCCTTCCTCATTATTAGAATTTGTCCAGGCTTATCCTTTGCTACATAAAGGATTGGGCCACCTTGCTGCACTTTATTTACTTTATTTACTTTTGCTCGTTACTATTGATCTTATCACAAAACTATCTATCACCTACTATTTCAGGGCTTGCAGAGAACACCTTACTGAAAACCGCTTATCATTTCCTTCTGCTCCTCGTTGGGTTCGACACTCTTACTTATCGAAAGGACTACGATAGATCCCCTACACTTGTGGGTCATCATTAACACCAAGGATATGCTTTCCTTTAAGAAGCTTGTCAAGATTTCGCATGCCAACATGACCTAATCGTCTATGCCATAACCAACCTTTAGAGGATTTAGCAATAAAGCAAGTTCTAGGTTGAGCCTTTTAGTGAAATCAACAATGTAGAGATCATCTCTACGTATATGGTAAATACCATTTTATGATTGTCTCTATGAAACAGTTGGCAATCTACTTCAGTAAATAGGACATTGAAACCGAAATCAGCAAGTCTAGATACTGAAAGTAAGTTGTAGCCAAGAGATTCGACGAGCATAACATTTTGGATGGAACTATCATGTGAGATGGCACCTTACCGAGGCCAACCACCTTACCCTTAGAGTTCTCACCGAAAGTGACATACTTTCGAGGACCATCATTTTCAGCAAGCTCACGAAACATGTCTTTATCTCCGGTCATGTGATCGGTACATTCACTGTCAAGAACCCATTCCTTTCCTCCTGCCATATATCCCCGAAGATTTGCCATAAGACCAATGTGTCTCATTGCATCATCAAGATCAAGGTCACTATCATCATCCTCATCATAGTATCCATGTTCAACATCGTCATGTGGTGGATCAATTCCTAGAGAGGGTGACTCGTTAGTGTGAGTTTGACAATGATCTCCTTTATGAAGTCTAGTAGCTTCGGGAAATAATATCGCTAATGATTCCAACATTTCCTTTGGCACGCATAAGATTTGTAAGTTCAAATAGACAATCACCAAACATAGGATCATTGGAATTCATCTTACTCAAGGCAATAGACTTATGAAGAATTTCATCTAGATTTTTCAAGAAATAATTCAGAAATCGTTCCTCAAGAAATTTCCATATAGTGTAGGCACACTCAAGAGTAGGCAAATTTCTAATCAAGTTTCTAGGCAAGCCTCTAGTGATAAGATTAACAGTTCTAAGATTCTTGATCATGTCAATTGACTCATCAAGGGTAGGATGCATATGATCAACATGAGGTGCACAAGGGCTAGCAATGTACTTGTTTAAATGATATTGATTGAAAATCACAAGCATCTCATTTTCCACTCATGAAAATACTCTCCATCAAGTATAGGCACTCTATGTCTAGAACTCCCCAAAGTAGACTCATCCATCTTCCTCCAATGGTGATTAAACCAAAGCAATGGAGACCAAAGCTCTGATACCAATTGAGAGGATCGAGAAGAGGTGTCTAGAGGGGGGGTGATTAGACACTAGGTGCTAAAAGTTGCAGTTTTTAATTTCTTTAAGTTTAAGTGGAGTTTTGGCACAATTTTAACAATCACAATGCATAACAAGCAAGCATGCAAAGAGTATATGAGCAGCGAAAAGTAAAGCATGCAACTTGCAAGAATGTAAAGGGAAGGGTTTGGAGAAATCAAACGCAATTTGGAGACATGGTGATTTTTGAGCCATGGTTCCGATAGGTGGTTCTATCGTACATCCACGTTGATGGAGACTTGAACCCACGAAGGGTAACGGTTGCACGAGTCCACGGAGGGCTTCACCCAAAAAGGGTCCATGAAGAAGCAACCTTGTCTATCCCACCATGGCCGTCGCCCACGAAGGACTTGCCTCACTAGCGGTAGATCCTCACGAAGTAGGCGATCTCCTCGCCCTTACAAACTCCTTGGTTCAACTCCACAATCTTGTCGGGGGCTCCCAAGTGACACCTAGCCAATCTAGGAGACACCACTCTCCAAGAAGTAACAAATGGTGTGTTGATGATGAACTCCTTGCTCTTGTGCTTCAAATGATAGTCTCCCCAACACTCAAGTCTCTCTCACAGGATTTGGATTTGGTGGAAAGAAGATTTGAGTGGAAAGCAACTTGGGGAAGGCTAGAGATCAAGATTCATATGGTAGGAATGGAATATCTTGGTCTCAACACATGAGTAGGTGGTTCTCTCTCAGAAAATGTAAGTTGAAAGTGTAGGTTTGTTCTGATGGCTCTCTCCATGAATGAAGAGGGGGTGGAGGGGTATATATAGCCTCCACAACAAATCTAACCGTTACACACAATTTACCAATCTTGGTGGGACCGAATTGAGAAACTCGGTCTGACCGATTCAGTAAACCTAGTGACCATTAGGATTTCCGGTGGGACCGACATGCAACTCGGTAGGACCGATATGGTTAGGGTTAGGGCATAACGTAATCTCGGTGAGACTGATTACACAAACTCGGTAAGACCGATTTTGGTAATAAGCTAACGAGAGAGTTGGTCAGGTAAATTCGGTGGGACCGGTTCGCTAATTTCGGTGAGACCAAAACGTCACGAAAAGGAGACAGAGAGTTTACATTGTAATCTCGGTAGGACCGATTACACAAACTCGGTGGAACCGATTTTGGTAATGGACATACACAGAGAGATTGCAATCCCATCTCGGTGAGACTGAGATCCCTTTCGGTGAGACCGATTTACCTAGGGTTTGTGGCAGTGGCTATGACATCTAAACTCGGTGGCGCCGGATAGAAAGAATCGGTGGGGCCGAGTTAGACTTTAGGCTTAGGTCATACGTGGATGTGGGAAAGTAGTTGAGGGTTTTGGAGCATATCACTAAGCACTATGAAGCAAGAACCTCCTTAAGCAACACCTCATCCCTTCTTGATAGTATTGACTTTTCCTATAGACTCAATGTGATCTTGGATCACTAAAATATAAAATGCAGACTCTTGAGCTTGAAGCTTGAGCCAATCCTTTGTCCTTAGCACCATTAAGGGGTTCCACATCCTTTAGTCCATGCCACTTCATTGTTGAACTTCTCTGAAACATACTAGGTAAAAGTGTTAGTCCAACAAGAGATATGTTGACATTAATTACCAAAATCCCCCATGGAGCACTTGTGCTTTCATGGCCACACCAGCCTAGACGCCGAGCTCTCCCTCTCTAGTGCGCCGCCGCCGAGCCCTCCCTCTCCTCGTGCACCACCGTCGAGCCCTCCCTCCTCCCCTCTCTCCCTCTCCCGATGGTCGCACGTTTCCCCGGCGGCTCTGGGGCGGCCAATGGCTTTGACCACCGCTTGCTCCGCGAACAGGAGTCTTGGCTCCTGTTTGAGGCCAACATCCCGGCGCCGTCGGACATGCGCGCCGGGCCGACGGGGTGGAGGCTGAGCAACGGGGGAGTACCCGTTCCCCCGTTGCCTAACGTCGCAGCGCGCCCCTACTACTTTGCCGTCGAGGTCGAGCTCGTGCGCGCCTCCCTCACCGACGAGCAGCTCGCCCTCCCCCAGTACGCCGCCGACAACCACGCGGCGTGGGCGGAGTACTTCACGCGCTGTCAGGAGCAGCGGCTGGCATCCACCAACGGGGCGCCGGCGGTGGGTGGCACGAACAGCGAGGGGCGCTACGTGTGGTGGGGCGTCCCCGGCCGCACGCTCGAGGGCGTGCTAGCGCACCTCGAGGGTGGCAACAACCCGCCGTTGGCATACCCCCTGGTGGCCCCGGCCCACCACCGACGCACCGGGCAATGGCTGCCCAGGAGGTTCATCACTCCCTCGTCTTCCTCCTCGCACTCCTCGTCGCGATCTTCTTCCCACTTCTCTGGCTCTCCGGCGTTGCTCGGCGTCAAGGCCGAGCCCACGGTGGAGGCGCCGCTCGGCCGGCGCACTCGCAACGCCGGCATCGTCATCAACGAAGGCGGCCGGCGCGCCTCCCCGTCGGCTCCTCCACGCTTCGTCAAGCCGAAGACGGAGCCGAGGCTCCCCGCCGTGAAGATGGAGCCCGGCGATGTTGAGCTCGACGACGAGGCGGCCCTGAAATGGGCACGCAAGGACTTCGTGAGGATGGAGCGGGAGCGCCAGATCACCGCCCTGCGGCGCTTCGAGCAGCGCCGCGGGGGCCGCGACGAAGGAGGAGGAGTCGTCCTCGACGACAGCGACAATGACGACGCGCCGCCGCCGCCGCCACCAGTCCGCCACGGCGACGCCGGGCAGGTGTCCAGCAGGGACGGCCGCGTCAAGGAGGAGAAGGCCGCCGACGACGACGGTGGCGAAGATGGCGGAGACGACGGCGACTACTCCGCTTTCAGTGATTTCTTTTTTTAGTTTATATTTGCTATGTAACACGTCGCGAAACAATATATGCCAAAGTTTGCCGAAATTTAGACGTGTTTTAACCAAACTTCACTGAACTTGTTTTATTTTAAAAAAATCAGACGCGCCTGGGGGCGGCCCTGGGACCGGCGACTGGGAGCCAACTTGCCTCTAGGCCGTTTTTTACGCCGGCTCACCCACAGGCGACGATTTTAGGCGCCCCTGGAAGGCCAACGGCTGAAGATGCTCTAAGAAAATATATTTGCAACCCAAGAGAGCCACTTTCTTTTGCGGGGTCCCACGGGATGCTGGAGAGGCACTTTTTTACGGGGTCCCACTAGGGCACAAGAGAGCCACTTTGATTCATTGGATTCCAAAACCACGGTAGTAGGCAAAAAGACGTCATTGTCATCTCATGCTCATTAAAGTCATTTTCCCCAAGAGATTTGAGAAGCAACAAAAATTCTTACAAAATACTATACCGCAAAGAATTTTTCAGAACAAATGAAAACAGAATTTAATTTTATAAAACCCATTTATTTAAGAGCCACTCCCCCACACTGCTTGTTTCTTGCAGCCAAATAAATAAATAAATAATCCCCACTTTCTCTGCAGGTCTTATGCTACAGTAGGATACAATCCCCGGCCCCAACAGGCGTATCTGCAATAGCACGTTACAGTATGACTGAAGCAATAGAGAAGAACCAGAAGTCAGAAAAGGATGGTGCTCCTGCAGCCATGCCCATCACCGGCTGCTCTTTCATGCACGTATTCCATCACGGCTCCGCAGAACCTGTGGGCTGTGGCCTTTGTTTACGAGCCCTTCTGCCCCGTGGCTTCGGGTCAAAGATTTCCCTGGGCCTATTCATTCACCGTTGCCGCCCCGGATCTCGCTGCAGAAACCGGTCAGGTTGCGATTGGGCAGGAGAGCATGGAAGTTTCAGGACGTTCGTTCCCTGACTCGACACGCCGCACACCTCGATTATTTTAGCACCGGACCCGACAGGCGAACGTGAGTTCCACAACCCCGTGTACGTGTGCGCGCTATCTTCCTGAGCACGAGCACCGCAGTTCCGGCTCCTATCCCCGGCACATGCACAGAGATATCAAAGCAATCTCAAGAGAGAAAATGCTACCGATGCGCAAGCATACGTGTAGGTGGTGTGGTGTCAAAAGCAAGGGCAACTTTTCCTCGTGTTGATTGCCGGTGAGATGGCAGCAGCAGCACTTGGCATGCGGTGCAACCCGACTTGTGCTTGGGCTCTACCGGTACGTACGGTGGCACCCACTAAAAAGGTGGCGGTACATTTCCGTATAACCACTCCCCTTTACAGGTTCCGATCCGTGCGTACGTGCCGGTGCCGGTAAACTTTTCACCGTACAACTTTTTTGTGGTTTTTATTATTATTATTACGGGCCAGACTGACTTTTCACCGTGCGAACACCGGGACGAGGCCGTCCTGTACTGACTGCTTCCACAAGCAGACCGCAGACCCAACTGCAGCGCGCTAGGCTTTTTTCACTGGTCTGGCCGTCTGGTCTTGGTCACCCACGCCGAATCCCAGTCCCGCCCCTGCGGACCTCTAGCGCGGCGTAGCCTTTCTCCGAGTCTGTCGCAATAGCCCGTAGGGACAGGTCGGTCATCATACTTGCGCGCGCTCCGCGGCCGCAGCAGCCCGCATTTGGCAAAATCCGGCCCCTAAAACGCCGTAGACATGCCCGGGGGCGTTCAGACACTGACTCTCAAATTTTCATACTTTTAGCCAGACATCTTATATTATATTCTTAAATTCGTACAAAGACATGCAAACTAAAAAAACTTAGGCCTCATTTGGTTCATAGGGTAAGGAAATTATAGGAATAGAAAAATCATAGAAAATGAGATGACATGCATTTCAAATCATATGACTAGGAATTGGAAAGGAGATGCTCTTTGATTTACATCATAGGATTTTTTCCATTGAGTCTAAACTAATGTTTATTTTCTTATAAAATGTGAAGGCTAGGAAGAATTCCTTCATAGGAATAGGGCTCTGAAGGAAATTTTCCTATAAAAATCCTATCACATGAAATTCCTACATAATTTCTCCAAATCAAAGGAGGCCTTAAAGCATCTCCAAGCTATAAACACGCCGCGTGAAAAAAGTAGTGGTTTTAGTGCGCGCGCTACCGTTCCCGGCGCTTCAGCGGACGCGCAAAAACCGCGCGCATGGCATATGTAATTCAGCACGCGGACGGAAACGCCATCACGCGCTGCTTATTTGCTGCGCTCGCTCCCGTGCGCTGGACTCTCGAGTGCTCGCGCGCAACTCCACCTACCCATCTACCGCACCGCCGCCGCCGCCCCATTTTTCCGTCGACCGTTCCAGCGCTTCCCCAGTCTCTTCCCGCGCGGCCGCGGCTTCCTCCTCCTTTCTAGTCAGCGCCGCCCGTCGCGCGCGGCAGTCTCTGACGAACAGCGCTCGACCGCCCACCGCCGCTTGGCGCCCGCAAGGTGTTCGACAAAAGGCCCGCAAGGTATGTATTGCTTCCAACTTCCACATTTTTGCATGAAATTTGGTGCATGTTGTTTATAGCCTAGTTTTGAACATTTTAGATGACTTCGTCATATGATTCTTTCGAAGAAGAATTTGATATGGAAAAGGAGGAGGATATTGCAATGATCCTAGCTATGCACATCAATAAAAACCGAAACACGGTGGTTCGGTTATGGGTCGGCAAAAAATTTGGAGGGATAGGATTGATGCCCACAACAGATTGATGAGGCACTATTTTGTGGAGAATTCCACATACCCCGAGTCGTACTTTCGCCGCCGGTTTAGGATGAGCACCGAGTTGTTCAGGCGCATTGCAGAGAAACTAGCGAGCCATGACCGGTTTTTTCAGCAGAGGAGGAATGCCGCCGGAGATCTCGGGCATAGAACCTTTTCATAAAGTGACAGCCGCTTTGCGTATGTTAACATACGGTATCCCCGCTGATCTAGTTGATGATCATTTGGCCATGGGTGAGACCCAAACCATCATGTGTGTCAAGCGCTTCGCAGTCAACTGTGCAAGTGTTTGGCCCGGAGTACTTGAAAACTCCCAATGCTGAAGACGTCGCAAGACTATTGGAGATGAACAAAGCTCGCTGTTCCCAGGGGTATGCTTGGCTCAATAGATTGCATGCATTGGAGTTGGAAGAATTGTCCAAAGGCATGGCGTGGCCAATTCCACGACAAAAAAAAAGGTTCCACTATAATCCTTGAAGCGGTGGCCGATCAAAAGACTTGGATTTGGCATGCTTTTTTTGGAATGCCTGGATCTTTGAATGACATCAACGTTGTCAACCGATCACCACTGATGAGTAAGATTGCAAATGGTGAACTGCCACCGGTGTAGTTTGTAGCTAATGGTCGTACATACAACCATGACTACTATCTTGCGGATGGCATCTACCCAAAGTGGCAAACATTTGTGAAGCCGTTGAAAAAATTGGAAGGTAAGAAATATCTTGATTTCCACAATGCTTAGGTGGCGGCTAGAAAAGATGTGAAGAGAGCTTTTGGGATTTTGCAAGCCCAATTTGCTATTGTGAGAGGACCGGCTAGATACATATGATCATCGAGAATGAGCGTGGCCAAGATGTAGACTACTCTCACTATGAGCTCTTGGGACATCCCGTGCGAGTGCAATGGAGGGCTGAAAGGATGGCCCGTTTTGTTGCCTCCTATCATGCCATTCGACGTCCGACAACGCATAATGAACTCAAGAAAGATCTCATTGAGGAGTGGTGGGCTTGTAATGGCCGCGAAAGAGCATCATGATTTGTGCATTTGGTGTTGTATTTTTGAACTATTTGTTGTATTTCATGAAAAATACGATTTGTTTGATGAGTTGTAATAAATTGAACTATTCATTTAAAACTTGGTTGGATGATGTTTGTGATTTAAAAATTATATGCTATGTTTTTGTTTTGTGAATGTTTAAAATGCAACAAATGTGATGCGCGACTGCTTGTGGGCGCTGCATTTTAGCACACTGCTGAAGCTGCGCACGCGCTGCATTTTAGCGCGGCTGCTGGAGCCAGCGCTACGCGTTGCGCCAAACTTGGCGATGGGCGCGCCGCGCGTTGGGCGCCTGTTGGAGATGCTCTTCCGTACTATGTCGATCACCTAGCTACTCGTCGTTGGAGATGTTGACGATCTCCGTGCCCGGCTCCGGTAGCATGGGCGGCAGGTGCAGCTCCGGCTCCTCCAACTGGTCCCCTCCGGCCTCCTTCGCCTCTATCTTCACGTCGAGCTTGACAAAGAGCGCGTCGGACACCGCCTGCTCCCACGGGAGGAACGCCCGGTTGGCCTTCACATAGGCCTCATTCTGGATGGCCTCCAAGATGGCCTGCTGCTCCACCATCTCCTCTGTCTGGGCGACGGCGAACTCCGCTTCCGCCTGCTCCATGTTGAAACCCGATAGCTGCTGCTCCGCCTCATGCACCTTCATCGGAGCCACCCCTCCCCCTCCTCTTCCCCGACTACTACTCCTCCTCCTCTGGCCCAGGCGAGTCCGAAGGCAGCCCGACAGCGACGCGGGCGGCACGCGCGGCTTGCCTCACCCGAATCTCCTGCTGGATCTCGGCGCGGCGCTCCAGCGTCAGCATGGCGTAGTAGGTGATCTTGCTCCAGACCCTGGCGGAGTGTTGGAGCGTGGTTGGAGCGTCGGACCAAGGGCAGTGCGCCGGAGCGGGAGAGGGAGAAGGTGGATGGGGTCAGACTGGCGGCGGCAGAGAGGGGGGAGGCGGATGGGTTAGGATTGCGGAACGCCGACCGACTTAAATAGCCGTATTTCGTCTTGGGCGGCGAGCCGAACGAGACCACGCGACGTTCACACCGCGACGACGGACGCGGCGCCCGTCGGACGCCAGGTTTCCAGGCGTTTTTGCGTGGGACCCCGTCGTCAAACCGACTGGCGGGCGTGTCCAAGCGCTTCCATATCCGCCTCATATTTGGTTTGAATATGAAGGTGCCGGTCAGCCCGGGCATTTGAGGCCGTTTAAGAAGCCTGTCTGAATAAAAAAAACATGATCGGACAGCCTACCCAGACGTATGAGGTGGGTATAAGGGCATGTACAATGGTATTATCTTAGGAGTACCACATAGGATAAATGATGAGGTGAAGAAGAGAACTCATAAGAAAAGGCTTGCCTTCTCTTATTTAAGAGAAGACAAGAGATGATCTCTTAGCATAATATGTCTCATCATGTTTTCAAAATAGCTAGTTATTGAAGATAAGGCTAAGTTGATGATCCATTATACACATTTTTTTATAATCTCTAAATTACATGTAAAATTTAAAATAACACTATATTGTACATGCCCTAAGAGGTCCTGATGCAGATGCTCTTACCCGCTACCACAACCACATGGCCCGTGGTACACGGCGGCGGGACCCGGCGGTGGTTTGTGCCTGCCGGCCGCCAGCGGCGGGGCAGCGTGGGTCCGGCGAAAGCGGCCGGTCCTTCTCCCCCACTTTAACCGCTGCTCTGCTCACCGAGCAGAGGAAAGCCAGAGCGGGAAGGAAAGGCCTGGCCGCGCTGCACTAGGAATTGCCAGCCGCGGGCCGGGTCGCGGCGCAGTGCATGCTCCTAGTACCACTGGCACGCCACATGCCACTCCTACAGCTCCCCTGCAACACGCGTCCCGGTAACACCTGCAACACATGTACTACCTGCGATGCAAGTACGTATTTCAGTCTCTGCTGTCTGAGTTTCCGTGTAGTAGAACCGAGCGTACGCTAGTACTACTACTCAGTACGCAGCTGCTGCATGCTCACCGATCTACACGTTGCATGCGTTCCGGTCATGCAGGGACGAAGGCGATCGACCGGCCCGGTGGGCGATCTCTGAGCTGGGTCGGGGGGTGTGGAGCTAGTGGTAGTAGTACTGGTACGTCGGGTCAAAGGATGGGCAATCATTTTTGGGTTTGAAAGCTGCAGGCGATAGCTGGCGTCAAGACTTTAACACAACTGCCCGTGTCAGGAATATCGTTTACAGCCGCGTATGGGCGGGTTTCGCCTATGTGAGATTTGGGGTCTGTTTGGTTGGAGACTAGTGTGGCCAAGCCAAAGTATGGCTAGCCACACAACTATGGCAAGTCACACAAGTGTGGCTAAAAAATTGAACGCCAAACTTTGGCAAAAGTTGGCAAAAAAATTGTCTCTTTAACAAATGGGCCATAGGGGTAATAAAGTGTGACAAGCCAAAGTATGGCAAAAATCAAACACATGCTTGGCAAACTGTGGCTGTCAAATTTTGACTTGGCAAATTGTGGCTGGGACCAAACAGCCCCTGGTATTGCAGTGCCACGGTTTGCTATTCGCATGCAAAGCCGGCCGGCTCCGACTGGTGTTGTCCTTCACGTGTAAGAGGGAATTGAACTACTCGACACGCCTGAAATCTTCGTGGATACGGAGTACCCTGTGAAACATGGCTAGTTGATAGGTAGGCTGGTCCAGGGGCAGACCTAATATATGTGTACTACCAGACAGAGTTCTTTTTTTTCCTTTTCTCTTACTATAATACCACTCTCATGTGAAGAGATGCCCCTGCCAGTCGTTAACTTTGTGGTCAGATCTTGACTAGGTGCAGTTGGTCTTCACTTTTTTTTGACCCACCGAGCGGGCGTATGCGCGTGCAATGTTTTATTCACTCGAGATGTTACGCACACCCTTCCCGCAAAAGAGAGAGAGAAAGCTGTTAGGCACACACTCTGTTTTTAAAATGTAAGGCCTTCTTTGATTCATAGGATAAAATTTTTATAGAAATAAAAGAAATCAGAGGGAGTGAGATGACATACATCTCAATTCATATATAGGAAGAGATGTCATTTGGTACATAGAGTAGAAATTTTTTCATTGAGTCTAGGTTAATGTTTTTTCCCTTCAAAATGTGAAGGATTGAATCATGTCTTACACATGAATATGAATCTATTCCTACAAAACAAAGGGCTTCAAAGAAATTTTTTCTTTGCAAATCCTATCCTATGAGTTTTCTGCAAAATTCCTACGAACCAAAAGAGGCCTAAGATGTTTTAACAGTTTGATTTAGGAACAGAGATAATACGTGTGAATGGTAAGTATGAAATATAATTATAGATGCGGTTCATCCTGATTAATGATTACGTACGTATGCCTGCAAGAGCAACACTAGCAGATTTCGTCATTTCGATCATAATGCATTTCAAGTGCGCTTCGTATATATTTTTTAATCAAAAAAGTGTGCTTCATATACATGTGGACGATAGACAAGCGATGCGCAAATTGAAGTCAACATGTCTCGACCTCCATAACTTTTAAAAATTTAATTCACTCGAGCGACTCTAAAACTAAATTAAGACAGAACACATTTGACATTGAAGCATCAATTTCATTCATAGTTGTGCTGCGACTTTAGAATCATAAAACAAAATTAATTGAACTAAATTACTTGCGGCCATGTTGGGAGTGCTTCACCGCGTACTACTATGGCTAGAAGCTCGCCTTGACGACCGGGTCCATGGCCGGCAAAGCAGCAATGGGCACAGGCGCTGGGACAAGGACAGGCACGGCTACGGGGTCCTTCTCCATAGCCGCAATTTGGTCCATGGCACATTCATACTGGATCCAATGTGGTGCCAGGGGGATCCGACTTCTCCAGCTCATCCTGCTTGTCTCAAAGCCGGAGATGAGGTGCAGCTCCTCCCACTACACCATGGCGTCGAGGTGGCTTATAGTAGGGGAGAACTGGGATTGGGAGGCACCGACGAGTGGATTGGGGTAGGGGAGATATGGGGGGGAGCCTTTTATACGCCGCAGTGGCCACCATTTAGATGGTACTTCAGGAGGCGACATGCGGCCACCAAGGGGCGCACTTCTTGTTCAGAAATTTTGTCATACTCACTCGCCTCTTGATTGCTCGCATGGTACGTCCCGCCTTGTTCACACACAATTCACGAGATGATGTCGCATGTCGTCCATACAACGGGCCTTCACATGAATATAATGGGCGGGCATGGCATTAATGGTCGGGTGGTTGCTCGCCGATGGTGTACACGAGATTGAACAACTTCAAAACACAGTCATGGCGCAAAGGCAAAGACGCTGAATCTTTCCTCCTGCTGTAGCGGTTGGGCTATGGAGTGAGCTCCATAAGTTATGGTGATCCAGATCGCCATATTGGCAATTATTACGGTGATCAGGCCAATATGAAGACGATGCTAGAGTTCCTCCAACTAACTTATATTCTGAATTTTAGCATGTCCAACAGAGTCTTTCTAACTCTAGCTACTAAGTTCCCTTTCTAGCTCTAGCTACTAAGAGCAAGTCTACAAGAGTCTCCATATGGATAGTCATCGCCATAATGTATATCAAGGGTGTTGCATGTGCATTTGGATGCTCCTGAGGCAAAGCGCAAAGTTAGAGTCAATATATGCCTCCATATCTTTTTTTCCTTTTCTGTTTTTTATCAACCCAATAGTCACCCACTTGATTGGAGGGATTAGAAGACTAATTTTAGTTAACATTGCATTACAAAGTTTGTACAAAGGGATAGTAGCATCGATTAGCGACATTTTCATATTTCTAGTTCAAAATTTGCCGCATTTTAGTGACTGTAGCATCATTTTTGAGCCCCACCATGCTTATGGGGAATGCTACAAACGGGGCACATGCATATGTGATGAGCCGACTCATCTTCTAAATGCAAAGGTGTGATGGTCCGGCGACCTCGTCCTCCTCCCAATCCTGCATGCCTATGTGTAGGTCAGGGACAACTTTTTCAAAGGGGAGGGGGCAAGGCCCAATAGCGTGCGATTCGTGTCGGTAAATTTCACCATCTCCATGTCGAATTGGAGCCATATGACGCGTTCTCTCTCCACTGCCAAGTATGCATGTTTCTCCTCATAATAGAGCCAGATGACATGATCCCTCCCAACCGCCAACATATGTTTGGTGGAGGTCTCTAAGAAGTTTACGCTGGGACGAACAAGCAAGGCTCAGGCCTTCTGGCGATCATACCATGCCTCTCTAAATAGTGAGGCAAATGGGAGCAAGTTGTGGATGATATGAGTTGTGTGGGCAAGCTCTTGCCTGAACATGTGGGTATGCACATAGCCGTGTTGGAAATCACACTCAATGGAGACTTTTTTAGGATCAAATCCGGTCACTCATTGAGGGCACGATCCTCCTTTGCTTCCTCCAGTGCGTAAAGCCGATCCTCCTCCTCCTTGGTGATTAGGGTGATCTCCTCCTCCATCGCCACATCATTCAGGATCCGCTACTCCACCTCCTTCAAGAGCGGCACTATGTATGGCCGTGAAGGAGCCGACATGACGACGATGAGGGAAGTGAAGGATGTGGGCGACGGGATATGAGCTATACAGACGTGTTGATGAGGGGGGTTGGAGGTTGTGGGAGACGGTGTGAGAACTAGAGATTTGAGCTATTCGGTAATGGCGGCAACCTTCCTATAGTCTTGGGTGGTGAAAAACTGTGGCGGGAAACATATCGGGACTGGCCGAGAGAAGTTGACATGTGGTCGACTTTCATTAATTAGCACTTCCCAATGCCATTGTAGTTACACTTCCATTCAGTATGGCTTCGGTCGTCGGCTTACCTATCATCAGTTCACAAACTTCCTTGATCTTCCGGGACTGGCAAATGTCAACCCCCAGGGTGAGACGAATGCCATTGAAGATGTGTTAGTTCCTCTCATTCCACAAGTTCCAAAAGGTCAAGGAAGGGAATTTCTTAAACTCCTTAGGCCTTGTACAATGCAAGACGCTTAGGAGAGATGCTTAGAGAAACAAACCGGTATTTCTTGAAGCACCGGTGCTTATTTGTAGAGGGTAGACACTTAATCAAGTGTCTCTCATGTAGAAATAGGCACTGGTGCTTCAGAAAAACCCAATTTATTTTTAAGCATATCCTTAAGCACCTAGCATTACACAAGGCCTTAGAAAGCATACCCTCCCACCAGTCGGAGATGGGCCCAAGGTCTGAAAGAGTTAATGTGGTTTTTTAGTTTGCTCACTCCATGACCTAATGTGCCTCCTCAGTGCACGGGGATTTTCTCTTCCTGTCTTGTTCTACGATCACTTTCTCCTCCTAACAGTGTTACATAAATCAATGAGTTTGGTGGTAGTCTGTACCTCCTGTTAGGACCTTTTCTCGTATGTTCCGGTCTTAGTCCTTAATAATTTGGTCGACTCGTAGTGTGGCTTCTCCAAAACATGAGGACACATTGAATAAGTTTTCCCTAAATTCCCCTTGTTGTGGTGGTTTCATTTCTCATCTAAGTTGGATGTAGGAGCTCTGCATTTCCAGCCTATATCATGGGCGTATGTTATATCCCAAGCGGCAACGTCAAAATTTGCAACAACGTCGAAGTGGGCTTTGGGATATAGGTCAAGTTGGTCACCCTATTCTGCTCCTTTCTGGGATGGAAGAGATGATAAGGGCTACAAGGGTGCATCATTCGACCCATCATCGCCTTCTTCTCTAGGTTGTGCATCCATGGAACCACGTCACCGGCGCTATCTGGCGGAGTCAGGTGACTGCCCGGCTTACTGCATGGATGTTATTCTCCTCTATCGGAATAGGAAGAACACTCGTGGTTGAATTTTTGGCGCATCATCGGCATATGAGAGAAGGGGAAGATGTATGATTTTCTAAAGACCATATTGTATTTCAATTATTTTAGGGCCTTGCTTGTAATATTGCTTTGCCCTATTGATACGTCTCCAACGTATCTATAATTTTTATTGTTCCATGCTATTATATTATCATTCTTGGATGTTTTACAATCATTTTATATCATTTTTTGGTACTAACCTATTGACATAGTGCCCAGTGCCAGTTGTTGTTTTCTGCTTGTTTTCTTACATCGCAGGAAATCAATACCAAACGGAGTCCAAATGCAGCGAAATTTTTTATGGATTTTTTTGGACCAGAAGACATCCAATGGGCCAAAGAAGTACCATAGGGCCATCCCATGGTGAGCACAAGACACCAGGGCGTGCCTGGAGGCCCAGGCGCACCCTGGTGGGTTGTGCCCACCACGGTGGCCTCCCACACCGCCTCTTTGCTCTATAAATACCCCAATATTCCAGTAAACCCTAGGGGAGTGATACGTCTCCAACATATATATAATTTTTTATTGTTCCATGCTGTTATTATCATTCTTCGATGTTTTACAATCATTTTATATCATTTTTTGGTACTAACTTATGGACATAGTGCCAAGTGCCATTTGCTGTTTTCTGCATGCTTTATACATCACAGGAAATCAATACCAAACGGAGTCCAAATGTAGCGAAACTTTTTGTGGATTTCTTTTGGACCAAAAGACATCCAATGGGCCAGGAAAGCACCTGAGGGGAGCCCCGAAGGAGAAGAACCCACCAGGGTGCGCCTGGGGGCCCATGCGTGCCCCGGTGGGTTGTGCCCTCCTCGTTGGCCTCCCGCACCACCTCTTTGCTCTATAAATACCCCAATATTCTAGAAACCCTAGGGGATTTGATGAAAATCAATTCCAACTGCCGCAGAGTCCAGAAACACCAGATCCAATCTAGACACCATCACTGAGGGGGTGCATCATGTCCATTGGTGCCTCTCCGATGATGCGTGAGTAGTTCTTAATAGACCTACGGTCCCGTAGTTAGTAGCTAGATGGCTTCCTCTCTCTCTCTCTTGATTATCAATACAATGGTCTCTTGGAGATCCATATGATGTAAGTCTTTTTGCAATGTGTTTGTTGGGATCCGATGAACTGTGAGTTTATGATCAGATCTATGTTTTTATCCACGAAAGTTATTTGAGTCTTCTTTCATCTCTTATATGCATGATTGATTATAGCCTCGTATTTCTTCTCCGATATTTGGGTTTTGTTTGGCCAACTTGATATATTTGTCTTGCAATGGGAAGAGATGATTTGTGATGGGTTCGATCTTACGGTGCTTGATCCTAGTGACAAAAAGGGAAACGACACGTATGTATCGTTGCTATTAAGGATAACAAGATGGGGTCTATTTCTACATAAATAGTTCTTGTCTACATCATGCCATCGTTCTTATTGCATTACTCCATTTTTCCATGAACTTAATACACTAGATGCATGCTGGATAGCGGTCGATGTGTAGAGTAATAGTAGTAGATGCAGGCAGGAGTCGGTCTACTAATCTAGGACGTGATGCATATATAATGTTCATTGCATGGATATCGTCATGATTATTTGAAGCTCTATCAATTGCCCAACAGTAATTGTTTTCCCACCGTTTGCTATTTTTCTCGAGAGAAGCCACTAGTGAAACCTACGGCCCCCGGGTCTCTTTTCATCATATTTGCCTTTGCGATCTATTTTCCTTTGCTTTTATTTTCAGATCTATTAAACCAAAAATACAAAAAAATACCTTGCTGCAATTTATTTGTTCCGTGATTTATTTATCGTATCTACCACTTTTATCCCACGTTATTTTGCCTATCTTGAGGCGCCGTACCAGAAAGGGATTGACAACCCCTTTAACACGTTGGGTTGCGAGTATTTGTTATTTGTGTGCAGGTGCTATTTACGTGGTGTGAGGAGGTTCTCCTACTAGTTCGATAACCTTGATCTCATCACTGAGGGAAATACCTACCGTCTCTATACTGCATCATCCCTTCCTCTTTGGGGAAATACCAACGTAGTTCTAGCAGACATCAAAAGAAATTTCGGGCGCCGTTGCTGGGGAGGATCTTCAACATCAACCAGGTTCCTAATCACAAATCTCATCTCCATGCAATTTACATTATTTTCCATTTGCCTCTCGTTTTCCTCTCCCCCGCTTCACAAAACCTTGCCTTTTATTCTCCTTATTTTTCGTTCGCCTTTTTCTCGTTCGATCTTTTGTTTGCTCATGTTGCCATATGTCTTCTATTTGCTTGCATCTTTATCCACTTGCTAATCTTTTCAAAATATCTAATTATGTTGAACCAATTGCTAGTGAGTTGAGTGCACTTGATTATCTTTATGAGGTTTTGCTTGAAATTATGAATCTGAAGATTGTGATGAAGTGTTGAAAGAAGAAATTGATGACGTGATTCATGATAGCTCCTTGAATGAAAAACATGATTGCAATGATGTTATTAGAAATTTTATTAATGTCAATTGTGTTTGTCATATGCAAAACCCCAAGCTTGGGGATGCTTGTTATGTTATGTCCACTACTTATTGCAATGATCATGATTGGGGTGATAATGATTCTTATGATTTTGAAAATTTATTTGAGCCTTATGATGAATATGTTATTGATAATGATTTTTGCAATAGTATTGAGAGTGGGTTTGGAAGAGCGTCAAGTTTAGGGTAAAATAATCCCACATATTTGGAGAATGTTCAATCTTGTGGAATTTCTGATAAAAGTGGGCTTGGAGAGGTCATGACTTTATTTGATGATAATCCCACTATTTTGGAAGAGTGTCAACTTTGCATGCATTTGGATCATGAAGAGAATATTTTATGTGATGGTTATATTATTGAATTCGATTATGATCCCGCATGGAATTATTATGAGAGGAAAATATGGTTGCAGAATGTTTCATGTTACTAAATTACCTCTCGTTATGTTGAGACCGTCAATGTTTTATTCCTCTCCATTGCATATGCTAGATATTTATTATCTTGATAATTTGTTTGCTTACAAAATTCCTATGCATAGGAAGTATGTTAGACTTAAACGTGTTTGTCACATGTTTTATGATGCTCTCTTTGCATTTCAATTGTTATCTTTCATGTGAGCATCAATAAAATTATGCCTAACTAGGGGCGTAAAATGATAGCGCTCGTTGGGAGGCAACCCAACTTGTATCTTTTTTGCTTCTTCGTTTTCTTGCTGTTTTCAATAAAGTACCCAATTATGCCTCCGATTAGATGTGTTTTTGTGGTTTACATTAGTGTTTGTGCCAAGCAAAGCCTTTGGGATGATCTGGGTGAGAGTTCATTGGATCTTGTTGAAAAACAGAAACTTTTGCGCTCATAAAAATAATTATCATTTTTAATAGAAGAGTGATTTTGATTTGATTCTTTTTTCAGAAGACTAATAAACAAATTATTCACGTCTTCCTACTTTTTAAGAATTTTTGGAGTTACAGATATATTCGAAGTAGTCAGATTGCTACATACTGTTCTGTTTTTGACATATTCTGTTTTCTTTGCGTTGTGTGCTTGTTTTGATGATTCTTTGGTTTTATTTGAAGAGATTTTGCTATAGAAAAGTTGGAATACAGTAGATATAATGCAAAAATAAAATATTAATGGGTTTGCAACAATACTTATAGTAGCGGTTTGCTCTCTTATACTAACGGATCTCAGGAAGGTTTTGTTGAGTTTTGTGTGATTGAAGTTTTCAAGTTTTGGGTGAGATTACGATGGATGAAGGAATAAGGATTAGCAAAATTCTAAGCTTGGGGATGACAAATAATTAGCAAGCAACAAAGCTTGGGGATGCCCCCGAGTGGCATCCCCTCTTTCTTCTAACGACCATCAGTATTTTACTTGGAGCTATATTTTTATTCATCACATATTATGAGTTTTGCTTGGAGCATCTTGTATGATATGAGTCTTTGCTTGTTTTTCTTTGTGTTCTAGGTCTTAAATCCTTGCTGGACGCACCATTTTTAGAGAGCCAAAATTTATGCTATGCTTGCTCCTATGCTTCACTTAAATTTTTAGAGCCATGAAATTGCTCTAGTGCTTCACTTATATCTTTTTGAACACGATGTGCTTTGTTATTTTGGAAGAAATGCTCTCATGCTTCACTTAGATTTATTTGGGAGTTAGTACTTTTTTAAGTAATTCTCTCTTGCTTCACTTGGATTATTTTGAGAGAAAGAAAAAATTATGCTCATGTTCTTCACTTCAATTTGTTTGAGCTTATCAAAAGCAACATATGAAAATAGTCCCAAAGTGATAGATATCCAAGGAGGATATAAAAAAAACTTTTATGAAGATCATTGGACAAAATAAACTTGATTCTTAGTAATGGTTTTGAGATATGGTGATATGATATGTGAGTCATGTTGATGAGTAATTGTGCTTTAGTAAGAATGTTGATGTTAAGGTTTGTGATTCCCTATGCAAGCACGAAAGTCAATAGTTATGCAATAAAATTTATATCCTACTTGTGCTGCATTATTCAGTGTTGCTTATGCTTAATGCTTGGGTACGAGATTTTTCGCTTTTTGGTTGGTCGCTTCTCAATCTTTTTGCTAGGCTTCATTTTGCACTAAGTATGATCACTACATGTGCATCCAAAACCCTTTAAACCAGTTTTTCCATACGAGTCCACTATATCTACCTATATGCGGTATTTCCATGCCGTTCTAAGCAAATTTGTACGTGCCATCTCTAATTTTCAAAATAAATTTCTCTTTTGTGTGCTCTACCGCTCGCGAGGCGGTGAGGGGTGGCCAATATTTTCCATGCTAGATGTGTTATTCTCACAATGACTGTTTATTCACTTGTCATTGCATGTACGACAAAGGTATTAGGGATGCCCAGTCCTGAAATGAAAAATGAATTTACATTATGTTGTCAAATAATAAATTCCTTGGAAAGTGTTGGTATGGAGGGCACCCGTGGATACAGACAAGCCATGGAAAGTGAAAGTAAGGGTGGAAAAAGGAATAAACTTTATTGTCTGTTTGGGAACTGCCTATGATGTATCTAGCATTGGAAAGTGTTGGGAGATCTAAGTCGTTTTCATTGGTGGGAAAAGTATGCCTTCCAAAATGTTTTTATCTCTCAATTTAAGCTTTGAGCTCTGGCACCTCTACAAATCCCTACTTCCCTCCGCGAAGGGCCTTTCTTTTACTTTATCCAATTTTTATTTTGAATTTGAGTCTCCATATTCTCTTATAAAGCACCAACTAAGGGGCACAATGATCGTATTTGAGCATTGGGTATAACTAATATTCGAGTGTGTTTCATGAATGGATCAATGATTGAGCATAATGGGCTAGGGATAACTTGCTTTAGTGTTGATATTTTGAAAGACATGGTTGCTTGTTGATATGCTTGAGTATTAAAGTGTTCATGTCAAAACTAGACTATTGCTTTGAATCATATAAAAGTCCAAATGTCCATGCTATAAAGAAAATAAATGTGAGGAACATGTTAGGCAGCATTCCACATAAAAAATCCACTTTTTATCATTTACCTACTCGAGGACGAGCAGGAATTAAGCATGGGGATGCTGATACATCTCCAATGTATCTATAACTTTTGATTGTTCCATGCAGTTATATTATCATTCTTGGATGTTTTAGAATCATTTTATAGTCATTTTATATAATTTTTTGGTACTAACTTATTTGACATAGTGCCCTGATATGTTTCCAACGTATCTATAATTTTTTATTGTTCCATGCTATTATATTATCTGTTTTGGATGTTTAATGGGCTTTAATATGCTCTTTTATATTATTTGTGGGACTAACCGATTAACCGGAGGCCCAGTGCCAGTTTTCTGTTTTTTGTGTGTCTATTTTAGAGTTTTGCAGAAAAGGAATACCAAACGGAGTCCAATCGGAATGAAACCTTCGCGATGATCTTTCTTGGACCGAAAGCAAACCAGAAGACTTGGAGTTGAAGTCAGAAACGCCATGAGGCGTCCACGAGGCAGGAGGGCATGCCCGGGGGGGGGGGGGGTAGGCGCACCCCCACCCTTGTCGGCCGTTGTAGCTCCACCGACATACTTCTTTCGCCTATATATACTCTTATACCCTAGAAACATCATGGGGAGCCATGAAACCACTTTTCTACCGCCGCAACCTTTTGTACCCATGAGATCCCATCTTGGGGCCTTTTCCGGCATTCTGCCGGAGGGGGAATCAATCACGGAGGGCTTCTACATCAACACCATTGCCTCTCTGGTGAATCGTGAGTAGTTTACCACAGACCTTCGGGTCCATAGTTATTAGCTAGATGGCTTCTTCTCTCTCTTTGAGTCTCAATACAAAGTTCTCCTCGATGTTCTTGGAGATCTATTCGATGTATACTCTTTTGCGCTATGTTTGTCGAGATGCGATGAATTGTGGATTTATGAACAAGATTATCTATGAATATTATTTCGTTCTTCTTTGAATTCTTATATGCATGATTTGATATCTTTGCAAGTCTCTTCGAATTATCGGTTTAGTTTGGCCTACTAGATTGATCTTTCTTGCAATGGGAGAAGCGCTTAGCTTTGGGTTCAATCTTGCGGTGTCCTTTCCAGTGATAGTAGGGGCAGCAAGGCACATATTGTATTGTTGCCATCGAGGATAAAAAGATGGGGTTTATATCATATTGTTTGAGTTTATCCCTCTACATCATGTCATCTTGCTTAATGCATTAATCCATTCTTATGAACTTAAGACTCTAGATGCATGCTGGATAGCGGTCGATGTCTGGAGTAATAGTAGTAGATGCAGAATCATTTCGGTCTACTTGACACAGGTGTGATGCCTATATTCATGATCATTGCCTTAGATGTCTTCATAATTATGCGCTTTTCTATCAATTGCTCGGCAGTAATTTGTTCACCCACCATAATACATGCTATCTTGAGAGAAGCCACTAGTGAAACCTATGGCCCCCGGGTCTCTTTCCTATTATATTACATCTCTTTTCCATATTATCACATCTCGTTTACTCTTTTGCAATCTTTACTTTCTAATCTATACAACAAAAATACCAAAAATATTTACTTTACTATCTCTATTAGATCTCACTTTTGCGAGTGACCGTGAAGGGATTGACAACCCCTTTATCGCGTTGGTTGCAAGTATCTTGATTGTTTGTGCAGGTACTAGGTGACTTGTGTGTCGTCTCCTACTCGATTGATACCTTGTTTCTCAAAACTGAGGGAAATACTTACGCTACTTTGCTGCATCACCCTTTCCTCTTCAAGGGAAAACCAACACATGCTCAAGAGGTAGTGATAACCCACAAGTATAGGGGATCAGTTATAGCCTCTTTCGATAAGTAAGAGTGTCAAACCCAACGAGGAGCTAAAGGTAGAACAAATATTCCCTCAAGTTCTATCGACCACCGATACAACTGTACACACACTTAACGTTCGCTTTACCTAAAACAAGTATGAAACTAGAAGGACTTTGTAGGTGTTGTTGGATAGGTTTGCAAGAATATAAAGAGCACATAAATATAAACTAGGGGCTGTTCAGGTAAAGAAGCAATAAAGTTAGTATAGTGAGTGTGGAAAAGTGGTCGTAGGAGTTTCAAAATTGACCCTAAGAAATTGACTACTTCACTAGACCGATAACAAGTTTTATGTGGGAGAGGCCATTGCTAGCATGTCATCCCTAACTTGAAATTCTATGCACTTATGATTGGAACTATTAGCAAGCATCCACAACTACTAACGTTCATTAAGGTAAAACCCAACCATAGCATTAAGATATATTGGTCCCCCTTCGATCCCGTATGCATCAATTTCTATGCTAGGTTGAAGCTTCTGTCACTCTTGCCCTCCAATACATAGTCCTATAAACATACAACTAACCCTATGGTGTGATGCACGCGCACGCTTATATGATGGGCACCAAAAGACATCAACATAACCACAAGCAAATTAAACCAATCATAGCAATTCACCAATTACCGATAGGACAAAGAAAATCTACTCAGACATCATAGGATGGCAACACATCATTGGGTAATAATATGAAGCATAAAGCACCATGTTCAAGTAGAGGGTACAGCGGGTTGTGGGAGAGTGGACCGCTATAGATAGATGGGGGAAGGTGATGAATATGTTGGTGAAGATGACGACGGTGTTGGTGTAGATTGCGGTGACGATGATGGCCCCAACGGCGTTCCGGCGCCACCGGAAGCAAGGGGGAGAGAGCCCCATCCTCCTTCTTCTTCCTTGACCTTCCCCCTAGATGGGAGAAGGGTTTCCCCTCTGGTCCATGGTCTCCATGGCGTCGGAGGGGCGAGAGCCCCTCCGAGATTGGATCTGTCTCTTTGTCTCTCTCTGTTTCTGCATTCCTGATTCTGCCCTTTCACCGTTTCTTATATTCCCGGAGATCCATAACTCCGATTGGATTGAAACTTTGAACACGATTTGTTTCCAGATATTAGCTTTCTTGCGGCAAAAGAAGGGAAACAACTGCCTTACAGGGTGTCCATGAGGGCCAGGGGCGTGCCCCCTACCTCGTGGGCCCTTCGAGCATCGTCTCACGTTGATTCCACTTCTCAAAATTCATAAATATTCCAAAAAAAATTCTTAGTCAGTTTTTATCCCGTTTGGACTCTGTTTGGCATGGATTTTCTGCGAAACAAAAAACATGCAACAACAAGGAACTGGCATTGTGCCCTGGATCAATATGTTAGGCCCAAAAAATAGTATCAAAAGTTGCCAAAAGTATGTAAGAGTTGTAGAATATTGGCATGGAACAATAAAAAATTATAGATACGACGGAGACGTATTAGCATCCCCAAGCTTAATTCCTGCTCATCCTCGAGTAGGTAAATGATAAAAAAGATAATTTTTGATGTGGAATGCTACCTAGCATAATCTTGATCATGTAATCTAATCATGGCATGAATATTAAGACACAAGTGATTCAAAGCAATAGTCTATCATTTGACATAAAAGAATTTAATACTCGGGCATCCCAACAAACAATCATGTCTTTCAAAATATCAATGCTAAAGAACGTTATCCCTACAAAATCATATAGTCTTTTATGCTCCATTTTCTTAACACAAGGTACCCCTCATGCTCATCCCAGTGTCAGCCAAGCAATTGGTTCATACTTTTTAATGCGCTTCAGCTTTTTCAACCCTCACGCAATACATGAGCACAAGCCATGGATATAGCACTGCAGGTGGAATAGAGTATGATGGTGGAGGTTGTGTGGAGAAGACAAAAAGGGAGAAAGTCTCACATCGACGCGGCTAATCAACGGGCTATGGAGATGCTCATCAATTGATGTCAATGCAAGGAGTAGGGATTGCCATGCAACAGATGCACTGGAGCTATAAGTGTATGAAAGCTCAAACTGAAACTAAGTGGGTGTGCATCCAACTTTCTTGCTCATGAAGATCTCGGGCATTTGAAGAAGCCCATCATCGTAATATACAAGCCAAGTTCTATAATGAAAAATTCCCACTAGTATATGAAAGTGAAAGCATAGGAGACTCTCTCTATGAAGAACATGGTGCTACTTTGAAGCACAAGTGTGGTAAAAGGATAGTAGCATTGCCCCTTCTCTCTTTTTCTCTCATTTTTATTTTCTCTTTTTTATTTATTTTATTTTTTTGGTTGGCTTCTTTGACCTCTTTTTTTATTTGGGCTTCTTTGGCCTCTTTTATTTTTCATAAAGTCAGGAGACTCATCCCAACTTGTGAGGGAATCATAGCTTCCATCATCCTTTCCTCACATGGGACATGCTCTAATAATGATGATCATCACACTTTTATTTACTTACAACTCAATATTACAACTCGATACTAGAACAAAATATGACTCTATATGAATGCCTTTGGCCGTGTACCACGATGTGCAATGATCTAGCATAGCAAAGATATCAAAAAACGGACAAGCCATGAAAACATCATGCTAGCTGTCTTACGATCATGCAAAGCAATATGCCAATGAATGCTCAAGTCATGTATATGATGATGATGGAAGTTGCATGGCAATATATCTCGGAATGGCTATGGAAATGCCATGATAGGTAGGTATGGTGGCTGTTTTGAGGAAGATATAAGGTGGCTTATGTGTGATAGAGCGTATCATATCACGGGGTTTGGATGCACCGGCGAAGTTTGCACCAACTCTCGAGGTGAGAAAGGGCAATGCACGGTACCGTAGAGGCTAGCAAATTGCGGAAAGGTAAGAGTGTGTATAATCCATGGACTCACATTAGTCATAAAGAACTCATATACTTATTGCAAAAGTTTATTGGCCCTCGAAGCAAAGTACTACTACGCATGCTCCTAGGGGGGAGGTTGTTAGGAGTTAACCATCACGTGCCCCGACCTTCACGCAAAGATAAACAATCAAAATACAATGCGCGCCAATTTGGTTACATAGTTAGGGGACCATACGTGCATCCTTCGGGAATCAAAAACCTTAACACCAATATTCTTACTAAACACAACCATTTACTAGAACCTCCCACATATTATCATCTCTATATCGCAAAACTATTTCAAGGAATCAAACATATCATATTCAGTGATCTACAAGTCTTATGTAGGATTTTATGACTAACCATGTGAATGACCAATTCCTGTCATCTCTCTAAATGGATATAAGTGAAGCAAGAGAGTTTAATTATTTCTACAAAAGATACGCCCATGCTCTAACAAATATAGGTGAAGCAAAAGAGAATTCTACAAATGGCGGTTTTCTATGTGAAGAGAAACAGGCAATCCAAACTTCAAATAATATAAGTGAAGCACACGAAGCATTCTATAAAGCCATACTCAAAAGATATAAGTGAAGTGCAATGAGAATTCTATAAATCAACTATGGACTATCTCATACCAGCATGGTGCATAAAAGAAAAGTGAAAACTAAATTCAAAAGACGCTCCAAGATTTGCACATATCACATGAACGAAACGAATCTGAAAACATACCGTACTTGTTGAAGAAAGATGGGATGACTTCCGGGGCATCCCCAAGCTTAGACGCTTGAGGCTCCTTGAATATTCAATTGGGGTGCCTTGGGCATCCCCAAGATTGATCTCTTGCATCTCCTCCTTTTCCTCATATAGGGACCTCCTCGATCTTCGAACACTTCATCCACACAAAACTTCAACAGAAAACTCGGTAAGATCCGTTAGTATAATAAAGCAAATCACTACTCTAAGTACTGTTGCAAACCAATTAATATTTTGTTTTTTCATTGTAGCTACTGTAATATAACTTTTCCATGGCTTAATCCACTGATAGAAATTGATAGTTTCATCAAAACAAGCAAACTATGCATCAAAAACAGAAGCTGTCTTAAACAGGGTAGTCTGTAGTAATCTTAACATTAACCATACTTCTGGTACCCCATAAATTCTGCAACAATTAGGAAAAATAAAAAAATTGTACAGAAAGACAGTGCAAAATGTTTCATAACTGTTTGATTTTACAGTAAGAAATGTAAAATCGCGCACTACAGCCAAAGTTTCTATCCTACACCGCACAAACCAACAAGCAATCTAAACATCCTAAAGGCAAACATTGGCACATTATTTTTATAATACAATGGAATTGTACAAGGGGATAATTATTTTTGATGAAAAGTTTCTGTAATTAAGATTCACAAAGTTTCCGTGAGCATGAACAAAGTTCAAGGAGCTCCCCCACTTCAACAATGCTTGTCTCTCCCACTTTCACTTTCCTTTTTGAAAACTTTTGGGTTCCCCTCTTTATTTTTTGTTTTTAGACTATATAAAAGCACTCAGCAGAAATAAATGACTCTCTAAAACTTCCGGGTTGTCTCCCTGCCAGCGCTTTCTTTGAAGCCATTAAGCTAGGCATATAGTGCTCAAGTAATGGATCCACCCGGATCCCAAGGTATATCAAAGCCAATTTTAATTAACAATGATTTGTAATTTAGTAGTGAGCACAAAGTAACATATATCATGAAACAATGAAGTCTAACTCTCTTCCTATGCATTAGCATGTCATGAAAGAACAATTCATGCACACATAGTAAAGGCCAATGCATAGTATAAGCAGTTTCTTGCAATTTTATCATATTGGAAACATAGAGAGGTGGAGATATAGTTCCTCTCTCATAATAATTGTAAGTAGGAGCAGCAAGCACATGCATATTATATCTATCAAAATCATCTTGTGTAGTAGTGAAACGCAACCCATCAACATAATCCTTAGTAAGGGCAAATTCTTCGATATTGTGTAGTTGGAATAATCCAAAAAGATAATAGGACTATCATGCGTGGGTGCAATAGCAACAATTTCATGTTTAACATAAGGAACTATAGCAAGTTCATCTCCATAAGCATAATTCATATTGGCATCTTGGCCACAAGCATAGCAAGCATCATCAAAAAGGGATATTTCAAAAGAGTCAACGGGATCATAACAATCATTGTAACAATCATCCTTCGGTAAGCATGAAGGGAAATTAAACAATGTATGAGTTGAAGAGTTACTCTCATTAGAAGGTGGGCACGGGTAGCTAATCCGCTCTTCCTCCTTTTGTTCTTCGCTCTCTTCATCATCTTTTTCATCCAATGAGCCCACAGTTTCATCAATTCCTTCTTCCATAGACTCCTACAAAATATTAGTCTCTTCTTGGACAGCGGAGGATTCCTCAATATATGGTTTAACATAGGCATTAGAAGCATAATTATCATAACGATATTTAAGTATGCCAAAATTTTCAGATTTGTAAAGAGTAGCATCATACTTTCCAATCAAAGAACAATTTCATAAGCACCCTTAAAAGCAACAAATTCTTCAATTTGTTGAACATCATAGTAATTATAAACACCCTTAGCATACGAAGATATGATTCCATTATCACTAAACTCACATCGGTAGGGAAGGTGTTTCTTAGGGTCTTCAGAACAACAAGTAAAATCATATATTTCACATAAATTCCAAGCATAGCATTGGAAACGATGAATTTGATCCAGTAAAAGTTTCCCTTTTTGAGATAAGCGGTGTCGCACATAACAAGCATGCTCATCTAAAGATTTTCCCTCAACTAAGCTAGTTAGGGTTGCAACACGAGCACATAGGGATCAAAGATGATCCAAGTAAAAAGCTTCAGGAGTGTGATTGATTTTGAGTGGTTCTTCAACCATTGGTGTAGTAGGAACAACTAATTTTTTTGGTATTTTGCGTTTCCTACCCATAACTAAAGATAGAAAACAAGAGCACAAAATAAAAACAACTTAGTGATAAAGCAAACAAGCACACACGATAATATTCACCCCACGCTATGACTCCCCAGCAACGGCGCCAGAAAAAGGTCTTGATGACCCACAAGTATAGAGGATCAATTGTAGCCTCTTTCGATAAGTAAGAGTGTCAAACCCAACGAGGAGCTAAAGGTAGAACAAATATTCCCTCAAGTTCTATCAACCACCGATACAACTCTACGCACGCTTTACCTAAAACAAGTATGAAACTAGAAGGACTTTGTAGGTGTTGTTGTTTAGGTTTGCAAGAATATAAAGAGAACGTAAATATAAATTAGGGGCTATTTAGGTAAAGAAGCAATAAAGTTAGTATAGTGAGTGTGGAAAAGTGGTGGTAGGAGTTGCGAAATTGTCCCTAAGCAATTGACTACTTTACTAGACCGATAGCAAGGCCACTTCCAGCATGTCATCCCTGACTTGGAATTCTATGCACTTATGATTGGAACTATTAGCAAGCATCCACAACTACTAACTTTCATTAAGGTAAAATCCAACCATAGCATTAAGATATATTGGTCCCCCTTCAATCCCGTATGCATCAATTTCTATGCTAGGTTGAAGCTTCTGTCACTCTTGCCCTCCAATACATAGTCCTATCAACATACAACTAACCCTATGGTGTGATCCACGCGCGCGCTCATATGATGGGCACCAAAGTACAACAACATAACCACAAGCAAATTAAACCAATCATAGCAATTCACCAGTTACTGATTGGACAACGAAAATCTACTCAAACATCATAGGATGGCAATACATCATTGGATAATAATATGAAGCATAAAGCACCATGTTCAAGTAGAGGGTACAGCGGGTTGCAGGAGAGTGGACCGCTATAGATAGATGGTGGAAGGTGATGAAGATGTTGGTGAAGATGACAGAGGTATTGGTGTAGATTGCGGTGACGATGATGGCCCCGGCGGCATTCCGGCGCCACCGGAATTGAGGGGGAGAGAGCCCCCCTCCTTCTTCTTCTTCTTCCTTGACCTCCCCCTAGATGGGAGAAGGGTTTCCCCTCTGGTCCATGGTCTCCATGGCGTGGGAGGGGCGAGAGCCCCTCCGAGATTGGATCTGTCTCTCTGTCTCTCTCTGTTTCTGCGTTCCTGATTCTGCCCTTTCACTGTTTCTTATATTCTCGGAGATCCAAAACTCCGATTGGATTGAAACTTTGAACATGATTTGTTTCCGGATATTAGCTTTCTTGCGGTGAAAGAAGGGCGACAACCGCCTTACGGGGTGTCCACGATGGTCAGGGGCACGCCCACCCCCCTGGGGCGCCCCTGCCTCGTGGGCCCCTCGAGCATCGTCTCACGTCGATTCCACTTCTCAAAATTCATAAATATTCCAAAAAAACCCCCTTTAGTTTTTATCCCATTTGGACTCTGTTTGATATGGATTTCTGCCAAAACAAAAAAATGCAACAAACAGGAACTGGCTCTGGGCACTGGATTAATATGTTAGTCCCAAAAAATAGTATAAAAAGTTGCCAAAAGTATGTAAGAGTTGTAGAATATTGACATGGAACAATCAAAAATTATAGATACGACGGAGACATATCAGGTAGCAACAAGGATTTCTGGCGTCGTTACAAGGGAGATCTATGCCAAGTCAAGCATACCAAGTACCCATCATAAACTCTTCTCCCTCACATTACATTATTTTCCATTCGCCTCTCGTTTTCCTCTCGCCCACTTCTAAAATGATTTTCGAAAACCTTTGCCTTTTCTTCGCCCCTCTTCCGTTCGCCTCTTTTCGCTTGCTTCTTGAGTGCTTGTGTGTTGGATTGATTGCTTATCACGATGGCTCAAGATAATACTAAATTGTGTGACTTTTCCAATACCAACAACAATGATTTTATTAGCACTCCGATTGCTCCTACTACTGATGCTGAATCTTATGAAATTAATACCGCTTTGTTGAATCTTGTTATGAAAGATTAATTTTCTGGCCTTCCTAATGAAGATGCCGCTACCCATCTAAACAACTTCGTTGATTTGTGTGATATGCAAAAGAAGAAAGATATGGACAATGATATTCTTAAATTGAATCTATTTCCGTTTTCACTTAGAGATCGTGCTAAAACTTGGTTCTCTTCTTTGCCTAAAAATAGTATTGATTCATGGAATAAGTGCAAAGATGCTTTTATCACTAAGTATTTTACTCCCGGTAAGATCATATCCCTTAGGAACGATATTATGAATTTTAAGCAACTTGATCATGAGCATGTTGCACAAGCTTGGGAGAGGATGAAATTAATGATATGTAATTGGCCTACACATGATTTGAATTTGTGGATGATTATACAATTTTTTTATGCCAGATTGAATTTTGCTTCTAGAAATCTTTTAGATTCGGCCGCGGGAGGAAATTTTATGGAAATCACTTTAGGAGAGGCTACTAAGCTCCTAGACAATATTATGGTCAACTATTCTCAATGGCACACCGGAAGATCCACTAGTAAAAAAGTTCATGCGACTGAAGAAATTAATGTTTTGAGGGGAAAGATGGATGAATTTATGAAATTGTTTGCAAATAAAAGTTTTTCTTCTGATCCTAATGATATGCCTTTGTCCACTTTGATTGAGAATAATAAGGAATCAATGGATGTGAATTTTGTTGGTAGGAACAATTTTAGTAACAACGCGTATAGATGAAATTTTAATCCTAGGTCGTTTCCTAGTAATTCCTCTAATAATTATGGTAATTCCTACAACAATTCTTATGGAAATTTTAATAAGATGCCCTCTGATTTTGAGAATAGTGTTAAAGAATTTATGAGTTCGCAAAGGAATTTCAATGCTTTGATTGAAGAAAAATTGCTTAAGATTGATGAGTTGGCTAGGAACATGGATAGAATTTCTCTGGATGTTGATTCTTTGAAACTTAGATCTATTCCACCTAAGCATGATATCAATGAGTCTCTCAAAGCCACGAAAATTTCCATTGATGAGTGCAAAGAAAGAACTTCTAGGATGCGTGCTAAAAAAGATTGGTTTGTAAAAGCATGTTCTTCTAGTTTTCATGATAATAATGATGAAGATCTAAAAGTGATTGATGTTACTCCTATTAAATCTTTGTTTTCCAATATGAATCTTGATAAAGATGAGACTGGAGATGAGTCAACTTTAGTTAAAAGGCGTCCAATGATTCGGAGTTTTTAGATCTAGATGCAAAAATTGATAAAAGTGGGTTTGGAGAGGTCATGACATTAGTTAATGTTAATCCCACTATTTCGGAAGAGTGTCAACTTCGCATGCATGTGGATCGTGTTGAGAATATGTTTTTTGATAGCTATATTGTTGAATTTTCTTATGATCCTACATGTAATTATTATGATAGAGGAAAATATGGTCATAGAAATTTTCATGTTACTAAATTACCTCTCTTCATGTTGAGATTGCTGTCCTCTCTTTCTTCTTCCTTGCATATGCCAGTTTTTTCTTGACTGGATAATTTGTTTGCTTATAAAATGCCTATGAATAGGAAGTATGTCAGACTTAGATGTGTTTGTCACATGTTTTATGATGCTCTCTTTGTGCTTCAATTCTTTGTTTCATGTGAGCATTATTGAAATCTCAATGCCTAGCTAGGGGCGTTAAACGATAGCGCTTGTTGGGAGGCAACCCAATTTTATTTTTGGTCTTTACTTTTTGCTCATGTTTAGTAATCAATAATTCATCTAGATTCTGGTTAGATGTGGTTTTCTGTTTTAATTAGTGTTTGTGCCAAGTAGAACCTTTGGGAAGACTTGGGTGAAGTCTTTGCGATCTTGCTGTAAAAAATAGAAACTTTTGCGCTCACGAGAATAGTTGTCATTGTTTTTACAGAAGAGTGATTTTAGGTTGATTATTTTTGAAGACGATTAATAGACAAATTCCTTACGTCGACCAATTTATTTCAGAATTTTTAGAGTTACATAAGTATTCAAAAGTTACAGATTACTACAGACTGTTATGTTTTTTACAGATTCTGTTTTTCGTGTGTTGTTTGCTTATTTTGATGAATCTATGAGTAGTATCGGGGGGTATGAATCATAGAGAAGTTGGAATACAGTAGGTCTAACACCAATATAAATAAATAATGAGTTCATTACAGTACCTTAAAGTGGTGATTTATTTTCTTATACTAACGGAGCTCATGAGATTTTCTATTGAAGTTTTGTGTTGTGAAGTTTTCAAGTTTTTGGGTAAAGGTTTGATGGATTTTGGAATAAGGAGTGGCAAGAGACTAAGCTTGGGGATTCCCAAGGCACCCAAGGTAAATTCAAGGACAACCAAAAGCGTAAGCTTGGGGATGCCCCGGAAGGCATCCCCTCTTTCGTCTTCGTCTATCGGTAACTTTACTTGAGGCTATATTTTTATTCACCACATGATATGTGTTTTGCTTGGAGCGTCTTGTATGATTTGAGTCTTTGCTTTTTATTTTACCACAATCATCCTTTCTGTACACACATTTTGGTAGAAACACGCATGAATCGGAATTTATTAGAATACTCTATGTGCTTCACTTATATCTTTTGAGCTAGAAAATATTGCTCTAGTGCTTCACTTATATCTTTTCATAGCACGGCGGTGGTTTTATTTTATTGAAATTATTGATCTCTCATGATTCACTTATATTATTTTGAGAGTATTTTAGAACAACATGGTAATATGCTTTGGTTATAATATTAGTCGTAATATAATGGGCATCCAAGATGGGTATAATAAAAACGCTCATATAAAGTGCACTGAATACTATGAGAAGTTTGATTCTTTATGATTGTTTTGAGATATGAAGATGGTGATATTAGAGTCATGCTAGTAGAGTAGTTGTGAATTTTAGAGATACTTGTGTTAAAGTTTGTTATTCCGTAGAATGCACGTATGGTGAACCGTTATGTGATGAAGTTGGAGCATGATTTATTTATTGATTGTCTTCCTTATGAGTTGCGGTCGGTGACGAGCGATGGTCTTTTCCTACCAATCTATCCCCCTAGGAGCATGTGTGTAGTACTTCGTTTTGATAACTAATAAATTTTTGCAATAAGTATGTGAGTTCTTTATGACTAATGCCGAGTCCATGAATTATACGCACTCTCACCCTTCCACAGTTGCTAGCCTCTCTAGTACCGCGCAACTTTCGCCGATACCATAAACCCACCATATACCTTCCTCAAAATAGCCACTATACCTACCTATTATGGCATTTCCATAGCCATCCCGAGATATATTGCCATGCAACTTTCCACTGTTCCATTTATTATGACACGCTTCATCATTGTCATATTGCCTTGCATGATCATGTAGTTGACATCGTATTTGTGGCAAAGCCACCGTTCATAATTTTCCTACATGTCACTCTTGAATCATTGCACATCCAGGTACACGGCCGGAGGCATTCACATAGAGTCATATTTTGTTCTAAGTATTGAGTTGTAATTCTTGAGTTATAAGTAACTAAAACTATGATGATCTTCACCATTAGAGCATTGTCCCAGTGAGGAAAGGATGATGGAGACTATGATTCCCCCACAAGTCGGGATGAGACTCCGGACGAAAAATAAAAAAATAAAAAGAGAGGCCATAAAAAAGAGAAAAGGCCCAAATAAAAAAATGAGAGAAAAAGAGAGAAGAGGCAATGCTACTATCCTTTTACCACACTTGTGCTTCAAAGTAGCACCATGATCTTCATGATAGAGAGTCCTCTATGTTGCCACTTTCGTATACTAGTGGGAATTTTTCGTTAGAGAACTTGGCTTGTATATTCCAATGATGGGTGAGGGAGTACTGGAGTAGGGGGTTCTCGGACAGCCGGACTGTATGCTTATGCCGGACTGTTGGACTATGAAGATACAAGATTGAAGACTTCGTCACATGTCTGGGTGGGACTGTCCTTTGCGTGGAAGGCAAGCTTGGTATTTCGGATATGTTGATTTCCTTCTGTGTAACCGACTCTTGTGTAACCCTAGCCCCCTCAAGTGTCTATATAAACTAGAGGGTTTAGTCCGTAGGACAACAACAATAAGAATCGTAGGCTAGCTTCTAGGGTTTAGCCTCTAGATCTCGTGGTAGATCAACTCTTGTAATACTCATATCATCAAGATCAATCAAGCAGGAAGTAGGGTATTACCTCCATAGAGAGGGCCCGAATCTGGGTAAACATCGTGTCCCCCGCCTCCTGTTACCATTAGCCTTAGACGCACAGTTTGAGACCCCCTACCCGAGATCCGCCGGTTTTGACACCGACATTGGTGCTTTCATTGAGAGTTCCACTGTGTCGTCACCATAAGGCTTGATGGCCCCTTCGATCATCTACAATGATGCGGTCCAGGGTGAGATTTTCCTCCCCGGACAGATCTTCATATTCGGCAGCTTTGCATTGCGGGCCGACTCGCTTGGCCATCTGGAGCAGATCGATAGCTACACCCCTAGCCATCAGGTCAGGTTTGGAAGCCTGAATTATACTGCCGACATCCACGGAGACTTGATCTTCGACGGATTCGAGCCCATGACAGGTGCACCCTACAGTCGTGACAAGCATGACCTAGATCTGCCGTCGGACGGTGTTCATGAGATCACACCTGCAGCTGCCCTGGCTTTAAATCCAGTGCAGATCGTGCCATCCGAGGACGGGAGGATGTACCCCTCCACGGAGGCCGCGCACCCAACGACGATAGGGCCGAACACAGATCTCACTTCCAATGAGGTCTGTGTCATCGGACCCTCGGACTCATCTCCGGCCGTAGGCTCCGAACCACGGGCATCCGAGCCCATCGGATCTAACTGGGCACCGATCATGGAGTTTAGTTCGCGGATATCTTTCAGCACTCACCCTTGGGCGACGTGCTTAACTCATTAAAATCTCTTGCCCTGTCAGGAGATTCTTCGCCGAACTATGTCCGGCTCGAGTGGGAAGCGGACAACAAAGGAATTTGTTACCCACCCACCACCCACTTAATAGCCACTGTCGATGACTTAATTAACCGACATGCTTGATTTCGACTCCGAAGACATTGACAGTATAGACAATGATGCTGGAGAAGAACAGGAACCACCGCCCACAGGGCGCTGGACAACCACCTCATCATACAACATATATATGGTGGACACACCCAAAGAAAACAATGGTGAAGATCAAAAGGATGCAACTAAGGATTATCCTCTTGAGAAGCAACCCAAGCGCCGACGTCAGCGGCGCCGCTCTAAACCCTGCCATAGCAAAAACAGCAATACCTGCACAAGAGATAATAGCACTCAGGATGATGCCGAAGACGAAAACAATCCCGCCCAACCAAGCTTTGAATAGGCCGGGCGGGAGGACGGGCAAGCTAACCCTGAGGAACAGGCAATGGATGAAGACTCGGAGGATGGCAATTACATGCCCCTCTCCGAAGACGAGGTGATCCTCGGCGATGAAGAATTTATCGTGCCTGAGGATCTCGTCGAGCAGGAGCGCTTCAAGCGTCGGCTTATAGCCACTGCAAAAAGCCTGAGGAAAGAATAGCAGCAGCTTCAAGCTGATCAAGATCTGCTCACTAATAGATGGACTGAGGTCCTGGCAGCCGAGGAGTACGGACTCGAGCGCCCAACCAAAAGTTACCCGAGGCGCAGGTTGTTACCTCAATTCAAGGACGAGGCAGTAGAGCCTATACTACCAGCGCAGGATGCGGCTGACCGACCACATCGTGGCCGAGACAAAGCGGCGTATCTGCCCAAACACCAGCCCACACCACGTTGCCGAACAACTAAAAACACCAAGGCCCGGGGCTACATGCATGACCTGCAAGACAAATTGGAAAACAAAGCAGGACAGTCAAGATCGATCTACGGATCGCGGGGGCGTGCCCCAACTCGTGATGACGACCGCCATGCCGGATATACTAAATACAAATCCGTCTGGGCCGAATACAGCAGACCAGACTCATCCGAACTGCGTCACGATGTAGCCCGACATAGAGGCGCTGCACACCCCCTATGCTTCACTGACGAAGTAATGGAGCATGAATTCCCAGAAGGGTTTAAACCTGTGAACATCGAGAAATATGATGGGACAACATACCCCGCGGTATGGATTGAAGATTTCCTTCTCCACATTCACATGGCCTGCGGCGATGATCTACATGCCATCAAGTACCTCCCACTAAAACTCAAGGGACCAGCTCGGCATTGGCTGAATAGTCTGCCGACAAACTCCATTTGCAGTTGGGAGAACCTGGAAGACGCATTTCTCGACAACTTCCAGGGCACTTATGTGGGACCACCGGACGTTGATGACTTAAGTCACATAACCCAACAGCCCGGAGAGTCAACCAGGAAATTCCGGACTCGGTTCTTAACTAAAAAGAACCAAATCATCGACTGTTCGTATGCCGAAGCCCTAGCGGACTTTAAGCATAACATCCGTGACGAGTGGCTTGCCGGACACCTTGGCCAAGAGAAGCCGAAATCCATGGCAGCCCTTACGACACTCATGACCCGCTTTTGTGCGGGCGAGGACAACTGGTTGGCTCGCAGCAACAACACATCAAGAAATCCCGGCACTTCAGAGGCCAGAGATAGCAACGGCAAGCCTCAATGCAACACACACAAGCATCGAAATAATAACGACAATGCCAAAGACACGACCGTCAATGCCGGATTCAACGGCTCTAATACTGGTCAAAGGAAGAAACAATTCAAAAGAAATAGTCCGGGCACGTCCAGTATGGACCGTATACTCGACCGTCCATGTCAAATTCACGGCACCCCAGGAACACCAGCCAATCATACCAACAGAGAATGTTGGGTCTTCAAACAAGTCGGCAAGTCAGATGCCAAAAACAAGGAGAAGGGGTCGCAAAGCAATGACGATGACGAGGAGCCCCGGCCAACGAACACAGGAGGGCAAAAGAAGTTCCCGCCGCAAATTAAAACGGTGAATATGGTTAACGCCACCCATATTCACAAGCGGGAGCGGAGGCGCACACTAAGGGACATCTATGCGATGGAGCCAGTCGCCCCAAAGTTCAACCCATGGTCGTCCGGACCGATCACCTTTGACCGCAAGGATCGTCCGGCCAATATCCGTCAGGGCAGCTCAACTGCACTAGTCCTTGACCCAATAATCGACGGATTCCACCTCACATGAGTCCTTATGGACGGAGGCAGCAGTCTGAACCTGCTGTATCAGGATACAGTGCGCAAGATGGGTATCGATCCTTCAAAGATCAAACCCACTAAAACCACCTTTAAAGGTGTTATACCAGGTGTGGAGGCCCGCTGTACAGGCTCCGTCACTCTGGAGGTAGTCTTCGGACCCCCGAATAATTACCACAGCAAAGAGTTAATCTTTGACATCGTCCCTTTTCGCAGCAGCTATCATGCACTGCTCGGACGAAACACATTTGCTCGATTCAATGTGGTACCACATTACGCTTATATTAAGCTCAAGATTCCCGGTCCATGCCGTGTCATAACAGTTAATGGCAAAGTCTAATGCTCCCTCCATGCCGAAGAGCACACCGCCGCCTTAGCAGTAGAAGCACAGAGTGGCATCTTTCGATTGAACCTTCAGTCGACAGCCAGGCTTCTGGGCACCATCAAAATAGTCCGAACTACACCGCGGCATGATAGCCCAACTCGTCAAGAGCTCAATCAACCACTCCTGTGGTAGGCGGAGGCAAAGCTAGGTTAGGCCCCACAATGCGGCTCAACCGCTCCGTGGCACACAAACATTTTTTTGCATTTTCTTTGCAGGTCCACTTTTGTCTAGGCCATCACTGGCGACATGGCGACTAGACTCGCGAGGGGACGAACATACCAAGGAGGGAAACAACTTGAACACATAAGGGAATCCTTAGATATTCCCCTTGATGATCATCTGATTATTCGCCGGATGCGCACACAACCCCTCCCCTGGTCTCAGCAGGTTCCGAAGTCATATTTCTTTTTATCACACTACTTGTATTCGTACGCCTCGACGTATTCTTAAATTACAACATGATGCTTCATATGACGCTTACTTGCTGTTCTTTCTTATCGATATTTTTTGTCAAATGACATCCGTACACTACGGTACGATTTAATATGCCAGGGGCCTCGTTGTACCCATAATACGGCAATAAATTCCGAATACCTTCACGGTCGTTCGGCACCCGGAACTCATAGCATTATATGCATCGGCTCCGAATCATGTCTTGGGTCAATAGTTGGGTTGCCCGACTCCTGTGCTTGCTACCCTACGTTCCGCTATATCGGCTAGGGTAGTAAAGGGAGAACTACTGCGATTGTGTCCCGGTTCTTTCAGACGAGCAACTCAGTAGAGAAAGCCAAAAACTGACTATCATGATACGGCGAGAGCTGGTCAGCTGTTCAAGAGGTTACAAAATCTGTAAGGATTTCTTTTGCATTATGCGATAACTAATGCAGCGTGCGACAGATCAGCTTTTCTTCTTCCGATCAGGTGCTTATAGAGCCCCTAATGCAATCTTCCGAACACCACGAGCTGCACCTACCTTTCTTTTGTCAAACTCCTATGGCTAAGTGAGGGTGATAAAGCCTTATACTCCGATTGCCTGGTTCGTTGCGTTGAACACCTCCTTCAAGGACCCAAAACAGGGGTAAAGAGTGTTCAGGTTTATCCCGAGCACCCCCGTACTTCTTACGTGGGGGCAGAAGCCGACGACTGGCCAACTCCCAGGATTAATATATAAAATGGCAGCACAGGAGGTAAAACTTGCAAATAACAGGCACTATACAATATAAATGACCTTGTTCAACATTACATAGGATAACATGAATGTATTCATGGGAATATAATATCCTTGGCACATTGCTCCGCTACAAGGCGGGATCCTTTCAGGACACTGTCAGAATATAACTCGGGCTTGCGGTGCTCCTTCCCCGCTGGCGGTCCTTCGGTCATCAGCTTTTCGGCATCCATCTTCGCCTAGTGCACCTTTGCGCGGGCGAAGGCCATTCGCGCACCTTCCATATAGACCGACCGCTTGATGACTTCAAGTCGAGGGCAGGCACTTACAAGCCGCTTCACGAGCCCGAAGTAGCTGCTGGGAATCGCCTCGGCGGGCCATAGCCGGATAATTAAATCCTTCATGGCTAGTTCGGCCGCCCTATGCAGCTCAATCAGCTGTTTAAGTTGATCGGCAAAGGGCACTGGATACTCTGGCGCCAGATATTGTGACCAGAAGAGCTTCTCCGCAGAGCTCCTTTCTTCGGCTTGGTAGAATTGTGCGGCATCAGATACGCTGCGCGGCAGCTCCGCAAACACCCCTGGAGAAATCCGAATTCGAATTAGTAACATGATTTTCTCCCTTTAAATATTTGCTTTGCATAGGCAAAGCCTTACCCGCCGCGATCTTTCTGGCCTCCTGGATTTCCTGCAGGGCACCTTGAGCTTCGCTCCGGGCATCGTGTGCGGCTTGACAAGCCTTGGTGAGTTCGGATTCTTTCTCTGTTAAACTCTGCTCCAAGGTCTCGCATTTCTTCACGGCCTCTTGGAGCTCTTGCTGAACTTCAATAACCTTGGCCTTGTGCTTTTCACAAAGGGCCTGCTCTGTGGCCGCCTTCTTCTCGGTCTCGGCCACCGCCTTGTTAAGAGCCTCGACTTCGGCCGTCGCTCCGAGAGCACATCATGAATTTTTTTCGTCATACTCAATTATTCACTCGTACTGAATACGAACAAGGTTTTTGCCTACCTTGATTATCAACTACTTCTTCACTTGGCCGAGTTCTTCTTCAGCCCGCTCCAGACTTCGCTTCAGTCCGGAGACTTCCGCAGTATGAGAGGTGGCAGTCACTACAGACGCCTGCTTAGAAAAAACAAAAGAGGGAGAGGTACCACAAGGTAAGTCTCCTGAAAACATATATTTGATCTTGTGTCCGGTTTTTTCTTTCGAACACTGAACAATGTATCAGGGGCTACTATCTATACTATGACACTCTCTCAAACCTCACAACATACCTGAAAGCCCGTTATATGGCTGATGCAGGTTTCAGTCAGCCCACTTTCGGCAGACTGAATCTTCTCAATCACCGCACCCATAAGGGCACAATGTTCTTTAACGATGGAGGTGCTCTTCAATGCTGCTGATAAGGTATCCAGCACCTCTGGTTGGGTAGAGGTTGCCGGTGGAACAGGCGCACCCCCTCCTGTCGAGGGAGGTTGCCTGCCTGATTCTAGAGCCGTGTTGGTCTCCGGAATTGTGTCCGGCTGGGGGCCGAATTCAAGATAGCCCCCACCATCGGTGTCCATGGGAGCCTTTTCTCCCGTGTGTCCGGCCGCCAAGGTTTCACCCTCTAGCGCCGCCTTGACGGTCTTTCCGCCCCCTCCTCGGCCTGGGTCCCTTTGGGACGATACCTCGGTGTCATTCACGTGTTTTGGGGAGGGGGCCGTCGGGGGTGTCCCGCTGTCCATAGCATACGAACCTAGTAAATCCTCCAATGAGGATTGTTCGGCGCGGGACCTGGCCGGACTGCAAAAAAGGCGTGACTCAAGGCATTACATGCTATATGATAGTGAGTCTGGACACACAAACGTGTCCGGATTTTAAATACACATGATTTCACCAGGGGCTGGACCCTGGGATCCCACTCTGGGATGCTGTTGGTGGCGGTGGAGAATTCCTTCGGAAAGGGAGCTTTTCCCTTCTTAGGCGACTCAGCCTCCAAGTGTGTGGAGTCCATCCTTTTCTTTCTTCCCCTAGCTGGGGGGGATCGGTTTTCCTCCTCTTCCTCGTCCTCTTTGGAGGAAGAGCGGGCCTCGGAGTCTTCGGTTACTGTGTCCGACGTTCCTTGGTGACGAAGGCCGCCCCTGGTCTCTTTGGCCTCTTTCTCGCCTTTTTTCTTCGGTGCCTTGTAAGGCGCCGGGACCAGCATCTTCGTCAGAAGTGGGCCGACTTGTTCTTCTAGTAGCGGGGCCGGGCAGTGGATCCGCCCTGCCTTCTTCGTCCATCCCTAGGAGAGTTATGGGAAAATACATTAAGCATTTCCCTTGGATTATGCAGATAAAGCATATGACTTGCCAACATACGAAGACTTACCGAACTCGCAGGTCGGAACAGTTGGTACCCATGGTCCTCGGCTGAATCTGGCCACGATTTGCCGGACTTAAAGAGCACCTTCGAGATGTCCTTGTGCGATGAGTCGAAGAACCCTAGTAGGGTCTGGTGCTTGGCGGGTCAAATTCCCATAAATTGCAAGCCCTGTGTTCTCAAGGGAGAATTCGGCGAACTAACATCACCTAGATGATGTTGACAAGTTTGATATTCTTGTCCTCCATACCCTTGACAAGCGCCTGGAGCACCGCCAACTCATCTGGCGAAGACCAGTTTAGGCCCTTCTTGGGCCAGGACGTAAGCCGCAATGGAGCTCCGGATCGGAATTCGGGAGCTGCAACCCATTTTGTGCCACGTGGCCCATTGATATAGAACCACCGTTGTTGCCACCCTTTGATGGAATCATTGAAGGTACCTGATGGCCATGTGACGTTGGGCATCTTGCTTACCATGGCTCCTCCGCACTCAGCATGCTCATCGCTCATCACCTTGGGATTCACATTGAAAATCTTCAGCCATAATCCGAAGTGTGGAGAGATGCGGAGAAAGGACTCGCACACGAAGATGAATGCCGAGATGTTGAGGAATGAATTGGAGGATAGATCATGAAAATCGATCCAACAGTAATTCATAATGCCGCGAACGAATGGGTGGAAGGGAAACCCTAGCCCGCGGACAAAGTGAGGGAGGAATACAACCCTCTCGTGGGGTTCCGGAGTAGGGAGAATCTGTCCCGCCATCGGAAGACGGTGGCTGATCTTCTTGGCCAGATACCCGGCCTCCTGAAGTTTCTTGATATCCTTCTCCTGGACGGTAGAGGCCATCCACTTGCCTCCTGCTCCAGATCCGGACATTTTTGGAGAACCTTTGTGGGTGGAGAAGGTGAATGCTTGGGCGCTGGAGCTCGAGCGAGAGAGAATAGGTGGAAGAGGAAGGCGTGGGTGAAGAAGGGAAATCCTTAGCTCCTTATAAAGGCAGCAGGGATCATGCGCCTCCCCACTTGCCCTGGAAAACTCGCTTATTCCCCAAGTGCTGTGTTAATGGTGCGGTTGGGTTACCCACACCCGTATTGATGAGAATCACGTGATAAGGGGACACGATCTCTGCTTCGACAAGACGTGCCAATAAGACCGCCTCGCAAGATGTGCATTAGCAAGTTGAGAAAAGGGTTCAAATAATGACTGGGCCACGGCGTGATGACACGCTATGGGAAAGTTGTCAGCAGATTAGACTTGTGAAATATTGTGCTCTCTACAGTGGTATGTGGAATTTTTTTTGCAGAGCTGGACACGATTCTTGTGTTCAACATCTACTTTGAAGTATTCGGAGAAGGAACCCGCCTTGCAATGCCGAAGACAATCTACGCGCCGGACTCATCGTCATTGAAGCCTGGTCCAGGGGGTACTGAGGGAGTCCTAGATTAGGGGGTCCTCGGACAACCTGATTGTATGCTTATGCTGGACTGTTGGACTATGAAGATACAAGATTGAAGACTTCGTCCCATGTCCGGGTGGGACTCTCCTTTGCGTGGAAGGCAGGCTTGGCAATTCGGATATGTAGATTTCCTTCTCTGTAACCGACTCTTGTGTAACCCTAGCCCCCTCCGATGTCTATATAAACCAGAGGGTTTAGTCCGTAGGACAACAACAATCAGAATCATAGGCTAGCTTCTAGGGCTTAGCCTCTATGATCTCGTGGTAGATCAACTCTTGTAATACTCATATCATCAAGATCAATCAAGCAGGAAGTAGGGTATTACCTCCATAGAGAGGGCCCGAACCTGGGTAAACATCATGTCCCCCGCCTCCTGTTACCATTAGCCTTAGACGCACAGTTAGGGACCCCCTATCCGAGATCCGCCGGTTCTGACACCGACAATGGGCTTCCTCAACAGTGCGCTAGGTCTTCGTGAGCAAGCAAGTTGGATGCACACCCACTTAGTTTTCTTTTTGAGCTTTCATACGCTTATAGCTCTAGTGCATCCTTTGCATGGCAATCCCTACCCACTCACATTGATATCTATTGATGGGCATCTCCATAGCCCGTCGATACGCCTAGTTGATGTGAGACTATCTTCTCCTTTTTGTCTTCTCCACAACCACCATTCTATTCCACCTATAGTGCTATGTCCATGGCTCACACTCATGTATTGCGTGAAGATTGAAAAAGTTTGAGAACATCAAATGTATGAAATAATTGCTTGGCTTGTCATCGGGGTTGTGCATGATTAAATACTTTGTGTGATGAAGATAGAGCATAACCAGACTATATGATATGGTGGGGATAGCTTTCTTTGGCCATCTTATTTTGAGAAGACATGATTGCTTTGTTAGTATGCTTGAAGTATTATTTTTATGTCAATATTAAACTTTTGTCTTGAATCTTTTGGATCTGAAAATTCATGCCACAATAAAGAAAATTAGATTGATAAATATGTTAGGTAGCATTCCACATCAAATATTCTGTTTTAACATTTACCTACTCGAGGACAAGCAGGAATTAAGCTTGGGGATGCTTAATACATCTGCAACGTATCTATAATTTTTGATTGTTCCATACTAAAATATTATCTGTTTTGGATGTTTAATGGGCTTTAATATGCTCTTTTATATTATTTTTACACTAACCTATTAACCGGAGCCCAGTGTTAGTTTCTAGTTTTTTTTTGCCTATTTTAGAGTTTTGCAGAAAAGGAATACCAAACGGAATGAAACCTTCTCGATGATCTTTCTTGGACCGAAAGCAAACCAGAAGACTTGGAGTTGAAGTCAGAAACGCCACGAGGCATCCACGAGGCAGGAGGGCGCACCCAGGGGGGTAGGTGCACCTCCCACCCTCGTGGGCCCCTTGTAGCTCCACCGACGTACTTCTTTCTCCTATATATATATACTCTTAAACCCTAGAAACATCAGGGGGAGCCACGAAACCACTTTTCCACCGTCGCAACCTTCTGTGCCCATGAGATCCCATCCTGGGGCCTGTCGGATTTCGGGTTCCGGCAGACCCTCAAGGTTCGAACTCTGGGGTGCACGCTGAGATCACACCTCCTACCTACTCATGTCTCGTCGCCTCGCAAGGTTCTAAACTACACGAAGAACAACACAAGGGACACGAGGTTTATACTAGTTCGGGCCACCATTGTGGTGTAATACCCTACTCTAGTTTGTGGTGTGGTGGATTGCCTCAGGGGCTGATGATGAACAATACAAAGGAAAAACTGCCTCGCGAGGAGAGGAGTTCTTGTGGAGGTGATGCCTCTTGGGAAGGATTGAATCCGGATCCCTTTCTTCTGTGGTGGCTAGCCCTATTTATAGAGCGAGGCCTTGGTCTTCTTCCCAAATATTGAGCGGGAAGGGCGCCAACAATTGGCCATTTTGAAGGGGAACATCTAGTACACTTATCCTAGCTAAAGTCGGTCCTCGCCTGCCAAAGACTCTGACGGTGACGCCGGCTTGGGCTCTACGATGACCTCCATCCTGCCGTTCTGCTGGTCTTGGTCTTGTTGCACCGAAATGATTGCCTTTGCTTGATACTCTTGACCGCGCTTGCCCCCTTTGCACCAAATAGGAAACAAGGACTCTGTGCAGGCCGGCGCCCGCCTGGCGCCTACCTGGCTTCGGTCGTCATGGCTTGCGTCATGGGCACCTCGTGAGGTACCCTGCCTTGATCTCTCCGCCTCCTCGCGAGCTAGCCTGACGAGGCTGTGCCTTAGGAAGCTTCCTATCGTCCGCCCCACGAGGCTTGGCCCCTCGCGAGGGTCTTGAGCATGTGTTGATGAAGATGGGCCATACTGGGCCACTCCTTGAGCCACGCCGTAGGCCGCAGGCAGGCAAGTCTGGGTACCCCCATTCCCAGAACGCCGACATTAGCCCCTGGGCCCACGGCGCGCCTGGACTTGGCTTAGCAGAGAAGCGAAGGGGCAAGTGTGAAGCGCCGTGGGCCCCAACAGCCCGCGGCCTTGGGCGCCGCATGGAGGTTGATAGGACGTGGGCATCCCTACTTCCCCATGATGCCTCAGCAACTGCACGAATTGACAAGTCCCTGCATGCAAAACGGGTCATGATTACCTGTGATCGTGGAGGCCAGCGGTTGGCCTCCCCCGGCTATATGTACGGAACAACACGAGCCCTTCCAGTCCATCTTTTCCTGCTACTCTCCTTCTTCTTATTTGCCCTTGCTCCACCATACACCAATGGCACCAATCCGTCGGTCTTCTGCCGAAGAGAAGGGGAAGGCCCCCCGAGAGGGTCCTGTCCCGCTTCCGCCGAAGAAGCGGCTCGTCTCTTGCCGTGGAGAAGGGGGTGCTTGGCAGGAGGCGTTGAGGCCATGGTTTGAGAGGCCGTCACCTAGATTCCCATTGCCCTTGTACGCCGGATCGAGGGTCCTGAAGGCGCAGGTGTCGAGCGGCACCGCCAGAGGCGCCGTCGCCGCCCGCGGATTACGGTGGTGCGCGTCGTTCCTCCCGGAGTTCACGCCGAGGGCTCCTCTCACGAGCTTGTGCTTCACGCCGCCATGCCTCCTAGATCTTGGATTCGCCTTCCTCCCTCCTTCGCCTTCGAGATTCTGCCAAGGGGCCTCTCAAGCTCTAGCTGCAGCACGCCGACTGCCGTTCTCCTGCGACCGAAGCAGATGTCGAGGTCGTCGCTCCGGGCAAGGTCTTCATGACCCGGGGCTGGGGCGAGATCGCCCGGGTCTGCCGATCGGAGGGGGCCCTTGTGATCTATCTAGATTACGATGGTGCCTCCTTGATGCTCTTCAAGGTCTTCGACGAAGATGGGCACCGGCTGGAGTGCTGTCCTAGAGGCAGCGGCCAAAGTTCTGGAGCGGCGAGGACCAGGCCTGCCACCTGCTCCTCCAGCAGCTCCCCTGATGGCAGCGGGCGCTTCGGAGGGTCCAGCGACTCTTCCAGGCTCCTCCTGACTCCGGCGACGAGCGACGATAGCTACGAGCCTCCGAGCTCGCACCGTGCCCGGAGTAGGGCCGGCACGCCCGGCAGTCGACGCGGCTGATCTGGATGAGGCTGGCGCCGGCCTTGCGCGGCCCATTGTTGATGATGGCGTCTGCCGTCAGGGTCCCTGTAGTTAGGCCTGCTTAGGTTTCGCGTCTTTTGTTCCTGCGAGGAGCCAAGAACACACCCCGTGGGGGTTTGTAAGGCGCCTATAGTTCCTTTTGTTAATATGATCCTTATCGTGAAGCGGTGTGAGATGCCCGTCCCGTCTTAGCTTAGTTCTTCCTTTCAAACCTCGCAAGGACTTGATGCTCTGCGCCGACAGGTCCCGGTCCCAAGGCAAGCTTCAGCCGTCGCTGGTATGCCAGGTCGCGATACCGTGGTCAAGGCCAGGAGGTGAGTGGCCTGGGGTCCAGTAAGAGCCCCTGAGTCGCGATGCTCAGGAGGTCCCCTTTAGCGCTCAAGCAGCCATCGTTCGGTGTGAAAGGAGGGCAATGTTGCCAAAACGGGACTGCATTAGGAGCAAGGTCGGTGCTGCGATAGCTAGTATTTCCGGAGGATGACTTATCTCGGGAGTCAGAAGCCACTCCTTGGTACGGCGCCAGGCCCGCGCATCGGCAGCTGAGGAGTTGCCTGGCGAGGTCCCCACATGCCTCTTCCCTCTCGCATTTGATCCCCTTCGTGCTCAACGTCCTCAGGACCCGGCCCTCGAGCAAGCTCAGCCGTCGCTGGTATGCCAGGTCGCGATGCCGTGGACAAGGCCAGGAGGTGAGGGCTGGAGAGCCAGTAAGAGTCCATGAGTCGTGATGCTCAGGTACCCCCCTTTAACGTGCAAGCGGTTTGCGCGGACGAGAGTGAAGGAGACGTTGCGAAGGCCTCGCCCGACGCTGCTCCTTAAAGAGATCCTGCGAGCTCATCACAAGAAAAGCAAGAGTTTGCCATTACAATTGCCAGCCAGCTGCTGGTTGGTCTGGAAGGGAGATGAGGGCACTGAGGGCTTGGTGAGGTGGCTCCTTGCGGGGTTGCCGCGGCCAGAGCTCAGCCACTCAGGTTTGTCGACGTTGCAGGGACGGACCCATGCGAAAGCGTCGTGCCGCTAAGGAGCAGCTCCATCAGTTGGTGTCAATCGAGCAGTCGATTAAGTCATGCATGTTAATCATGAAGGAGAAAATCCATTTAGATAGACGCAGAAAAAGGCGAACACCGCTAGGTCGGGCCCGAGCGACTTGGGGATAATGCAGCCTGAGGGGCGCCCCCAACAAAGTAAGATAAAAACATGAACAAAAGGGATACATGCCGCAGGGACGGACCCACGCGGACTGGGAATGATGCAGCCCTAGGGGTGCTCCCAGCTGAAAATGAAACTCGAACGATGTCACCTGATGATGTTGAAGATGAAGGGATGCTGAAGTAGCGGACGGCGTGCACTGCGGGAGCCGATCTTTACGAGCCCCCAAGCCTAGTAGCCTTGGGAGGCTCCTGAGGCGCTGGCGGCTCCTCGCGGACCATCTCCATCTCTGCCAGGACTGTGGAATGCCTGGCCGCTTGAGCCTCCAGGATGCTCCTCATGAGGCGCTGACGTACAACAGCCGCGTTCGGCAAGCCGTAAGGCATGCGAACATAGCTATGGGGTGGACCTTCGCAGCGTCCCACGCGTGAGGGCCAGAGGCGCTCCTGAGAGGCGGCTCGGTTGAGTCCTGGTATGTCGATGCAGACACGCATGCCACCATCCTCGCCCGAATGGGGAGCTACGGCGGGTAAGCGGCGGCTGCCACTCATGACTCTTGACTCCTGCAGCTCCTGAATGATCTCGCTAACGAACTCCTGAGGGTTTGGCCCTCCTTGCCTTGCTCCTTCCTGAGGGAAACGTGCTTTGAAACACGCCTCCAAGTGGTACCCGAGCGCCTCCCTCGTGATCTTAGCAAAGTCGATGGCCCTCCAGGAGAGAGCCCCCGAGCCTTGTTCGAGGAGGGCGCCGGGCACGCCTTCCTATGCGACAGAAGGAGGCTCCCCTTGAACGGGCGCGGATCCCGAGGGGCCTGCCTCCCGAGGGTTCGGACCAGGCGATGTCTTCTTCTTCTTAGGGACTGCCTTGGGAAGCCTTCCGCTCCTGTGATCTGGGTCTTCGATTGTTGCGGCTTAAAAAGCACGCTCCAGAGAACACACAACATCCCTCTCTTCACAAGGCACCGTGATGACTCCACCGCTTCCTGGCATCTTGAGGACATTGTAGCCGTGATGAGTCACGGCCATGAACTTGGCTAGAGCTGGGTACCCAAGGATGGCATTGTACGGCAGGCGGATGTGGGCAACATCGAAGTCAATGAGCTCGGTGTGGTAGTTGTCGCGCTTCCCGAAGGTAACAGGAAGGCGGACCTGCCCTATCGGAATAGTGGAACCATCAATGACTCCTGAGAAAGGCTTGGTTGGCCGAAGCTGATTGTATGGTTCTTGGAGATTGTTGAATGTCTCGACGGACAGGACATTGAGCCCTACTCCGCCATTGATGAGGGTCCTGGTGACTTGCACATTGCTGATGATTGGGGAACAAATCATCGGGAGGACTCCGGCTGTGGCCGCGCACTTGAGTTGATCCGCTGAGCTGAACGTGATGGCGCACGCTAACCACCTGAGAGGGAGTGTGGCCTCGAGCTTGGGGAGGGCTGCATTCACTTCGCGAGCAAACTGCTTGAAGATGCGCTGAGAGGCCGGGGCCTGAGCGCCGCCCAAGATGCAAGCGATTGCGCGCGGCTCCTGGAAGCCTCCAGCCCACTCGTCCTGATGATGGTCTTCATTCCTCCTTGGCTGTGGTGGTAGAGGAGGGAGGCCCGTGTTGCCTTGTGGGTGATCCTCGCGAGGCTGATCCCTCCAACCTCCCTCACGAGGCTGGTCCTACCAGCGGTCCTCACGAGGTCGGTGACGCCACCCTTGGCGAGGGCCACGGTCTTCCCATAGTCCTCCACCTCTTCCTCCTCCTCGGCCATAGCCCCGGTCGTTGCGCTCGGGGCGTCGGCCGGAACGCATGTCCCGCACGGCCCTGAGCTCTTGGCATTCGTTGGTGTTGTGGGTGTGGAGGTCGTGGTACACGCAGTACCGGCTGCCCTTGGATGACTCAGGCTGATCCCTGCCTCGCTTGGTGTCCGGTTCTGCTACAAGCACGGCAGCCCCCTTGTGCTTCACGTCCTTGACCTTGGGCTTCTTCTCTTCTGGGTCGGTAGCCGGCAGCTCAAGGAGGGAAAGGCATCCTTCCTCAGCCCTGGCGCAATTGGTCGCCAAATTGAACAGCTCCAGGGAGGTGCACATGTCTTCATGGATCGCAAGCTCCTCTTTCATCTTGACGTCACGCACGCCGTCAGAGAAGGCTGAGATGATGGCCTCCTCAGACACCCTAGGGATCTTAAGGCGAGCGTTGTTGAAATGCTGGATGAAATTTTGCAGGGCCTCTCCTGGCTGCTGCTTGATGCGGCGCAAGTCGCTCATGGCCGGGGGCCAGTCGCGGGTGCCTTGGAAGTTGGCGATGAAGCGGGTGCGCATCTCGTCCCAGGAGGAAATCGTGCCAGGAGCCAGGTTCAGGAGCCAGGTGCGGGCACCGTCCTTGAGCGCCATGGGAAACCAGTTTGCCATGACCTTCTCGTCCCCGTTGGCGACTTCAATGCCCAGCTCATAGAGCTGGAGGAACTCCACAGGGTCAGCCGTGCCATCGTAGCGCGGGGGCAGATCTAGCTTGAACTTACCTGGCCACGGGAGGCCTTTGGTGACGGAGAGCTTGATCTTGGAAGTCTCCGTGCGCTGCCGCCAGGAGCAGCGCAGGGTCTTGGCACGCTGGAGCAGGAGCGCGGTCGTGATGGGCCGGTGCGGGGAGTACACGGGCAGCTTCTTGGGGACGAGGGATCTCTTGGCAGCTCTTCTCTTGCTGTGCTGGCGCCGGACGGAGCGGGTCCCGTTCAGGGGACACGCGCCTTGGGGCCAAGGTGCCTTCTTGAGGGGGAGGTGGCTGAGGCGCCCCCAGAGCTTCGTTGCACGCGTAGGGCGGGGCGCGGTGCAGCGAGAGGGATGGCGCAGGGGAGCCCCCAGCGACGCTGACGAGCTCGGTGATGCGGGCGAGCCACTTGTCGTAGAGGTCGTCGACGGGACGGTAGTGCAGGAGCTCCCGCGCCAGGAGCAGTGTGGCGTGCGCATCCGCAGGAGCGCGACGGGCGTGGGACGAGGAACCGGCTGGAGTCAGCGACGGGGTGGCGGTGCGGCCTTCTCGCCGCACTGAAGGATGCAGGGACGACGCCTGCTGCTCGTTCCCCGCCGGGCCGGTGGCGGTGTTGACGGCAGGCAGCGGGGAACGGCGGGGGCATCCGCCGACGGGGGCTGTCTGGGCGACACGAGTGGCGAGAGCGGCCCAACGCTTGGCACGGGCTCGACGAACGCCTGACATGGATGCGACAGACGGCGAAACATAGGGTGGCGGAAGGCAGATTCCGGTGCACCCCTACCTGGCGCGCCAAATGTCATATTTCCGGTTCCGGCAGACCCTCAAGGTTCGAACTCTGGGGTGCGCGCGGAGATCACACCTCCTACCTACTCACGTCTCGTCGCCTCGCAAGGATCTAAACTACACGAAGAACAACACAAGGGACATGAGGTTTATACTAGTTCGGGCCACCATTGTGGTGTAATACCCTACTCTAGTTTGTGGTGTGGTGGATTGCCTCAGGGGCTGATGATGAACAATACAAAGGAAGAACAGCCTCGCGAGGAGAGGAGTTCTTGTGGAGGTGATGCCTCTTGGGAAGGATTGAATCCGGATCCCTTTCTTCTGTGGTGGCTAGCCCTATTTATAGAGCGAGGCTTTGGTCCTCTTCCCAAATATTGAGCGGGAAGGGCGCCAACAACTGGCCATTTTGAAGGGGAACATCTAGTACACTTATCCTGGCTAGAGTCGGTCCTCGCCTGCCAAAGACTCTAACGGTGATGCCGGCTTGGGCTCCACGATGACCTCCATCCTGCCGTTCTGCTGGTCTTGGTCTTGTTGCACCGAAATGGTTGCCTTTGCTTGATACTCTTGACTGCACTTGCCCCCTTTGCACCAAAGAGGAAACAAGGACTCTGCGCTGGCTGGTGCCCGCCTGGCTTCGGTCGTCATGGCTTGCGTCATGGGCACCTCGTGAGGTACCCTGCCTTGATCTCTCCGCCTCCTCGCGAGCCATCCTGACGAGGCTGTGCCTGAGGAAGCTTCCCGTCGTCCGCCCCGCGAGGCTTGGACCCTCGCGAAGGTCTTGAGCATGTGTTGATGAAGATGGGCCGTACTGGGCCACTCCTTGAGCCACGCCGTAGGCCGCAGGCAGGCAAGTATGGGTACCCCCGTTCCCAAAACGCCGACAGGGCCTTTTCCGGCGATCTGCCAGAGGGGGAAACGATCATGGAGGGCTTCTACATCAACACCATTGCCTCTTCGATGAATCGTGAGTAGTTTACAATAGACCTTCGGGTCCATAGTTATTAGCTATATGGCTTCTTCTCTCTCTTTGATTCTCAATACAAAGTTCTCCTCGATGTTCCTGGAGATCTATTCGATGTAATACTCTTTTGCGGTGTGTTTGCCGAGATCTGATGAATTGTGGATTTACGAAAAAGATTATCTATGAATATTATTTGCTTCTTCTCTGAATTCTTATATGCATGATTTGATATCTTTCCAAGTCTCTTCGAATTATCGGTTTAGTTTGGCCTACTAGATCGATCTTTCTTGCAATGGGAGAAGTGCTTAGCTTTGGGTTCAATCTTGCGGTGACCTTTCCCAGTGATAGTAGGGGTAGCAAGGCACATATTGTATTGTTGTCATCTAGGATAAAAAGATGGGGTTTATATCATATTGTTTGAGTTTATCCCTCTACATCGTGTCATCTTGCTTAATGCGTTACTCCGTTCATAGGAACTTAATACTCTAGATACATGTCGGATAGCGGTCGATGTGTGGAGTAATAGTAGTAGATGCAGAATCGTGTCGGTCTACTTGACACGAAGATGATGCCTATATTCATGATCATTGCCTTAGATGTCTTCATAATTATGTGCTTTTCTATCAATTGATCGGGAGTAATTTGTTCACCCACCGTAATACATGCTATCTTGAGAGAAGCCACTAGTGAAACCTATGGACCCTGCGTCTCTTTCCTATTATATTACATCTCTTTTCCATATTATCGCAGCTCGTTTACTATTTTGCAATCTTTACTTTCCAATCTATACAACAAAAATACCAAAAATATTTACTTTACTATCTCTATTAGATCTCACTTTTGTGAGTGACCGTGAAGGGATTGACAATCCCTTTATCGCGTTGGTTGCAAGGTTCTTGATTGTTTGTGCAGGTACTAGGTGAATTGTGTGTCGTCTCCTACTGGATTGATACCTTGGTTCTCAGAACTGAGGGAAATACTTATGCTACTTTGCTGGATCACCCTTTTCTCTTCAAGGGAAAACCAACGCATGCTCAAGAGGTAGCATGCCTAGTGCAAGTTGCTGTTTACTGCATGTTTTTTACATCACAGGAAATCAATATCAAATGGAATCTAGACACATCGAATCTTTTTATGGTTTTTTTGGACTAGAAGACATCCAGTGGGCCAGGAAAGCACCTGAGGGGAGCTCCAAGGGGAGCACAACCCACCAGGGCATGACCGGGGGCCCAGGCGTGCCCCGATGGGTTGTGCCCTACTCATTGGCCTCCCACATCGGGTCTTTGCTCTATAAATACCCCAATATTCCAGAAACCCTAGGGGAGTCGATGAAAATCAATTCCAGCCGCCGCAGAGTCCAGAAACACCAGATCTAATCTAGACACCATCACAGAGGGGTGCATCATGTCCATTGGTGCCTCTTCGATGATGCGTCAGTAGTTCTTTGTAGACCTACGGGTCCATAGTTAGTAGCTAGATGGCTTCCTCTCTCTCTCTCTCTTGATTATCAATACAATGGTCTCTTGGAGATCCATATGATGTAAGTCTTTTTGCGGTGTGTTTGTTGGGATCCGATGCACTTTGAGTTTATGATCAGATCTATGTTTTTATCCATGAAAGTTATTCGAGTCTTCTTTGATCTCTTATATGCTTGATTGATTATAGCCTCGTATTTCTTCGCCGATATTTGGGCTTTGTTTGGCCAACTTGATATATTTATCTTGAAGTGGGAAGAGGTGCTTTGTGATGGGTTCGATCTTACGGTGCTTGATCCCAGTGATAGAAAGGGAAATGCCATGTATGTATCGTTGCCATTAAGGAACAAGATGGGGTCTATTTCTACATAAATAGATCTTGTCTACATCATGTCATTGTTCTTATTGCATTACTCCATTTTTCCATGAACTTAATACACTAGATGCATGTTGGATAGCGGTCGATGTGTGGAGTAATAGTAGTAGATGCCTCTGGTGGCCACTCCGGCCCCGGTGGCCACCCTCCCTCACGCCGGTGGCCACTCCGGCCCTAGCGTGCACCCCTTTGCTCTTCCTCTAGCTGCTGCTTTGGTGGTTCCTTCACCCTCTCGGGTGGTTCCTTTGGTGGCCATGGTGCCGGTCGACCTCAACTTCAAACGTGGCAAGGATTTCCATGAAAGTGTTTGATCCAAATTTTGTCATCTCGTGGTGTTCTCACCGGGATTTAGGCAAAAAGAGTTCATTCTGGTGGTTTCTTTTAGTCGGGCCTCTTTCAAGTTGGATATTCATACAGTTAGTGTGGCTTTGCATGCTACTTTTGGAGGTTACACCCAAGGTTTTAGAGTCTGTCATCTCAAAGATAGATCTTTTAAGTTCTCGGTTGCATCTAAATCTGTTGGTTTTCAAATTTACAATGCTAGTAGAGTGATTTAGAAGGATTTTGAGATGATTTTTAACCTTTGGGGTGATGGTGGTCCGCATTGGTTTAGAGAAGAACAATTGTTTTACAAAGGGGAGGAGGCTGAATGGACCATGGTTGGCCGTAATGGCAGAGGAGTGTCCCAAACTTCTGGCGATCGCTGGGGTAGATCTCCAGGAAGGGGTGCTCAGTCAGTTTTCCAACGCCTGTCTAGCCCCATTCATGAAGAGCGTGATCCAAGCGTACCCCACATTACTGGTGGTATTACTGGGCACGTTAATGTGCCTGAAACCACGTTACATGTCCCAGTCAGCAATATTCATGCACGCATTTACAACTCACGTACGTGCTTCGCATGTGGTGAAGTTGGGCATATTGCCAGGTTCTGCTCTCGGCCCAAGTTGTCTGGGCTCTGGACTTTCATTCAGGTCGGCTCTTTCCCCTGCCCACCAGCTGAGGCATGGGCTCCGGAGAGGTGGAGTCTTGGTTTTCTCAAAACGGGCCCATTATCCAAATGAGGCAAGCAACTTCATTCAAAGAGATGGTCACGGGATTTTTTCCTAATTATCAATCGAGACCAGTGCCGGACTCCTCGCATTCCTCTGCTCTCTCCTTTTGTGCCGCCCCGTTGACTTCCTCGCCACCTACCGCTGTTTCTCCTCCACCAAGCAGTGAGATCCGCTTGTGCTCTACGCCTCCAATGGCGAACATCCCCATTGACCCGCAGCCATTCGTTCCCCATGGCTTCCAGATTCAGCACATCGAAGGCCGGACAGGGGTATCTCGGGTGGTGCTTCCGTGCCGGGCTCGTCGACACGAGGAATGGGTCATAGCAACCATTCAGCCTTTGCCAGATGAGGTACATTTCCCTAACATTAGAGAAGTTCTTGAGGATTTCCTTCAGCATGATCCAGTGGCTCAGGTAGGAGTTAGAGAGATACAACCTTGTCCGTTCGGGGATGCATATGTGTAGTTCAGACATGTGAGAGACAGAGACAGGCTGGTTCGTGATAGCCCGCATGCGTTTGGAGATGTGCTCATCTCATTCACTAAACACAATGAAGGCCGTAATTGGAGGAGGGTTAATTTCAACAGGGTGTGTTGGATGCTGATTGTGGGTATCTCATTTGACACCTGCAACACTGAAGACATAGCTGCAACAATTGCCAGATTTACTAAGATTATTAGTTGGGGAAAAGAGGATGCTCTTAAGGGAAAGGTTTTGGTCAAGGCTCGAGTTACAAATCTCCAGGAAATCCCTAAGAGTCTGAGATGGACTAAAGGTGAGATGTTTGAGGGGGAATCTCTCACAAGTTCAATTGAAGTACTGTTAGAGGAAATGTTGGGAGGTGGGCCACCTGATGAGGATCCTCTTCCTCTTCTTGGTGTTGATCCACATCCTGTACCCCTTAATGCTAATGATTTTTCTGGTTTTCATCTTGCACAAATCAACAACATACAAGATAATGAGGAAGAATGGGATGACTGGGAGGAGTAGGGGCACTGGGCTTTTCCTCATCCTCCACAATTGCCACCCAATGTGCAGCAGGAAGAAGTTCTAGTGGATGAGAATGAGGTTGTCCCTAACAGCAGCATTACTACTACCATTTCTCTGTCAGATGGAATTCTGTCACACAATGTGGTGGGAGGAAATAACCGAAATGAAGAGGTTAACCAGGCTACTGTTTGTCAGCCTGCTGCTCCTATGGGTATTGGGTTACTGAACCTTCTTCAAGCTTGCCCACATGAATAGGAGGAGGATCTAGTTGTTGCTATTCCTGCCCAGGCTGATTTAGTTATGAATGATGCTGAACAAAATGTGGAACCAGTTCTTGCTTTGGCCCCTCTGGTTCCTTCATTTGTAGGACAACATGAGCCACCTCCTACTGCACTGCATGAAGATGTGGAGTCAGTCCAAGCCCAATTGGATTTGCCTGAACCTGTACTGCAGACTGTGCAAACTGTTGCTGTTCAAAATGATGTCCAACTTCCTATAGCTGTCCCAATAGTTCCTGAGTTGGCAAATGAGATTAAAGTCAACACTATGTCAGAAATTACAGATAAGGAGAAAATCATAAATTTGGTACAGGAGCAAGTCAATGAGTCTGAGGTGGACTTGGGCTCCTCTCAAGATGCCACTTTTCTGCAACCTGGTACTTCTAAAGGTAACATTCAGGAGAACTCACATACATAGTCCGAATATTTCAATATAGCACAGGCACATGATTTTTCAATTATTGATGGGAATCATTTAATTTCTGAAGAAGGCTTAGAGCTGTGGGTCAAGCACTTTGCTCCCTCTACTCAGGAGGTACCTAATTCATACTCTGTAGAAATCCCTGTAAGTTGGTTCAATTTCATTCTTAACCTGCTTCTTACACCTGATAGATTTGGTTGGACTACAAAACTGTTAAAATCATCACTTTGGAAAATCTTGACTGGCAATTGCAAAGAGGAAGATACTATGACTTTCATAATCCCTAATGTTTGTGCTCTCAACCAGGCTCCTGTGTGTCAACAAATTATTGCTGCTAGTCAGGATAAAGAGAATGAGGGGATCAACCCTGTAGCTCACTCCTCTTCTGAGGCTAGCATCCCTCTAAAGAGGATTTCTCCAAGTAACATTATTCTGCTGCCTGCTGGAGAGGCCATATCTAGGAAGACAAGAGGAAAAGTTCCCCTAGTGGAAACCCAGGTAAGAAGGAGTGACAGAATTAGAGAGGAAAATAAAGGTTTTAAAAGAAATCCCTGTGCTGGCAAGGAATGTTTACCATGCAATGCTGTTCCTCCAATCATCCAGAATAAGATTGTTAAAAACCTCATAAAATCTTTTTGCAAGGTTGCTGAGGACGATCTCCAGGAGAAGTTGGCAAAGAGGCCAAAGAACAAGGAGAAGGAGCATGAGGAGCTGGCCAAGGTTTCCAAGGCCATGATTGACAACAATAAAGATGGTTCTCCATGATTAGTTCCACTAGTTCTAGAAGTGGCTCTGGGAGAAAGGAAACTTTTGTTCTAGTTGTGTTGAAAGTTTGGTTATGTGAGACTATGGTTTATTGGGGTTGTAACAGACTTATGCTGGGTGGCAACAAATGCCTGCTTATCATGCTATCTTATGTTCCTATTTGTGCTGTGATCTTTTGTGAGTTTGCAAAGTGTATGAGTTGTGTTCTGGTTCTGGTCCTGTTATCTGGAACTGTGGAATGTTTCGTGAATTCCCTGGGTCCTTGGAATTATGGCCTCAATATGGGGGCAAGACTGCAGAAACAAAACATGGGGCAATCTCTCTTGTGCTCTCTCATTCACAGTAATTTTTGTCTCAAGGGCTGGACCCTGAGCAGTGGTTTAGTTTCTTCAAAATGTAATCATGAATAACCACATGACTTGGAATATCTTGAACCGGAACATCAGAGGGATCAATTCTGAGAATAAATGGCTGGCTATTAAGCAGAAAGTGGAGGAAAGTGCTGCATGCATCATTTGCTTGCAAAAAACAAAGAGAGAAAGTTTTTATCTGGCATACATTAACAACTTCTGTCCCAGAAGATTTAACAAGTTTGAATTTTTGCCCTCAATTGGGGCCTCTGGAGGACTTCTTATTGCATTGAATGAGGGATTATTCAAGGGAGAGCTTATCTTTTCTAACAGGTTCTCTTTATCTATTAAATTCACATGCAATAATTCTGCTCAGACCTGGATTTTAACTAACATTTATGGACCCTGTGAGCAAGCTGATAAAGTGGAATTTCTCAACTGGTTTAATAACATTGAGATGCCTCCTGAGGAGGATTGGATTATTATGGGGGATTTCTATTTCATCAGATCTCCATCAGACAGAAATAAACCTGGTGGTGATGTTAATCAAATGCTTCTTTTCAATGAAGCCATCAGTAATTTGGGGCTAGTGGAGCTGCCTTTAAAAGGTAAACAATTCTGCTGGAGCAATATGCAAGAAAATCCCGTGCTGGAAAAACTGGACTGGTTTTTTACTTCTGCTGCTTGGATGACCTCATATCCTGATACAACTGCTCTGCCACTTGCTATGACAAGGCGAGCCATCAATCCTTTTTTCAACGGCGCAGAGGAACTCTCAATGAAAGCACCAGTGTCGGTGTCAAAACCGGCAGATCTCGGGTAGGGGGTCCCGAACTGTGCGTCTAAGGATCGAAAGTAACAAGGAGGCAGGGGACACGATGTTTACCCAGGTTCGGGCCCTCTTAATAGAGGTAATACCCTACTTCCTGCTTGATTGACTTTGATGAATATAGGGGTTACAAGAGTCAATCTACCTCGTGATCGTAATGGATAAACCCCAGATGTCTAGCCTGTATGTTTGTCATTGCCTCTATGGACTAAACCCTCCGGTTTATATAGGCACCGGAGGGGACTAGGGGTGTACAAAGTCGGTTTACAAAGGAAGGAAACTATACATCCGGACGCCAAGCTTGCCATCCACGCAAAGGAGAGTCCCATCCGGACACGGGAGGAGGACTTCTGTTCTTGTATCTTCTCGGCCCATTAGTCTGGCCCATGTCACATAGGCCGGCTCCCCGAGGACCCCATAATCCAAGACTCCCTTAGCTGGGAAGTGGAATCGTGGGCACAACCGATCCCACTTCCCCACGTCCCGTCGTGGTTATAAAACAAAGGGAGGGGTGCCTCGAAAACGCTCTCGCACGGTCTCCTCGCTCTCCCTTCATCTTCCTCTTCTCCTTATCCTCTAAATCTCGAGCACGTCCCTTGCTACAGCGCCACAACGCTGCTCGCAGCGTCCGTCGACCGCTCCGGCCTCCTTCTTGCCGCCGCACTCAGCGCCTCCGACAAGATCTGCCGATGGTGCGACCAAAAGGGTCCCAGGAGGGGTTCTAGACCAACGAAGAGGACATCCAGTATCTCCACGACACCAGGCGGTGATAACCCACAAGTATAGGGGATCACACAGTTTTCGAGGGTAGATTATTGAACCCAAATTTATTGATTCGACACAAGGGGAGCCAAAGAATATTCTGAAGTATTAGCAGCTGGGTTGTCAATTCAACCACACCTGAAAGACTTAATATCTGCACCAAAGTATTTAGTAGCAAAGTAGTATGGAAGTAACGGTAATGGTGGAAAAAGTCACAACTGCAGTTTTATAGCCATTGTAACAGCTTGTAGGCAGTGGATACCAGGGATCAAAGCCTAACAAAACTAACTCGATTACATGATCTCATCCAACCCATCACCGTCCAGCAAGCCTATGATGGAATTACTCATGGACGAAGGTGAGCATCATGAAATTGGTGATGGAGGAAATTTGGTGATGATGATGTCGATGAATACCCTTCTCTGGAGCCCAAAACAGACTCCAGTCAGCCCTCCCGAGGAAGAACAGGAGCCGGCGGCTCCATATTGTATAACACGATGAATCCTTCTCTCTGTTTTTTGTCACCCCAAAAGTGAATATATAGCGTTGGAGTTAGGGTCGGAGGAGCTCCAGGGGGGCACAAGCCCTCCAGGCGTGCCTCCCAGGCTTGTGGCCTCTGGGTGGACCCCTTCTAGAAAATTCTTGCGCCAGTATTTCTTATATATTCCAAAAAAGTTCTCCATAAATTTTCACGTCAATCCGGGAATTTTAGTTTCCGCACAGAAATAACACCATGGCAATTCTGCTGAAAACTACATCAGCCCGAGTTAGTTTCGTTCAAATCATGCAAGTTAGAGTCCAAAGCAAGGGCAAAAGAGTTTGGAAAAGTAGATATGATGGAGACCTATCAACTCCTACAAGGTTAACCCTTTGCTTGTCCTCAAGCAATTCAGTTGAGAAACTGAAAGTGACAAAGATAAACTTATACAAACTCTGTTTGATCTTGTTGCTGCAATTATGTCTAGCCAGTATTCAGGTTTTCAGTGAAGATTATGAACTGACCATATTCACAATAACATTTAGGTCTCACATTTACTCATATCAATGACACAATCAACTAGTGAGTGATAATAATAAATCTTGGATGACAACACTTTTTCAAAACAATCATGATATGATTGTTGGGAAACGTAGTAATTTCAAAAATATCATACGCACACGCAAGATCATGGTGATGCATAGCAACGAGAGGGGAGAGTGTTGTCTACATACCATTGTAGACCGAAAGCGGAAGCGTTAGAACAACGCAGTTGATGTAGTCGTACGTCTTCATGGCCCGACCGATGAAGCACCGAAACTATGGCATCCCCGAGTTCTAGCACACGTTGAGCTTGATGATGTCCCTGGAACTCCGATCCAGCCGAGTGTCGAGGGAGAGTTCCGTCAGCATGACGGCGTGGTGATGATCTTGATGTTCTACCGCCGCAGGTCTTCGCCTAAGCACCACTACAATATTATCGAGGTGGACTATGGTGGAGGGGGGCACCGCACACGGCTAAGAGATCCAAGGGATCAATTGTTGTTGTGTCTATGGGGTGGCCCCGTGCCCCCATATATAAAGGAGCAAGGGGGAAGGGGGCGGCCAGCCAAGAGGAGGCGCGCCAAGGGGAGTCCTACTCCCACGGGAGTAGGAGTCCCTCCTTCCTTGTTGGAGTAGGAGAAGGGGGAAAGAGGAAGGAGGGAGGAAGGAAAGGGGGGCCCTCCCAATTCGGACTAGGCTTGGGGGGGGGGGGGCGCCCCCTCCCTTGCTCCTTTCCCCTCCTTTCCACTAAGGCCCAATAAGGCCCATATACCTCCCGGGGGGTTCCGATAACCTCCCGGTGATCCGGTATTGTCCCAATCTCACCCGGAACCTTTCTGGTGTCCAAATATAGTCGTCCAATATATCGATCTTTATGTGTCGACCATTTCGAGACTCCTCGTCAAGTCCATGAACATATCTGAGACTTCGAACAACCTTCGGTACATCGAAATATATAAACTCATAATGAAACTGTCATCGAAACGTTAAGCGTGTGGACCCTACGGGTTCGAGAACAATGTAGACATGACCGAGACACGTCTCCGGTCAATAACCAATAGCGGAACCTAGATGCTCATATTGTCTCCCACATATTCTACGAAGATCTTTATCGGTCAGACCGCATAACAACATACGTTGTTCCCTTTGTCATCGGTATGTTACTTGCCCGAGATTCGATCGTCGGTATCTCAATACATAGTTCAATGTCGTTACCGGCAAGTCTCTTTACTCGTTCCGTAATACATCATCTCACAACTAACTCATTAGTTGCAATGCTTGCAAGGCTTAAGTGATGTGCATTACCGAGAGGGCCCAGAGATACCTCTCCGACAATCGGAGTGACAAATCCTAATCTCGAAATATGCCAACCCAACATGTACCTTTGGAGACACCTGTAGAGCTCCTTTATAATCACCCAGTTACGTTGTGATGTTTGGTAGCACACAAAGTGTTCCTCCAGTAAACGGGAGTTGCATAATCTCATAGTCATAGGAACATGTAAGTCATGAAGAGAGCAATAGCAACATACTAAACGATCAAGTGCTAAGCTAACAGCATGGGTCAAGTCAATCACATCATTCTCCTAATGATGTGATCCCGTTTATCAAATGAAAACTCATGTCTATGGCTAGGAAACATAACCATCTTTGATCAACAAGCTAGTCAAGTAGAGGCATACTAGTGACAATCTGTTTGTCTATGTATTCACACATGTATTATGTTTCCGGTTAATACAATTCTAGCATGAATACTAAACATTTATCATGATATAAGGAAATAAATAATAACTTTATTATTGCCTCTAGGGCATATTTCCTTCAGTCTCCCACTTGCACTAGAGTCAATAATCTAGTTCACATCACCATGTGATTTAACACCAATATTCACATCTGTATGTGATTAATACCCATAGTTCACATCGTCATGTGATCAACACCCAAAGGGTTTACTAGAGTCAATAATCTAGTTCACATCGCTATGTGATTAACACCCAAAGAGTACTAAGGTATGATCATGTTTTGCTCGTGAGAGAAGTTTAGTCAACGGGTCTGTCATATTTAGAGCCGTATGTATTTTGCAAATATTCTATGTCTACAATGCTCTGCACGGAGCTACTCTAGCTAATTGCTCCCACTTTCAATATGTATCCAGATTGAGACTTAGAGTCCTCTGGATCAGTGTCAAAAACTTGCATCAACGTAACCCTTTACGACGAGCCTCTTGTCACCTCCATAATCGAGAAACATATCCTTATTCCACTAAGGATAATTTTGACCAATGTCCAGTGATCTACTCCTAGATCACTATTGTACTCCCTTGTAGAACCAGGGCATGGTATACAATAGGTCTGGCCCATAGTATGGCATACTTTTATAGAACCTATGAATGATGCATAAGGAATGACTTTCATTCTCTTTCTATTTTCTGCCGTGGTCGGGATTTGAGTCTTACTCAATTTCACACCTTTGCATTACAGGCAAGAACTCTTTCTTTGACTGTTCCATTTTGTACTACTTCAAAATCTTGTCAAGGTATGTACTCATTGAAAAAGCTTATCAAGCGTCTTGATCTATCTCAATAGATCTTGATGCTCAATATGTAAGTAGCTTTGCTGAGGTCTTTCTTTTAAAGAACTCCTTTCAAACACTCCTTTATGCTTTCCAGAAAATTCTATATCATTTCCGATCAATAATATGTCATTCACATATACTTATCAGAAAGGTTGTAGTGCTCCCACTCACTTTCTTGTAAATACAGGCCTTTCCAAAAGTCTGTATAAAACCATATGCTTTGATCAACTCATCAAAGCGTATATTCCAACTCCGAGATGCTTGCACCAGTCCATTGATGGATCGCTGGAGCTTGCACATTTTGTTAGCACCTTTCGGATCGACAAAACCTTCTGGTTGCATCATATACAACTCTTCTTCCAGAAATCCATTCAGGAATGCAGTTTTTGATATCCATTTGCCAGATTTCATAAAACGTGGCAATTGCTAACATGATTCAGACAGACTTAAGCATCGTTACGAGTGAGAAAATCTCATCGTATTCAACACCTTTGAACTTGTCGAAAACCTTTCGCAACAAGTCGAGCTTTGAAGATAGTAACACTACTATTAGTGTCCGTCTTCCTCTTTGAAGATCCATTTATTTTCTATCGCTTGCCGATCATCGGGCAAGACAACCAAAGTCCACACTTTGTTCTCATACATGGATCCCATCTCAGATTTCATGGCCTCAAGCCATTTCACGGAATCTGGGCTCATCATCACTTCCTCATAGTTTGTAGGTTCATCATGGTCTAGTTACATGACTTCCAGAATAGGATTACCGTACCACTCTGGTGCGGATCTTATTCTGGTTGACCTACGAGGTTCGGTAGTAACTTGATCTAAAGTTTTATGATCAATATCATTAGCTTCCTCACTAATTGGTGTAGTGGTCATTGGAACTGATTTCTATGATGAACTACTTTCCAATTCGGGAGAAGGTACAATTACCTTATCAAGCTCTACTTTCCTCCCACTCACTTCTTTCGAGAGAAACTCCTTCTCTAGAAAGGATCCATCTTAGCAACGAATAATTTGCCTTCGGATCTGTGATAGAAGGTGTACCCAATAGTTACCTTTGGGTATTCTATGAAGAAGCACTTCTCCGATTTGGGTTCGAGCTTATCAGGTGAAAACTTTTTCACATAAGCATCGCAGCCCCAAACTTTAAGAAACGACAACTTTGGTTTCTCGCCAAACCACAGTTCATAAGGCGTCGTCTCAACGGATTTTGATGGTGCCCTATTTAAAGTGAATGCAGCTGTCTCTAATGCATAACTCCAAAACGATAGTGGTAAATCGGTAAGAGACATCATAGATTGCACTATATCCAATAAAGTACAGTTATGACGTTCGGACACACCATAACACTGTGGTGTTCCATGTGGCGTGAGCTGTGAAACTACTCCACATTATTTTATATGAAGGCCAAACTCGTAACTCAAATATTCTTCTCCATGATCAGATCGTAGAAACTTTATTTTCTTGTTATGATGATTCTCCACTTCACTCTGAAATTCTTTGAACTTTTCAAACGTTTCAGATTTGTGTTTCATTAAGTAGATATACTCATATCTGCTCAAATCATATTGTGAAGGTCAGAAAAATAATGATACCTGCCACGAGCATCAACACTCATTGGACCGGATACATCGGTATGTATTATTTCCAATAAGTCACTAGCTCATTCCATTGTTCCGGAGAATGGAATTTTAGTCATCTTGCCCAAAAGGCACGGTTCACAAGCATCAAATGATTCATAACCAAGTGATTCCAAAAATACATCTTTATGGAGTTTCTTCATGCGCTTTACACCGATATGACCCAAACGGCAGTGCCACAAATAAGTTGCACTATCATTATAAACTTTGCATCTTTTTGGCATCAATATTATGAATATGTGTATCACTACGATCGAGATCCAATAAACTACTTTCATTGGGTGTATGACCATCAAAGGTTTTATTCATGTAAACAGAACAACAATTATTCTCTGACTTTAAATGAATAACCGTATTGCAATAAACATGATCAAATCATATTCATGATCAACACAAACGCCAAATAACATTTATTTGGTTTAACACTAATCCCGAAAGTATAGGGAGTGTGCGATGATGATCATATTAATCTTGGAACCACTTCCGACACACATCGTCACTTCACCCTCAACTAGTCTCTGTTTATTCTGTAACTCCTGTTTCGAGTTACTAATTTTTAGCAACCGAACAAGTATCAAATACTCAAGGGCTACTATAAACACTAGTAAGGTACACATCAATAACATGTATATCAACTATACCCTTGTTCACTTTGCCATCCTTCTTATCCACCAAATATTCAGGGCATTTCCGCTTCTAGTGACCATTTCCTTTACAGTATAATCACTCAGTTTCAGGCTTTGTTCCAGCTTTGGGCTTCTTCGCGGGAGTGACAACTTGCTTGCCATTCTACTTGAAGTTCCCCTTTCTTTCCCTTTGCCCTTTTCTTGAAACTAGTAGTCTTGTCAATCATCAACACTTGATGCTCTTTTCTTGATTTCTACCTTCGTCGATTTCAGCATCATGAAGAGCTCGGGAATCATTTTCGTCATCCCTTGCATTATAGTTCATCATGAAGTTCCAGTAACTTGGTGATGGTGTCTAGAGAACTCTGCCAATCACTATCTTATCTGGAAGATTGACTCCCACTTGATTCAAGCCATTGTTAGTACTCAGACAATCTAAGCACTTGCTCACTAGTTGAGCAATTCTCCTCCATCTTTTAGCTATAGAACTTGTTGGAGACTTCATATCTCCCAACTCGGTTATTTGCTTGAAATACTAACTTCAACTCCTGGAACATCTCATATGGTCCATGACGTTCAAAACGTCTTTGAAGTCCCGATTCTAAGCCGTTAAGCATGGTGCACTAAACTATCAAGTAGTCATCATATTGAGCTAGCCAAACGTTCATAACATCTACATCTGCTCCTGCAATAGGTCTGTCACCTGGCGGTGCATTAAGGACATAATTCTTCTGTGCAGCAATGAGGATAAACCTCAGATCACGGATCCAATCCGCATCATTGCTACTAACATCTTTCAACACAATTTTCTCTAGGAACATATCAAAATAAACATATGAAAGCAACAATGCAAGCTATTGATTTACAACATAATTTGCAAAATACTACCAGGACTAAGTTCATGATAAATTTAAGTTCAATTAATCATATTACTAAAGAACTCCCACTTAGATAGACATCCCTCTAATCCTCTAAGTGATTACGTGATCCATATCACTACACCATGTCCGATCATCACGTGAGATGGAGTAGTTTCAACGGTGAACATCAATATGTTGATCATATCTACTATATGATTCATGCTCGACATTTCGGTCTCCGTGTTCCAAGACCATATCTGTTATATGCTAGGCTCGTCAAGTTTAACCTGAGTATTGCGCGTGTGCAACTGTTTTGCACCCGTTGTATTTGAGCGTAGAGCCTATCACACCCGATCTTCACGTGGTGTCTCAGCACGAAGAAATTTCGCAACGGTGCATAGTCTGGGAGAACACTTCTTGATAATTAGTGAGAGATCATCTTAAAAAGCTACCATTGAACTAAGAAATATAAGATGTATAAAAGATAAACATCATATGCAATCAAAATATGTGTCATGATATGGCCATGATCATCTTGCACCTTTGATCTCCATCTCCAAAGTACTATCATGATCTCTATCGTCACTGGCACGACACCGTGATCTTCATCATCTTGATGTATATCAATGTGTCGTCACATGGTTGTCTCGCCAACTATTGCTCTTGCAACTATTGCTATCGCATAGCGATAAAGTAAAGTAATTATTTGGCACTTGCATCTTATGCAACAAAGAGACAACCATAAGGCTTCTGCCAGTTGCCGATAACTTTAACCAAACATGATCATCTCATACAACAACTTATATCTCATCACGTCTTGACCATATCACATCACAACATGCCCTGCAAAAACAAGTTAGATGTCCCCTACTTTGTTGTTGCAAATTTTACGTGGTTGCTATGGGCTGAGCAAGAACCGTTCTTACCTACACATCAAAACCACAACGATAGTTCGTGAAGTTAGTGCTATTTTAACCTTCGCAAGGACCGGGCGTAGCCACACTCGGTTCAAATAAAGTTGGAGAAACAGACACCCGCCAGCCACCTGTGTGCAAAGCACGTCAGTAGAACCAGTCTCGCGTAAGCGTACGCGTAATGTCGGTCCGGGCCGCTTCATCCAACAATACCGCCGAACCAAAGTATGACATGCTAGTAAGCAGTATGACTTGTATTGCCCACAACTCACTTGTGTTCTACTCGTGCATATAACATCAACGCATAAAACCTAGGCTCGGATGCCACTGTTGGGAAACGTAGTAATTTCAAAAATATCCTAAGCACACGCAAGATCATGGTGATGCATAGCAACAAGAGGGGAGAGTGTTGTCTACATACCCTTGTAGACCGAAAGCGGAAGAGTTAGAACAACGCGGTTGATGTAGTCGTACGTCTTCACGGCCCGACCGATCAAGCACCGAAACTACGGCACCTCCGAGTTCTAGCACACGTTCAGCTCGATGACGTCCCTCAAACTCCGATCCAGCCGAGTGTCGAGGGAGAGTTCCGTCAGCACGACGGCGTGGTGACAATCTTGATGTTCTACCGTCGCAGGGCTTCGCCTAAGCACCACTACGATATTATGGAGGTGGACTATGGTGGAGGGGGGCACCGCACACGGCTAAGAGATCCAAGGGATCAATTGTTGTTGTGTCTATGGAGTGCCCCCTGCCCCCATATATAAAGGAGAAAGGGGGGAGGGGGCGGCCGACCAGGAGGAGGCGCGCCAAGGGGAGTCCTACTCCCACCGGGAGTAGGACTCCCTCCTTCCTTGTTGGAGTAGGAGAAGGGGGAAAGAGGAAGGAGGGAGGAAGGAAAGGGGGGCCGGCCCCCCTTCCAATTCAGATTGGGCTTGGGGGGGGGGGGGCGCCCCCTCCCTTGCTCCTTTCCCCTCCGTTCCACTAAGGCCCAAATACCTCCCGGGGGGTTCCGATAACCTCCCGGTGATCCGGTATTGTCCCAATCTCACCCGGAACCTTTCCGGTGTCCAAATATAGTCGTCCAATATATCGATCTTTATGTCTCGACCAATTTGAGACTCCTCGTCAAGTCCTTGATCATATTCGAGACTTCGAACAACCTTCGGTACATCAAAATATATAAACTCATAATGAAACTGTCATCGTAACGTTCAGCGTGCGGACCCTAAGAGTTCGAGAACAGTGTAGACATGACCGAGACACGTCTCCGGTCAATAACCAATAGCGGAACCTGGATGCTCATATTGGCTCCCACATATTCTACGAAGATCTTTATCGGTCAGACTGCATAACAACATACGTTGTTCCCTTTGTCATCGGTATGTTACTTGCCCGAGATTCGATCGTCGGTATCTCAATACCTAGTTCAATCTCGTTACCGGCAAGTCTCTTTACTCGTTCCGTAATACATCATCTCACAACTAACTCATTAGTTGCAATGCTTGCAAGGCTTAAGTGATGTGCATTACCGAGAGGGCCCAGAGATACCTCTCCGACAATCGGAGTGACAAATCCTAATCTCGAAATATGCCAAACCAACATGTACGACCATTGGAGACACCTATAGAGCTCCTTTATAGTCAGCTAGTTACGTTGTGACCTTTGGTAGCACACAAAGTGTTCCTCCGGTAAACGGGAGTTGCATAATCTCATAGTCATAGGAACATGTATAAGTCATGAAGAAAGCAATATCAACATACTAAACGATCAAGTGCTAAGCTAATGGAATGGGTCAAGTCAATCACATCATTCTCCTAATGATGTGATCCCGTTAATCAAATGACAAATCATGTCTATGGCTAGGAAACATAACCATCTTTGATCAACAAGCTAGTCAAGTAGATGCATACTAGTGACAATCTGTTTGTCTATGTATTCACACATGTATTATGATTCCGGTTAATACAATTCTAGCATGAATAATAAACATTTATCATGATATAAGGAAATAAATAATAACTTTATTATTGCCTCTAGGGCATATTTCCATCAGTCTCCCGCTTGCACTAGAGTCAATAATCTAGTTCACATCACCATGTGATTTAACACCAATATTCACATCTGTATGTGATTAATACCCATAGTTCACATCGTCATGTGATCAACACCCAAAGGGTTTACTAGAGTTAATAATCTAGTTCACATCGCTATGTGATTAACACCCAAAGAGTACTAAGGTATGATCATGTTTTGCTCGCGAGAGAAGTTTAGTCAACGGGTCTGTCACATTCAGAGCCGTATGTATTTTGTAAATATTCTATGTCTACAATGCTCTGCACGGAGCTACTCTAGCTAATTGCTCCCACTTTCAATATGTATCCAGATTGAGACTTAGAGTCCTCTGGATTAGTGTCAAAAACTTGCATCGACGTAACCCTTTACGACGAACCTCTTGTCACCTCCATAATCGAGAAACATATCCTTATTCCACTAAGGATAATTTTGACCAATGTCCAGTGATCTACTCCTAAATCACTATTGTACTCCCTTGCCAAACCAGGGCAGGGTATACAATAGGTCTGGTCCATCGTATGGCATACTTTTATAGAACCTATGACTGATGCATAAGGAATGACTTTCATTCTCTTTCTATTTTCGGCCGTGGTCTGGATTTGAGTCTTACTCAATTTCACACCTTTGCATTACATGCAAGAACTCTTTCTTTGACTGTTCCATTTTGAACTACTTCAAAATCTTGTCAAGGTATGTACTCATTGAAAAAGCTTATCAAGCGTCTTGATCTATCCCAATAGATCTTGATGCTCAATATGTAAGTAGCTTTGCTGAGGTCTTTCTTTTGAAGAACTCCTTTCAAACACTCCTTTATGCTTTCCAGAAAATTCTATATCATTTCCGATCAATAATATGTCATTCACATATACTTATCAGAAAGGTTGTAGTGCTCCCACTCACTTTCTTGTAAATACATGCCTTTCCAAAAGTCTGTATAAAACCATATGCTCGAGCTTTTGCAGAGGTGCCAGAGCTCGAGCTTTTGAAACAGAGATGAATATACTTTCATTGTCAACACAACGACCAAGAGTTCTCACTATCTTCCATGCTAGATACATTATAGACAGTTCCGAAACAGAATGGTAAAGTTTTTACTCCCCCTCTACCAACAATCACACTCCATGGCTAGCTGAATCCGCAGGTACCTTCCATACCAACAACAATCCTGGGGGAGTTCAGTTTGATTATATTTTGATTTGATTCTGAGCATGGAACTAGGCATCCCGAGTACCACTCACTTTCTCGTAAATGACAAGTGAGTAAACACTCCTCGTGAGAATAACCTACCTAGCATGGAAGATACTCACAGCCCCCAGTCACCACATGAGCGATTTGGGCATAGAAAATAGATTATTATTTGAAGTTTTAGAGTTTGGCACATGCAAATTTACTTGGAACTGTAGGTAAATACCACATATAGGTAGGTATGATGGATTCATATGGAACAACTTTGGGTTTATGGAAGTGGATGCACAAGGAGTATTCCTAGTTAGTACAAGTGAATGAGAGTAAAAGATTGAGGAGCGACTAACTAGAAAGCGATAACGGTCACAAACATGCATTGAGACTAACCAATATTGAGTGCAAGCATGAGTAGGATATAATCACCATGAACATAAATATAGTTGAGGCTATGTTGTTTTTGTTTCAACTACATGCATGGACATGTGCCAAGTCAAGCCACTTGAATTATTCAAAGGAGGATACCATCCTATCATACTACATCACAACCATTTTAAAAGCATGTTAGCATGCAAGGTAAATCATTATCAACTCCTAGCTCATTAAGCATGGCATGAGTAACTATAAACTCTATTTTTGATTGCAAACATGTCTCATTCATAATGGGTTAAATCAAGAACGATGAGCTAATCATATTTACAAAAACAAAATAGGTCGAGTTCGTACCAGCTTTTCTCCATCTCAATCATTTCATCAAATACCGTCATTATTGCCTTTCAATTGCACGACCGAACGGTGTGGATAATAATTAGAGTCTACGTGAATTGGACTAAGATGGAATATGCAAACATTAATTTAAAGGAGAAGACAAGGTAATATGGGCTCTGTGTTAGATCAACAATAGTGCATATGAGAGCCACTCAACATTTTCATCGTGGTCTTCTCCTTATGACCTAATGAGTAAGAAAAAGGAATTTCAAAGAAACACACTGAAATATTTTTGGAGTTTTTGTTTCCCTGAAGAAAGCAAAACAAGAACGAGAAAAGCTATTTACATAGGAAAGCTCCCAACAAGCAAAAGAAGAACGAGAAATCTTTTTAGATTTTCTTTTAATACTATAACTAAAAGAACTAGAAAGAAAAACTAAAAAGAAGTGAGAACTATTTTTTTGGATTTTCTTAAAGTTTTAATGGGTAGCAGCATCTCCTCCGCCTCCTCATGCCTAATGGGTATCTCAAATCGTCTAGGAAGGCGGGAGGCGTAGATACCTCCAAAGATGGGGCCCTTCATGCGGTTCGTGTTTAACCGATGAGCAACAATAGTGCCCAAACTAAAAGTTCTATCACAATATAAATCATGGAGTAAAATAGCAAGGTCCGGGGCACTAAAACCTCCGCTCTCCCCATGACCAATCAAACATCTCCCGGCAAATAGTGAATAATAGAGTAAAACAGGAAAATGTAAGCTAGCCACTCTCACTTCCGACACCCCTCTCTCTTCCCCTACAGTAGTGTCAGCAATAAAATCTTCCATGTCTCTAGGATGTGGTTCACTAATTTGCAAACCTTGCAAAAGTCATAAAGCGTCATCTCCTTATGCTCATCATATAAATAAAACTCTATTGTGTGTGGTGACTTTCTAGGATAGAAATGAAAGTTTTGCATGAAGGTGTTAGTGATCAAAAGGTATTGTTCACACTTATCTTAGAGGAAGTTGATGATGCCTGCATTCTCCGCCAAATAATAGAAATCATCATAAATTCCGTCGCCTTCAAGAATGCATCGCTTGGCCATTCACATGGTCGAACCTCCGCCACACACAGAAGATTATACTTGGGCTTCTTCTTCTCCTCATTTTTATTCTCATTTGAATTCCGGCTTGAAGAACCCCTTAACCATCTCTTCATCATTTCTTTCCTTCTCTCTAAAAATATCTGAAATTTTTAGTGACTCAAAATAAAAGTGAACAAAACTCAACAAAATTGATAGCAACTACTCCCACAAGTGTCTAGAGGCTATATCATGCATCAACACTACTTTGGACCATATAAATTTGACATGCAAGCTCAAGAACAAGGTCACCACAGCAGCAAAAAATTGCAATATATAAAGCACTAGAACAAAAACTAATTGGACTAGTGGAGGAGTCACATACCGAAGGACAATCCCCCAAAATAGTTTTGCGAAGGGAGCTTTGAGCTATGAGATCAAAATGGCAGCAAAATGAGCTAGAACATGAGGTTGAGCAATGGTGGGATTTTTTCTGGAGGAAGACGAAGTGGATGGGTGCTGGAATAAGTGACCGGGACCCACGTGGGGCCCACAAGCCACCTAGGCGTGCCTAGGGGGGTGGGTGTCAGTGTCAAAACCGACAGATCTCGGGTAGGGGGGGCAAGCTATGCGTCTAAGGATCGATGGTACCAATGGACAAAGGGACACAATGTTTACCCAGGTTTGGGCCCTCTTAAAGGAGGTAAAACCCTACTCTTTCTTGATTATATTCGAAGAGTATAGAGGTTACAAGAGTTTATCTACCTCGAGATTGTTGTGGCTAAACCCTAGATGTCTAGCCTATGAATATTCCGATGATGGTAATGATGATATCCTGTACGGACTAAACCCTCTGACATATATACACACTCGAGGGACCTAGGGTTTGCACAAGGTCGGTTCACAAGGGAAGGAAACAATACACCCGGACTCAAATCTTGCTGTTCACACATGGAGGAGTCCCACCCGGACACGGAGGATGGTCTTTAGCTTGATCTTTACGACCCATTCAACTCGGCCCATATTCTTGGGCCGGACACTTGAGGACTCCCGAATCTAGGACTCCCTCAGTAGCCCCCGAACCTGCCTTCAATGACGATGTAGTATGCGGATTTAAGCCTTCGGCTTTGCAAGGCGGGTTCTCCACCATACTCAGGATTGACGATAGTCCGGCATCGGCTTCTGTGTTCAGTCTTTATGATTTCTTCCTGCCGTCGCCTCGATTTCCATGCATTTGAACGAATGTGAACTGTCCATAACCTTTTTACATTTTAACCCTTTAATAGGCATGGTTGGCATTTATATAATGAGGTTAGATCCCCAAATGCCGCCCCATATCGCCCAAAGAGCAAGGGAGCATACTACAAAAAAATCTCAAAACATGGCTAGCACCCCTTGCTCCTCCTCGCATCCTCATGGCCCTCAAGAAGGGGATTGGCGAAGTTTTTCTATATCCCATCTTCATCTTAATCATCTCCAGATGCAAGGATATCTTCCCCTCGCGGATCTAGTCCACCTATGGGTGGGATTGGGTTCTATGGGTGATGGTGCATTGGCGGAGAATTTCCCCAACCCCAGCCAAGGGGAGAGGGTGTGCTTCATCTCGTTCCTTCTGAGGGGCGTAGGATTCCCGATCCACCCCTTTCTTAGGGGTCTATTGGAGTACTACGGGATCCAGCTGCACAACCTCACACCAGGTTCCATTCTCCACATTTCTGGTTTTTTCGCTCTCTACAAATTGTTTTTAGGCCGCCAGGCTCATTTCGAACAATGGAAAAAGTTATTTTGCCTCGTCCCCTGCCATTAAGGCAGAGGGTCTATTTTTATAGTGGGCGGCGCTGAAGTATGGCGCATAGCCGGATCCGGTTAGCCAGTCAGGATTCGAAAGAGGGGGTCGAAAGAATGGTCTTCGAAATGGTTCTACATGGAGGACGTGTAACGCCTCGGATCCGATGCGCCAGGTGTCTTCCAGCTATTCGTCGTTGTTGCCATGTCACTTGCTTGCGTGTTGCATTTTTCCATGTCATCATCTGCATGTTTTTCAAAACTTGCATACGTTCGGGTTCCCCCGGTTCTCTCCATTGTCCGTTCGGAGTCCAGACCTCTCACACGCGCTCGCGGCACGTCCGAATATTATTTTTATAAGTGGCATAAAACTGTTCTCGGAATGGGTCGAAAGTTGGCGAGCGGTCTTATTATAGCATAGATAGACGGCCTGTCAAATTTCGTCGCATTCGGAGCCTGTTTGATAGCCCAACCGTCATCCGTAGCGGCACCCTTGCCGGTTTATTCGTCGGATGTTTTTGGTCTCCGAAAACCCTTCGTGGGCTGCACTTCTCTTCTATCCCCTCGCCCCAAGCACTCTCTTCACCGCCCACCTAGTCCTGTCTAACCCCCCTCATGATCAGATCCGTCGGATCACGATCGGAGGCTCCGAAACGGCCTCAAACCCCCCAACCCTAGCCCCTCCTGCTATATATGGACACCCCCTCTCCATTTTGGTATCCCCTAGTCCTTCACCTACCCCTAGCCCTCCTTCCACCTGTAGCCACCGCCCCAACATCGAAATCTGCGCTGAACCGCTGCCTCGCCGCCACTTGTTGCCGTCCCGTTTGCCGCGCCGCCGACACCCGCCGCCTCCATCAACAAGAGGGCGCCACGTCGTCGCCTCTCTGCCCACCTCCAGCCTCCCAACCGCGCCGGGCCCTTCGAAGCACATCTGGAGCCCGCCGGGCCCGGATCTTTGCCGTTGCCTGGCCCGCGTCAGCCCTCGCGTGCCCCCGCCCGTCGCCCCGCTCGTCCCGAGTCCCTCCTCCCGCGCCTCCACAGGCCGACGTGCTCCGCCGCCGGATCCTGCCTGAGTCGCGCGCCGCCGCGGCCGAAGCTCCTCCAGGCCAGGTCCCCTTGCCGCCCTATCTTCTCCTTCTTCCCCTGCCCGTCCCCTTCTTCCCTCACCTCTCTCGTGCACCCTGCAGGCCACCGCCGCCATGGCCCTCGTCGCCGGCCGGGGCTCCCCTGCCGCCGCCGCCTCCGGGAATGGACTCCTCGGGGCCAGATCCGCCCGGATCCGGCCGGAACTGCCGCCCCCATGGCCTCCTCCGCCCTCGCTGGCCCATCGAACCCCGCGGCCGCCGCCATGCCCTAGCGGGAGCGAGCAGAGGAGCCGCTCGCTCCCCGTGCCCGTTGACCGCGCCCCTCCCTGTGGGCCCGACCTCGTCACCGGCCCAGCAAGCCCACAGCCGCCGGCCTGCCTCCTCCTCCATCCTGGGCCGAAGCCCAATGGGTGAGCAGTCCTTGTCCTTCGCGTGTGCACACATTAGCTATCCAGCGCTCACATATTTTTTCAGAAAGTCGACTAAGTCCCTGATATTTTACATTCTGTGCCCATGTTCATCACGCCATCACTTTGTGTGTGCTACTCTGATTTGTGCATGTAATATATCAAAATGTTCTTCATGAGATGCTCTTCATTTCATTCCATTGTTCCATGCTTGTTTGACTTCATCTTGATGCCCTTATCATCATTGCAAGAGTGCTATATGATGTTAACTGCTGTCTGTTAACAAAACTTGATGAATTGTCATTTTGGTTGCATTTTGTGTGTGCATCTTATGAGCTTGATGTCTACATGAGTTTTGAGCTATATCATTCCATATTTACAGAGGTGCAATCCATGTATATTTTTGAGTCTTGTAGTGAGTGCATCGCGCTCACGATGTAGGGTACTTGCTGTTACTGTTTTGCTAGGCTAAATCTGCTATATCAGGATGCTATGTAAACCTGCTGCTACTAGTCGTTCTATGCATAATATGGAGATGTTTACTAAGGATGTTTTGTTGTACATGTCATGCTCTATCCATCCATGCCACTGGTTGCATTTATAGCCTGATGTAGCTTTTTTTAACCTTGCTCCAAACTTGCTAAATAATGTTGCTGTCAGCCTGTTAACATTCAGTTCAGTTTTGCCATGAGCTTTGCTAGTGATCCATGCACCCTATGAACTTGCTCTTGCCAATCCTAGGTTCATAAACATGTCTTATTACTGTTGGTTACCTTGTCGTGCCATGTGTTGCTCTGTGGTGAGTGGTACAAGCTCACCAACATGCCTACTTATCATTGTTCCTGCCATGTCTGAATCTGTCAACGCTTGCCATGTTTGCATGGATGCTACCATATTTCCTGTTGATCTTTGGAATTTCTTCAGTAAGGGACTTTTGTTCTATGGGTTTAGTAGATTCATGCCATGCCTTTGTTTACCATTATAAGTTCCCCTAGCAGGTTGTTTGATAGCTATAAACATTACAACCTGATGTTATTTCTGCCAAGCCTGTAAACTGTTATTATTTGCAATCTTGCCATGTGTTTTTGAGCATGTTCTATTGATTTCCGGAGTTTGCTCAATGTTCATGTTTTGTCATACTTTACCTGTACATCATGTCCATGCCTTTTGTTTGCACGTCGAGATGTTGTAGCATATTGTTTTGATGCTTGCAAGATGCCTAGTTGTTGTTTTGGACAGCTTGTCCATTAAACTTGTTTCATGTGTGTGTGTCGAACCGTTGCTCCGTTTGAGTGTGCTCTATATGAAACTTGCTTAGAATTTCATGTTGTCTCATATTATCATGTTGCATCCTTATTTTGAGGTGTTTGCTTGATGTTTGTGTGCATTTTGCATTAATACCATGTTTGACTTGTTTTGCTCATATCTTCTAGGCCGTAGCTCCGAATTAAATGAACTTTATATGTAACTTGACTAGAATCTCGTGTAGACCATCTTGGTACATATTAACTTGATGTTTAACAACTTGAACATAAGGTTTATTCATATCTGGACCTATTTCGAAATTTGCATATAAGGACTTACCGGATTTGATATATGTTGTTTCCGGCCTCATTTAAACTTGCTTTGATGTGTTGCTCTTGTTTGCATCATCTCTTGCCATGAGTAGCTTCATGTAGCTTTGTCATGCATCATACTTGGTTGAGCATCATGTCTTGTATATGTGTGGTGTGTTTACCATGTTGTGTGCTTCTTCTCGATAGTTCCTGTTTCGTTGCGATCGTGAGGATTCGTTCGTCTACGTTTGGTTCGGCTTCATCCGGTCATCTTCTTCATGGACTCGTTCTTCTTCCTTGCGGGATTTCAGGCAAGATGACTGTCACCTTGGATCTCATTACTATCATTGCTATGCCAGTTGCTTCGTTATATCGCTATGCTGTGCTACGTATCACTTGTTCTTCAAGCCTCCCAAATTGCCATGTCAGCCTCTAACCTTTACACCCTTCCTAGCGAACCATTGTTTGGCTATGTTACCGCTTTGCTCAGCCGCTCTTATAGCGTTGTTAGTTGCAGGTGAAGTTGAAGATTGCTCCATGGTGGACAGGATTTTGTTGGGATATCACAATATATCTTATTTAATTAATGCATCTATATACTTGGTAAAGGGTGGAAGACTCGGCCTTATGCCTGGTGTTTTGTTCCACTCTTGCCGCCCTAGTTTCCGTCATACCGGTGTTATGTTCCCGGATTTTTCGTTCCTTACGCGGTTGGGTGATTTATGGGACCCCCTTGACAGTTTGCTTTGAATAAAACTCCTCCAGCAAGGCCCAACCTTGGTTTTACCATTTGCCTCACCTAGCCTTTTTCCCTTAGGAGTCGCGCATCTCGAGGGTCATCTTTATTTTAACCCCCCCGGACCAATGATTCTCCAAGTGCTGGTCCAAACCGAGCGATGTCCGGCGCCCCTTGGGAACCAGGGTCTATGCCAACCCGACGTCTGGCTCATCCGGTGTGCCCTGAGAATGAGATATGTGCAGCTCCTATCGGGATTTGTCCGCACAGCGGGCGATCTTACTGGTCTTGTTTTACCATTGTCGAAATGTCTTGTAACCGGGATTCCGAGACTGATCGGGTCTTCCTAGGAGAAGGAATATCCTTTGTTGATCGCTAGAGCTTATCATGGGCTAAGTTGGGACACCCCTGCAGGGTATAAACTTTCGAGAGCCGTGCCCGCGGTTATGTGGAAGATGGGAATTTGTTAATGTCCGGTTGTAGATAACTTGACACCAGATACGAATTAAAACGCATCAACCGTGTGTGTAGCCGTGATGGTCTCTTCTTGGTGGAGTCCGGGAAGTGAACACAATTTTGGGTTATGTTTGACGTAAGTAGGAGTTCAGGATCACTTCTTAATCATTGTTAGCTTCACGACCATTCTGTTTGCTCTCTTCTCGCTCTTATTTGCGTATGTTAGCCACCATATATGCTTAGTCGCTGCTGCAACCTCACCACTTTACCCCTTCTTTTCCCATTAAGCTTTGCTAGTCTTGATACCCATGGTAATGGGATTGCTGAGTCCTCATGGCTCACAGATTACTACAACAATAGTTGCAGGTATAGGTTATGCAATGATCATGACGCGAGAGCGATGTTTGCTTGTTTTGGAGTTCTTCTTCTGCTTCCTCTTCGATCAGGGGATAGGTTCCAGGTCGGCATCCTGGGCTAGCAGGGTGGCTGTCATTTGAGTTTCTGTTTGTGTTTCATCCATAGCCGGATGGTGCTCTTATGTTAGACGATGTTGTATTCATGTGGCATTGTATGCCTTTTGTATGTGTCCCAACTATTATGTAATGGTTTGATGTAATGATATCCACCTTGCAAAAGTGTCTTCAAGATGCGCTTCTATCCTTGGTGGGACCTTCGAGTTCCTTTAGTATAGGGTCGCATCTTGGGAGTGACAAGTTGGTATCAGAGCCTCGACCGACCATAGGTTCCCCCTTGATTGCTCGTGTATTTTGGCCGTTGTCGAGTCTAGAAGAAAACTGTTTTCTGAGTCTAGTTATATCTGAGAGTAGGAATTCTTTTTACTCCTCAGCCCCTTCGTCGCTCTGGTGAGGAATCTTGACGTAGGTGTTTTGAATTACTCCTCTCCAATTCAAACTTTCTTTAGGATCACGCAGTTGGTTTTGCGGTCGTTGGTTCTCTTCTCTTTTCATCCGGTGAATTTCTCGTCAAGTCGACTCGAGCCTCTTCATCGTTGCCAAGTTCAATCCTCAGTTGTTTTCTTTTTCCCACCCGCCCACCCCCTTTTCATCTCGGAGTCAGAGTCCATAATCGAGTATCCATCCTACTCGTGCGAAGTCTTTGCTTTCTTTCCTCAATTATTTCAACCGATGTTTTCTCTTCAAGATATTCGTTGGTTCTCCATTCCAGGTGCCTTTGTTTTCCCGCCCTCCCACCCTTTCTCTTCCCGGAGTCC